>NW_028317948.1:3394486-3702849 GCF_062004578.1 Staurois parvus | reverse complement strand
AGGGGGAGAGGGAGGGGGGAGGGAGGGGGGGAGAGGGAGGGGGGGAGGGAAAGGGGGGAGAGAGAGGGAAAGGGGGGGGGAGAGGGGGGAGAGAGAGGGGAGAGAAAGAGGGAGGGGGGAGAGAGGGAGGGGGGGAGAGGGGGAGAGAGGGAGGGGGGAGAGAGAGAGAGGGGGAGAGAGAGAGAGGGGGAGAAGAGAGAGAGGGGGGAGAAAGAGAAAGAGGGGGAGAAAGAGGGGGAGAGAAGAGGGAGAAAGAGGGGGGAGAAAGAGGGGGAGAAGAGGGGGAGAAAGAGGGGGAGAAAGAGGGGGAGAAAGAGGGGGAGAAAGAGGGGGAGAAAGAGAAAGAGGGAGAAAGAGAAAGAAGGGGAGAAAGAGGGGGAGAAAGAGAAAGAGGGGGAAAGAGGGGGAGAAAGAGAAAGAGGGGGAGAAAGAGAAAGAGGGGAGAGAGAAGAGGGGGAGAAAGAGGGGGAGAAGGAGAAAGAGGGGGAGAAAGAGAAAGAGGGGGAGAAAGAGAAAGAGGGGGAGAAAGAGAAAGAAGGGGAGAAGAGGGGGAGAAAGAGAAAGAGGGGGGAAAGAGGGGGAGAAAGAGAAAGAGGGGGAGAAAGAGAAAGAGGGGGAGAAAGAGGGGGAGAAGGAGAAAGAGGGGGAGAAAGAGAAAGAGGGGGAGAAAGAGAAAGAGGGAGAGAAGAAAGAGAAAGAGGGGGGAGAAAGAGGGGGAGAAAGAGAGAGGGGGAGAAGAGAGAGGGGGGGAGAGAGAGGGGAGGGGGGCGAGAGATCTCTGGTACTAGTGTAATGTCACTCTATTCTTAAAGTGGTTGTAAAGGCTGAAGGTTTTTTTTACCTTCATGCATTCAATGCATGAAGGTAAAAACCTGCTGTGTGCAGTAGCTCCCCCAGAGCCTCATCGCGATCCAGCAATGTGTATGACAGCCTTGGCTGTCCCGGGTCTCTGCCTCCACATTGGCTGAGGACAGCAAGCGGGAGCCATTGCCTCCCGATGCTGACAATCACACCCAGTCAGCCAATGAAGAGAGAGATTGAGCCTTGCCAAGCCACGGCTCCATATGTGAATGGACACATAAAGCAGTGGGTAGCCCCATAGCAAGCTGCTTGCTGTGAGGGCACCCGACAGACAGGAGTAGCCAGGAGAGCCTGCAAGGGACCCAAGTAGAGGAATATCCAGGCTGCTCTGTGCAAAACCACTGCACACAGCAGGTAAGTATAGACATGTTTGTTATTTTATAAAAAAAAAATTAAAAATTAACCTTTAGAATCACTTTAAGTACAAGTCATATACAAGTCAGATGTTTATAGCTTGGGGACTGCCTGTATAGTATAATAAATGGTGGAGATATTCAGTATTCTGCTGGTGAAGACATGCTGTGTACGGTTGACAGGGACAAATACTGCTACTGAAAGTGGGGAAAAGGAACAGGGGCCTTGGGAATATAGTGTTCACTGGTTAGTTTAGTTTTTTTTCTAAAGGTATTGTACTTGTTCTTTAATGTAGCAGAAGGTTTACTGATATGGTGCATTTTATATTATATACATTGCAACATTGATGCCTGGATAGAAAATTGCCGTTGTTTCAAATGTATGGCTAGACAGTTGCAGTGCACACACGATTGATAGACAAAGATTTTTTTTTTCATCTTGTAAAGTTACCGATAGGTGTGCTTTCTTTAAAAATAGGCAATAAAAAGCGACAAAGTACATTACCTTTTTTGGGTCCATATTAAATTTTTTTCTTCCCATAGCAATCTGTTTATTCCTTTGTGTAGTTTTGCTACAAAAATAGACAAAACAACATTTAGAAAAAAAATCAAGTCCACACACACACTTTATTGTAGTCTCATAAATCTCTACACGGCAACTGTACAAAATGAATGGTCCAGGCATTTCACATTGTTACTAAAGCCATAAAATGGATGGGCTGCCCTTTTTATCAGATTTGCTGTAAGCCTCTTCCGGAACCATTAACTGTGCTCCGCTAATTGTTCTTAAATGGTAGGGAAGGCTGCAAATGTATCAGCATTTAACAGCAGTACAAATAGCTGCAATCTTTATAGTAGGATTTCATAAAAAATAGGTCGAACAGCCAACCAGATAAATATTTTTTATTGCAAGAAAATGATTGTACTTTTATATTTAACATGCTGAGCATTATGCATGTAGTGCCTAGTAACATACAATCTTTCAGTGTTACCCCTAATAGAGTCTTGGTTTCTTTAGTTTTGAAATGAAAGCAGGAATCTTGTTTACTGAAAAACAACTGTTTCCAGATTGGTCTGCTGTGTTAAATCAAGGTGAAAAATAAGTAGTGGGCCATGAAAAAAACAACTGAGAGCAGCACTTGTTCGGGTAAAAAGAAACAAGTAATTCAGGAATGAAAGCAGTATTAAACCTAAAAGCAAACATATTGAAGTTTACCAATTCTTAGTTGTGATGGCTGCATTAGTTTTCTTTTTTATGATTTCTTTAGTTTATTTTCATCTGGTGATCCAGCCAGTAATTCTATTGTTTTTCAACAGAGCAAGCTTGTTTTTAGATGTAACAGTTAGAGGATTAAGACAAACCATTTAACATTGACAAGTGCTTACAATGATCATAGTTTATTTATTCATGTAAAACCTTTAACTCTAAAAGGGAAAAAACATTTTGCTGTAGTTTGGCTTCAATTTGTTAATGTATCTAAATCTGCCAGTACATCTAACACTCTCCTCCACTTAGACTTGCAATGTTGCTGTCCATAGCTTCCTCTGTGCTTCTTCATCCAGTGTGTAGGCACACATGGGTTGAATTATGAAAGAATTTTCTTTCGAAAATCTTTCTAAGATTTTTCGTTGAAATTTCGCACCATTAGTGGGCCACAGCAATAGCCGATTTTCGAGCAACCAATTCAATCGAATTTGAGTGATAGGGCATGTTGGAAATCTTTTGAAAAACAAACAAATTTCTAATCAATGATGGGAGAATTGTGCGAGGAATGCAATTGAAAAAGAAATGAGCGCGAGCTGTGACCTGGAAAGAAAAAAAATTCTTTCCTGTAGCAACATGAAGTAAGATTAAAGGCTTAGTCGGTCGAATTTCGGAATCAATGGTGGCACCATCGGATTACAAAACTTCGAATTTTCTAAAGAAAATTTGTTCGGAATTCGACCCATGCATGGCCTGCATAAGACAGGAGCTGTGTTACTGGCTAGGTTACCAGGTAAAAACAGAGGGGAAAAAGCTTAAAAACAAATGCAGCCACCACAGCTAATGATTGGTAAGCTGCAATATATTAAAGCGGAGCTCCATCCAAAAGGGGAAGCTCCACTTTTTTTGCACCCTCCACTGCAACTTTTGAGGGGGGAGGGGGCAGCGGGTTCCTGGTTCTGACAGGTACCCGCTCTCGCTTCTGGTTCAATTTGCTGCGGTGAACTGAGACAGAAGTAAATCACCTCTTTTTTTTTTTTTTTTCGCGATAAATGAAAAAAAGAGCATATAATTAGAAAAAAAAAATTTTTTTTTTACTTTCTGCTATAAAACATATCCAATAAAAAAAAAATCAAATTTCTTCATGCATTTAGACCAAAATGTATTCTTCATGTATTTGGTAAAAAAAATGCTAATAAGTGTATATCGATTGGTTTGTATGAAATGTATAGCGTCCACAAACTATAAGATATATACCAGATTTTTTTTTATACTAGTAATGGCGGTGATCAGCGACTTATAGCGGGACAGCGAGCTATCTGACACTGACTGACACTTTGTGGGAACTGGCTAACTGCCATTGACATCTCCAGTGACACTAATACAGTGATCAGTACTAATATTATACACTGAAACTGTACTAATAACATTGGCTGGGAAGGGATTAACATCTCGGGCAATCAAAGGGTTAAATATGTGCCTATGTTTACTGTGTGTACTGGGTGGCGCTTTTACTAAAGAACAGGGGCGGACTGACAACTCATGGGGCCCCCAGGCAATAGAGGATCATGGGGCCCCTGTGTCCTCGCACACACCCAAAAAAGCCTATGAAAAAGCCAATGAAAGGTACCAGGGGCATCTCATGGGGCCCCCTACTGACCCCGGGCCCGAGTGCCCGAGTGCTCTAATGGTCAGTCCGCCCCTGCTAAGGAATATGCAAAAACCGACACATCACCACTGTCAGAAGAGAGTTGTGTTGTTTACATTCACAAAGCTCTCTTCTGTCAGTGGCTCTGACGATAGGCCATAAATCATTGGCTGGGACTGCTGATCAGCATGTACAGGAGCCAGTGACAGCACAGCTGAGTGGGCGCGCCCCCCTACCTGGAAATGCAGAATCGCGTACATATACGTGATTCTGCGCAGCCGGCCCGCATTGTAGCATTAACACTACAGTGTGCAGTCGGCAAGTGGTTAAAGTGTTGCTAAACCCACAACAGTAAAATCAGTCTGTATATGCCGTAAAGCACGCTTGATATACTCACTATGGAACCTAAGGGGTTAATCCTCTGCATTGTGTAAAAATGCTGTTCGATCCTGACTTCTCTGATCCTCCCCTTCTTGAAGTGTCCCCCTCTTATTTCCTGATAAGACATATCATGTGGAAACACTGTGCACATGCTCAGTTTGGTGTGTATTGCTACAGCAATTCTTTGTCATAGGAGAGTGCATGTGATTAGTACAAGGCCAATCAGCGCTGTCCAGACAAAGGGTCAGGGGTTCTGCATCCTCCTAGAGCAGAAAGAAAACTCCTCCTACAAGCTTTAACCAGTGCTCTGCTGAACACTGACAGAAGTCATAAGACTGCTCTAACTGCTGATGAGAAAAGGTATTTAGCAGTTTATATTTACTAAAATAATTGTATTTCCATGTTCTGTGTACTGTGGGTGGGAGACCAAATATAGGGAATGCAGGGTCCTGGGTTTAGTAATACTTTAATGTTTCTTATGATGAAAATGCACAAATATATCCACCCTTTAGAGTGATTAGATCAAAATCTTTGATTGGATGCCATTGTTTACTGCATTCTATTTCCCTTTAAATAATAGAGTAATTCATTCAGACATTAATTTCAGTTCTTACATGAAGTTAATACCAAAAGTGAGAGTGAAGCCCATTTTAAGCAATAGCATAAAATTAAAGATTTGTTTCAAATGAGGCAACATGACATAAAAGTAACAGTTATAAACGTAATAAATTGGCTATTTTTCTAGGATAAATCCTATATTTATTACGGAATGATGTCCCATGACACATTTTCTAGTCAAATATTCCATTGAATGGGGTTTTTTAAATAAATTGGAGGCACTCCAATATCCTGTTCTAAGCACATCCCACCAAATATCGCACACATGATACCATATCTGACTCTTGGCTGTCGTCTTTGCCTGCAGGCAAAACTGCACGAGGACCATCATGAGAAGGACTTAAAATAGAACATTAATTGGTTCCCTCGTAATTCTAATCATGGATCTTCAGCAAGCTAAAATATTAATGCAACGTGAAATCCAATTTTCCGTCGTCTCCCAAGTTGTTAAAGGCGTTTGGGGATAATCACTGCGCCACATGAGCTAGAAGTGACAATAGTGTGTTGGCTGTCTGATAAAGTTTAGTGGGCCTTGATAATCAAAGGGTCTGAAATACAACTGCTCTTGTAGTCCAGAGCAGCTAAAAGGGTCCTCCATTTCACTTCACTAAACTATAAGAGTATGAAAAGGACAATTTAGCTTTTGCAACAAGGACATTCTACTCTTAAGGGTCTATTTATCACCCATGATGCACACATTTTTCTAATTAAATCTTATGTGCCAAGTGTGTAAATGCCCAAAGGGGACACAGTAAGTATAATAAAATTATTTTAAATACATGCTTAAACAATGTGGCAAGTTGACAAGAGGAAAATTTGGAACTGGGGAAAAATCAAGAGCAGCTCCTCTCCACCTAAATCTCCTTTGCAGCATACATTTTCAGTTATGCTGTTTTTCAATTACTAGCAGCAATCAGCAAATTAGTATCCATCTGGACCAAAATGTTAGTTTAGACAGTCCTATTGATTGTCATTGATTTTCCAGAATTAATTACTTCCCTGGAAACTTAAAAATGTCTTCCCGTTTTATTTCCCTAAAGAGTTGATGCTTCCATCACAAAACAACCAAATTACACAGAGTATGCTGACGCCACCTGTATTAAAAAATAATATTTAATGCTAAATTATTTTAAGTTAACACAGAATCATTTTAAGCCATTTAAAATTATTTCCAAACCTGGCATTCATCAAAGTGTGGGTTTAAAGGAAATCCGTTGCGTAAACAGCATGTGATTACTAGCCTATCCTTTTGAAGATGCTGTCTAGTAGTTTTATGGACTCTTGCTTTTATACAGAGTCTCCAACCTGGTACAAGTACGAAGAATTTTACTTACCTGACCTTCCACTCCCCTGGAAGATTGCACTCCCCCATGATCCAACAGTGGACTGTCCCTTGGCCTCACGCCCAGAGCAGAGCTATGGATCCTGCTCTGATCTTGAGGACATCAGGACTCTAGACCACAGGGATGCAGAGGACCGATCTAGCTGGGGGGAGGGAGCAGAGGATCAGGTGAGTATCTCCTTTTATTGTTCTCCTGGAAATAAATGAGCAATCAACCCTTGCAGTGGCCAGCCTGATTTTCTCCACATCCTTTGCAACATTCCTTCAATTATAAAGCTAGGAGGTAAATACTACAGAGGGCAAATGCAAATTAAGCAACCAAGTTGGATATTCAGCGAATACGCAGATTGTATAAATTAACCAAAAGGGTGCAGCAGGTCTCCATAAGAAATCACTGAGAAACTATGGATTCACTGAGTTCAGATAGATAAAAGTTTAATGGGTGAATCATGCAAGATCAGCCACTTTAAGGGTTCATGTACACTGCAGCTGATAAACTCACGTTCAGGAGCTTTTCTGCAGTTTATTTTTTAGCAGCTCATGAACTCTCCCTAATGTTGTCCTATGTGTCCATGTACACATAGTCGTTTACAGTAGTTTACAGGCAATTGAGTTTACAGTCGTTTTTTTGAATGCACCAAACTTGCGTTCAGGAGTAGATTGTATCAGCGCTTCAAACGCCAAACACTTGTAAAAGTGTCTAACCGTGTTTATAAGCGTTTGCGTTTAGAAGAGGTTTTTAACTGTTCCATATCCAGATGCTGTCCAGAGCCTTTTTTCATCATCAAAAATTCCATATATTCAAATTATTATTATTATTACATCGAGTTTATATAGCGCCAAAGGGTTTGCTCAGCGCTGTACAATAGGGGGGACAATACATGGCACAGTACAACAAAAACAGACAGCGTACGAGGGGTAAGAGGGCCCTACTCTTTCAGGCTTACAATCTAGGAGGGAGGGGGTAGTGGAACAATAGGAAGTGGCTGAGGGGAATGAAGTGGCTGAGGGGGATGAAGTGGTGGGAGGAATGAGGGAGGATGGACCCAGTACACCAGCACAGTCAGTTCCAGGTTTTGAGTGAAGGAAAAAACCGGTAGAACGTGCCACATGATGGGATCCATAGTGAATACAACTAGAAAAGACAGGTCATCTCAACATAGTGCTCTCTCTGCTTCTGCTCTCTCTATTTCTTTCAAAATGTCTAAAACAGTTAATTTTTTACTGCTTTTCAGTGCATTCTGGGCATTTTGGAAGGTCTCCTGAGGTTATCTTAAAAAAAAAAAACAAAAAAAAACGCTTCTAAAACGCAAACAAACGCCGTATGCAAACGTGGCTAAACAGACATGTTTTAACCTACGTTTTCCAGCAGTCAGTTTCCATCGTTCAGAAGAGTTTTCCAAATGTCCCATGTACATGAACCCTAAGGGTCCATTCACACCATGTGCGGTGGTGTGTGCCAAGAAAAGGTGTAGCTGGCTGTACTTTTTCTCGACGCAGAGTGAGGCAATCCATTGCCTTGCACCGTGTGGTGGCTAATCAAACTTAAACAAAAGTCACAGTGTGATGTTTCAATAAAATGCAGTTAAAAAACAAAAAGTGCGATCCACTTAGATTGGCTCATTGGTACTGCAGTGGTCCTTCTGGCTGCACCACACATCAGCTGTTGCATTGTAACATTGCGGCTGGTGTGCATTAACCCTAAACAAACAGCAAATGTTCTGGAAAGCAACAGGTGATTGTGGTGGGAGAACAATGAATGTTACCATGCTATATAAATCAGGTAATCAAAAAATACCCATAATGCTGCTGCCACAAGATGCTCAAAGCAACCTGAAGTACATATACAGTATAATTATAATAGACCTATAACAGGTATAGCGCAATCCACCCAACATAAGCAGTTGGTGCTAAATAATATAGCAGGCACATGTTAGACTTTCTTACTGACACAAGGGGGTTTATTTACTAAAGCTGGAGAGTCCAAAATCAGACTCCCTTCTGCATAGAAACCAATCAGCTTCTAACCTCAGCTTGTTCAATGAAGCTTTGGCAATGAAACCTGGAAGTTGATTGGTTTCTATGCAGAAGTGAGTCTGATTTTGGACTCTCCAGCTTTAGTAAATAAACCCCATGGAGTCAAATTTCTCCAGTGAGTGCAGGAGAAGTTGGGTGGGGGGTTCACCTTGAAGTGGGCACCTACACAGAGATATGGAGTACAGATTTGTAAGCACCTACCTTGAACTTATGGGAAATAACATGCAATACTGAGCACGTTTGTGGACTATGCATATTTGTGGACTTCTATAGAGTTTGCACCATAAATGTTTTCACAAGGTTTTATTTAGCACAAAAGTGCATATATGTTGGGTGGATATTGCTGTGTCCGTTATAAGTCTATTATACATACCTAATGAATAAAAGTGAATAAATTATATTTGGAATTTGTCTCATAGATTAGTTTAAATAATTTTGTCTGTAGTAAACGCCTAAATCAGTTATCCTTTCCCATTTCCTAATGCCTGTCCTGGCTTTAGATGGACACTTCTCCCCAATCAGGACTATGCCAGCAGCAATGGTTATCCATTCTTCCCATATGAATAGATTATTCTTTTGAACATATCCCTGTGGTGGCCGACTTCAGAACCTGACCACAATACAGCAGGAGCATCCAGTGCTGAATTAATTATATTTTGTTGATAGGCTTTAATCAAATGCTGGTAATAATGCTAGTGAGTCACTTGTACAAAGATTTTGCAACAATACCCCGACATTAAAAGACAATAACCTAGTTTAATAAAATGCTTACCTTTCTTCTACAGACGTTAAATTGTCAATTTCTGTCATCACTTCTGCAATTTCAAACTTCAACCTCTGTAAAAAAAAAAAAAAAAAATAGTTAATACCAAATGAAAGTGATTGTTTTTACACATGGGAGTGTAGAAGTCTTGAAGCTTTGACATAATTATTGCACAGGAGATCTTTTCTCAGGATTAACATGGCTTACACATCACAAGTCAGATATGACACTTCTAAGTTTATGTATAAAATGTTGTTCTGAAGGAGCATGCAGCAGTTCAAAAGCTAAAAGCTTTAAACATTGTGATTGTGCATCAAAATCGCACCACTAAAAGGGTGAGATGGATGAAAGAATGAGTTGTTTCAAGACAAGAGCTAGTATTGTGATGTTGTGAGGTTGGCGTGAGCAAAAACTGGCAAACACATTTCCCGTAAAATACACCAAAGCCATGACGCCTTTCTGCAAATTTTATGTCTAATGACTCGTGGGCACCGAGCTCCAGTAAGGTCAAATGGACAATGTGTGCATAAAGAGAGTAAAGCTTCATGTTCAACAAATGTCCTAAAAAAAAAAATTTGGGGTTTTCAAATAAACATACATACCTCCATGCTGCAGCTTTTCCCCGCCGACTCTAAGCCCAAGAACTGAGCAATCACATGATCACTCATCACTCAGGCCTGGGTCTGCGCAAAGTGAAGAATGGGGACTGTCAGTGCTCACTGGAGCGCTGGGCTGGTGAATAGGCAGTCGCAAGTGGCTTTGGATCTCAGTCATGTGCTGGGAGATGGAGACAGCTGTCAGACAGATGGGTGGATCCTGACAATACGGTCAGGATCCTTCCAGAACGTGAAGTGGATCAGCTGACTGCAGGCTTTAGCTGACTCGGGGTTACAGGAAAGCAAAAGCAAACAGTGTTGTCTCACAGCTGTCAATCCCCTTTTCTCGATTAGGGTATGTAAGAATAAGTGAAAGAAAAAGTAAGAAAAAGAAAAGGAAAATATAAGGGGATGCTAGAAGGAAACACAGCAAGTCCATCTTTTAGACTTTTATTTTTTTACCTTACACATGATGCCAATTCTAATAAAATAGGTAAGGTTCAAGTTAAAGTATAGCAATAAAAACTCATCAGATGTCAATATGACACTATGTTGTGTTGAAGAAGCGACTCCGTACAGCCTGGAAGCCTTGGTTTAACCATGCAACCCCTGCAATTTGAGCAATGGCACTTAAGGTTACTATGGACACAAACACATTTTAAATCTGTTTTGATAACATCAATGACCACTTATGCCCCAAATCTAAGATATTTCCAACTCCTAACGCTGAACTCTAGGCAAGCAGCCAGCTGAAACACATATATGGGAGCAATTTTTACTTGCTACTTAGTTTGCGATTCTGTGTGGCCTGTTTTATGATCCAGGCATCCCTGCCAGATTGCACAGCCAACTACTGCCTACTGGACAATGAAAGAGTAACAGAAATCCTTTAGATTGTAAGCTCTCATGAGCAGAGGCCCCTGACCCTCTTCTGATATATTGTACCTGTATTGTCTCTATTTATTTTGTAAACTGCTGTGCAAGCTGTTAAATGCTGTATAATATAATAAATGCTGAATAATAATAATAATAACAAATAATTGAGTTCATCCTTCTGTTTAATTTTGGATTCTCTCCTCCTGTCAATCTCTTTCTGGTCAGCACATGTGCATGCCGCAGAGCCTGACTGGAACCTAATGTTGGCCTTTCTTCTTCCATTCTGAACCTCATTGTCCAAGCTGACTAAACAGAGTCTGGTACTTACAGTCACTGGCCACTTTATTAGGTAGTACACCAGTTTAATTTTTTGGTAACACAAATTGCTAATCAGCCAATCAAATGGCAGAAACTCAATGCATTTAGGCATGCAGACATGGTGAAGACGACTTGCTAAAGTTCAAACCATGCATCAGAATGGGGAAGCAAGGGGATTTAAGGGACTGTGATTGTGGCATAGTTGTTGGTGCCAGACGGGCTGGTCTGAGTATTTCAAAAACTGCTGATCTACTGGGATTTTCATGTACAACCAGCTCTAGGGTTTACAGAAAATAGTCCAAAAAAGAGAAAATATTCAGTGAGTGGCAGTTGTGTGGACGAAAATGCCTTGTTGATGTCAGAGGAGAATGGTCAAATTGGTTTGAGATGATAGAAAGGCAACAGTAACTCATGTCAATATGGACCAAAATCTCTGAGGAATGTTTCCAATGCCTTGTTGAATTTATGCCACAAAGAATTAAGGCAGTTCTGAAGGAAAAAGGGGGTCCAAACCAGTACTAGCAAGGTGTACCTAATAAAGTGGTCGGTGAGTGTATAATAGCTAAATTAAAAGTGAATTGAATGAATTTGAATAAATATTACATTAGAGGAATTTATTATACATCTTTCTAGAGTTTAACTTTCAAAAATATTGTTAGCCAAAACTTTTACATCAGGGGTCTCCAAACTTTTCAGTATGAGGGCACATCATAAATTTTACAAATATTCCAGGCGTGAAAAGAGTTTGTTTTATAACTGAATGCGAACCCTTTACATCAGGATTCCAATCAGAGTCACCACGTACATCAGGGTCCCCATCAGAGTTTCCCTTTACTTCGGGGTCCCCATCAGAGTCTTCTGAGCATCAGGCCAAAGCAGAGACCATTAGAAGCCTCTGCTGACCTGAGTCTTCAATATGTGCATTGAAAAAACATTGAAAAAAGGCCACAGACCCTAGCTGTGGGCCAGAAGTGGCTTTGTTTTAAATGATTAAATTTTGACTAAAATTGAATGAATCAGGTAAAAAATGTGGTATGATATTTCACATCAATGGTATACAAAATACAAATAAAATAGAAATACAAAATAAATGCATTCACATCAAAATGGCGAGGAAAGGAAAAGAAGTACTATAGACATATTTTCATTGAGATCTAGTTTTTCCATTGTGATAATATAATCCTTCCATGATATTACAAAAATGGAACCTAAACAAATGGGGAAATTCAATTCTTCTTAGTAAGTCTACATAGTTATTAACAGTATAATTTTGATAGCACTGGAGTGAAGTGCTACTATTTCATTAGTGCTGCAGGAAAAGAAGCATCCAGTTCAAAGTAAAAGTAGCATGCAGTTCAAAGTAAAAGTAACCCACCAGAATCCACTTGTTTGAAAAATCAGTCTGTGACTTGTGATGGGTACAACACTTTGACCCCTTGCATGATCCTACTGAATAGAGATGTACAATGTAGAATATCTATACTTTTCTGAAGACAAGAAGTCACTGCAGACTATTTCATGCTGCAACTAATAATCACATGCACATTGTTCACACACACTAGCTGGATCTTTTTATTCCAAGCAGCTGTGTGAGAACATTTAATTTTGGGTAAATGCAGTCGACAACTTCATATTTCCAAAGATTACCATTCATCCAGGGGGATTCCAAAATGTTTTAGGTTCTCAAGGACCCCATTTACACAGCTATGATACAGGATACTAAATATGCTGGCCTCTTCCTGCCGGCTACTTTCTCCAAAGATTCCACACCCACCAGTGTCACCATGATGAGTGGTCTGCTGAATCACGCACTCAGCTGTATGAGAACAATCCCACACAGCTTCTCATAGAAGCATACAGGAAAAATGATTATCTGCTCTCCAGCTGAGAGATGATTCAGAGGGTTTTTTTTTTTTTTATCAATGGCAGGAAACGTTTGCCATGACATGTGTTAGCATAGCTACTGATTTTGAGGGCAGGTTTACACCATGAATTGCAAAGGAACATGTTGTGCTTTCCTGTGCGATTCAAATGTGATCCAGGTGCAGCACGATTCATCCCATTCATCTGAATGGGCTGAAATTGCACTGGACTGCACCAAAAGTAGTGCGTGCACTACGTTACAAAACACACAGCAATTGGATTGCACGGTACTACTGTACCATGCGATCTTGTGCAGGCAAACACACTGCGTTTTCCACCTGTATCTGGGGTATCATTAACACTGACATGCGCTGCACCACAGTGAATGTGGTGCGGGAAATGTGCAAGGAACGTCAAATTGGTGTCAAATTGGTGTTTGTTTTTGACAGCAACAACAAGAAAATTCGAAAGACCAAGATAGAAATATGTATGTCCAAAAAACATTTTCTAACAGAGTATGCTGTTTTAGTTTGAGAAATTCCATTGAGAACAAAACTGAACAAAAAGAAAACAATTTTAAAAGTACCTAGGAATGACATTCGCAAAGTCTCTGTGGGCATTAGGGGCATTAGGGAATGACATACTGAGTTTTTTCATATGAAAATCTACCAGTGTATGGCCAGCTTATAAATGCCTCGATGAGAAGAGTGAGAGCACAAGGAAAGAGAGAGAGTGCGAGAAAAGAGAGAAGAAAAAGAAGAGAGAGCGCAAGAGTGAGCGAGGGAGAGAGAGCAAGAGAAGAAAGACAGCGCAAAAAGAGTACGAGAAGCGAGAAAAGAGCACAAGAAAAGACAGCACACAAAAGAAGAGAGAGTGCAAAAGAAGAGCGAGAGAGTGCAAGAGAAGAAAGAGACAGCGCAAAAAGAGAGAGTATGAGAAGCGAGAAAAGAGCTATGAGAAAAGACAGCACACAAAAGAAGAGAGAGTGCAAAAGAAGAGCGAGAGAGTGCAAGAGAAGAAAGAGAGACAGCGCAAAGAGAGAGTATGAGAAGTGAGAAAAGAGCTATGAGAAAAGACAGCACACAAAAGAAGAGAGAGAGTGCAAAAGAAGAGCGAGAGAGTGCAAGAGAAGAGAGAAATGGGGGGGAGGGGGTGAAAGAGAGGAAAGAGGGGGAAACAGATAGTTACAGAGTACAGAATTTAGGAAGCAGACAACCCAATCCCCAGGATTAGAGAGAACCAAGAGTAAAGTGAAGCTAAACCCAAAAACAAAAATGTAATATAATGCAGCATGTCAGTCCTTAGATGTGGTGGCTGCATTCATTTCCTTCCAATACCAATTCCTATTCTACTGTGAGAACACTCACCCACTACGCTGTATGTCAAAGCAGCACTTTATGTGATGCTCTGATTTGGACTACAAACACAGAAGATAGCTGGAAACATTGTTTGAGATTTCCATTCAGTCTACGGGAAGTTACAAGGACACCGAATTTCTAACAGGATCATTAAATATATTTCTGTACCTACAGAACTTTCTAAGCTTTAAAGAGTATATAAATCTAGCTGCATACGCAGTCCAGCGTGCATTCCCAGAATGAATGACACCCGTCCACATGAGCGTGATGACGTCACTGGTCAACCAAGAGGCTGAAACCCCAGAACTCGAGGAAGAGATGACAGCAGTTGGTAACAGATGCAATTATTGCAAAGGTGGAAAGTGGAGTTTATTTCTGGTTTAAAATGAAGAAAACTAATGCTGTCACCACATCTAAGGACTTGTAAGCTGCAATGTATAAACAATATAAAATCTTAAGCTAACATAGGGGAGCTGTGGTGAGTCTAGAGCAAATTGTGAATATTCCATGTAAGTAGCCATGTGTATACACCATTATGAAGTATGGAAACACTGGTGTAAAGAGTTCCACAGGCCTATCCACCAATAATGCATTTGGCAAACCCCAGCCTATACACCAGTGCTAGAAAACAAACAAATCCCACAACACACATCAATTGTTACCTCAATGTCATCTATAAGCTCTTTTTTCCTGCGTCTTATATTCAAGAGTTCTTCCCTTTCCTCTGATGACAGGTCTTCTGGAACTGAAAAAGAAATGAAAACACATATTACTCTCCCCACACTGAGCAGATGCACTTACGCTACAAATAAATAATGACCACTTCCTGACCAGAAAATACTATTAATATAAAAGGCAACAAACATGTCCAAGCCACAATGGCACCCACAGCTAAGCATGAAGCAGAGCGAAAAACTCAGTCCTTTGATTTCCACTCAGCCTTAGACCCCACTGCTGCAGTTTGTTTTAAGGCCATGCTGACATCCTATGGACGGACAGCTTGTCGCCAAGGCTACGGACTTATTCAGTTTACCGGTCTCACGGCCTGGTCACGGTGACAGGAAACACACAGCAGCTACAAAAGCAAAGGCTCAGTGATGGCTAGACAACACAAACTATTAAATTCTATTTTATGTGGAGGACTCGATATTACACAAAAATAAATATTTACGCGTAGAAAATGAAAAAAATAAAATAGAGAAGGCAGTGAATAGAGTACTAGGTACATGTTTGCGTGCAGAATTAAGCCTTTTACCTGTAACAGATTTAGCATATTGCATGAGAAAGTCAGCAGCAACAGTGGACTGTATGATTACAAGGGCGGCGGAGAGCTGGGTGCCGCAGCCAGCAGAGCTCAGCGTGGGCCTTTGATCTGTTGCTGAAACAAGTAATCAGCTGAGTGTCTGCACACGGCCCACCCCATGAAGCTGCTGTACTGCAGAGACTTGAATATTACACACTAATTGGGTTTAGAGATGTAAACGTAATCAGCGCTGCAACTTGTAATTGTCTCTACTCCACAAAACTATTCTATCGGGGTAGGGAGAAGATAACCGTCACCAAAACCAGAATGACAGAGGGCTGCTCTATGACAAAGACTCTACATTAATAAGTATGTCATAAGAGATTCAGCTTCTGTATCAGTGTGTGCAGGATGGCTCTATTTCCTTTTAATGCTTTCAGCCCTGTCAGTTTTTGGCATAGGGATCTTGGCAAGATGTTATCACCAACCTTAAAAGAAGTTTGGGGATAAAAAACATCCATACCCACTTCTATACTGCAGCATCAGTCCCATATCAGCTCTATGCTATCACATAACTGCGGATTACTCATTTTTGAGTCTGCTTGGAGCAGAGAGCAGCGACCGTCAGTCACCGCTCTACTCCTACAGTGCTCACTAGAATGCAGGGCAGGAAAGGAGATAGGCGCAGGTGGCTATGGCTCTCAGCTTCGCGCTGAGGGGGGGGAATTAGCTATCAATCAGGCAACTGGGTGGATCCCAAAAAAATTGTCACAATCTTTCAAGAGCCTGGAGTGGCTCTTCCACATCAGTTGACAGCTGGCTATAGTCCACTGTCAGCTGATGCTGGGTCACAGGAGATCAAAAGTAAGTGCATTTCTGTGACCCACAAGAGAAGAATAGCCAAAAAGCTTTGGCAATACTTTTCTTTTAATCTCAACCCTATCCTTAAAGCGTACCTTAAACCAAAAATACATTTTTTCCCATTGTAGCCTACTAATTATTAAATGCGGTGACTGTGTTAGTTGTATTTTTTTAGGCTTTTTTCCCTTCATTTTCAACAGGTGATTCAAACAGTAACACACTTCCCACCTACACAGTGACCAAACCCGATCCACTGTTCTATCCATGGAGAAGCAACGTAGACACCCTTGAACAGCAGCACTGTCACCCTAGTGAGAGGGTAGGGTTAATTGGACTTGGGCATGTGCTGTAGGGCCTTTAGCTACCTGCTGGAGAGAATATCTTCTAAAGAAGCTTCTTACTGAAGCATGTCAGAGGTGCTGGGTAGAAGCTAGACAATGTAATAAGGATTCAGCACCCATCAATTAAGGTACCAGATTGTTCCAAAAGGCTCAAGAACCAGATTTATTAAGAGAGATCCATTACAACTTAAGCCTCATGCACACTAAGCATTTATTGCCAATGCATGAGGTTCCAGCACTTAGGTACAGGTGGAAGGTACAGTAGCAGTTGTCCAGACTACCGGTAGCCTATAATAGTATATCAGAGTCTGACAGCTCTTGCGCCTGGATGGCGCACCAAGCGGTACTTGCGGTTATGTGCCCAGGGATGAATACAAGGAAATATAGCAGTCTGCATTGTGGACATTCATTCCAGTTCATACCACGCTAAATACAACTCTCACTCGTGTACCATCCAGCCCGTCCAACCAGAGCAGCCATCAGGCTCTCATAGACTTTTCCAGGCTGCTGGACAGTGATTCTGTACCTTCCACCTGCACTTAAAAGCCTGAGCCTCATTTACTAGATCGAAACGCCCAGGGTGCATGAGGCCTTAAGAAGGACTTTTGTCTGCTCTTACAGAGTCATGGATTTGCCAGGCTGCTCTCACAGGAACAGCATATACCAAAATGCTACTCTTACAGGGCCTACTACCACCAGAATACCGATCCTATATTTGTGTTCTTATGGGGTATCTTGTACCCCTAAACACTCTCTAAAATTTAGTTTAAAATAAAAGATAAAAGATAAAGAGACTAAAGTGAGTGGCATCCAACTTAATTTGTCTCCCCACCATACACCAAGAACCACTACCTGATATGCAAATGTTAGCCTGCCACACTACTTAAGGGGTCATTCTGCAGCACCCCAAGAGGAGTGCTACACATGTAACATGCACCACAATGCTAATCATTTTGAATGACACCCCAATGCAGTAAGGCAATGTAGCAAGCCACTATACTTGGCAATGTGCGCTATTGTATTGTCATGCCTTGCGATATGAAAAAAAAAAAAAGGATCATGTGCAATTTTAATCGCTTGGCAGCCACCCTATAGTAGAACTATTGCTACGGGGGGGCAAGGCTGTGCAAAATCACGTATATATACACGTGACTTGCATTTCAAGGTATGAGGCAATCGTCGGGTAAACCTGATCGGGGAGAGACCTGTGTGTAAACAACATGGGCCTCTCTCCTGTCAGCAAGGACATACTGCTTTGTATTTCTTTGTACAGCAGAGAAATACAAAGCAGCCTGCCTCCCTAGTAAAACACACCTCAGCACACATCGTAAAACACACAAAGCACACAGTTAACCCTTTGATCGCCCCCCCTTGTTAACCCCTTCCTGCCCAATGCCATTGGTACAGTGTCAGTGCTTTTTATTAGCATTGATCACTGTATTAGTGTTACTGGGGATGTCAGTGGCAGTTAGTCAGTTTCCACCCAGTGTCCAAATGCCCGCCACAGTCCCACTATAATTCGCTGATCTCCACCATTACTAGTATTTAAAAAAACAAAATTCCAGTATATATACACACCACCATTTGTAGACGCTATAACTTTCACGTAAACCAATTCATTTACACGTATTGGGATTCTTTGTTAGCAAAGACATGTAGCAGAATACATTTTGGCCTAAATTCATGAAGAAATTAATTTAACTTTTTTTTTTTATTGGATAGGTTTTATTGCAACAAGTAAAAACTATTTTTTGGGTGTGGGGGGGGGGGGGGGTAAATCCTCTGGAGGGCAAGTGGTTAAGCACGTTGGGGTCTGTTGGCATCCCATTAATTTTGAATAGACTGCCTTAACGCAACACATTAAAACATGTTAATGTAAATGGAGTCCACCACTCATTTTACCTGAATGCAGGAAGATTTAAAAATACCAATAAATGCAGCTCTGTATTTTTACCTAAAAATGTATTGTATTTTTAAAAGGAACTAGTGTAATACCTAAATTTGACTAAATAATGGAATTGTACAGGAACGCGGAATGCGTTCCTGTGCGATTCAAGTGTGCACTGGCCCTAACTTTATCAGAAAAAAGATCAGATCACCACACTGGATGTGCCATCTGACAGGGCTGTATAGCTGTCAAGACTAGATAGACAAAAAACAAATCATTTTGCAGGTAAAACAAATCCTATATATGTATTTCAGTGTATGGTATTTTGGGGTTCGTCCGGATTTCAGTCTTACAGAAATTTTGCCACCTCCCCATGCTTAACCAAATGAGCACATTAAGTAAAAGTACATCTATAACCATAAGTCAGGCTGACTTCTTATCAGTTTTTCTCTACTCCTATTCTGAAACTAGATTTCATTTATTTAGCTACTTCCAATGCCCAATCTGAGAGAGACCCATATAAGCACTGGCAGGCTTTACAGATTCAGAACCTCACAAAATTGACTAAACAGACAAGTGCAACCACCAACTCCATACAGAGCCCCAGCCAAACTTTTAGGACACAAAGAAACTCTTGTGCAAAATCAAGGAGCAAGGGGTAACCTATGAACTGTAGGAAACGATTACGAAAAGCTCATGCAGTTTCAAACACCACTAAGTTGTCCGGTTAACTAGCTTCAACCTTAATATGGTCCTAGTATTTGTATGCTTGACGGTGTTAAATTCCTTTTTCTTTGTTTAAAATATGAGCTATGTGGGGTAAAAAAAAAAAAAAAAAAAAAAATTTGCAAAAGGCAGAAATGTTAAATCTAGCTTAGCCTGCAGAGCAAATATGACAATAAAGAGTTACCAAAGTGGTTAGCATATTAGGGGAGCTCAGCTCATCTTCCTGTGTTAGTATTCTTATTACTCAACTCTTCAGAGTGAGTCAAAAATAAACCAAAGTCTGAAAGGTCATACAATAAAATGAACCCATGCTTTACCCATGTAGCACAACACAGGTATAGCTTTACTTTGCTCCCCCAATGCTAGCAAAGAAAAGGCCCTGTGTAGACACCGAGCACTGAGCTAAATAATAGCCAAAATCTCGAGTAGCCTTTTTCAACCAGGGTGCTTTCTGAGTTCTTCAGGGGTGTCTTGGCAAAATGCCTAAAATTGCCCCAAATTGCCCAAAAATTGTCATCCAGCTAGAGGGAGGATGAAGCTTGCCTTTTGTTACATAAAGCCACAGGATTTCATTGAACAACATTACAACCTTGGGCACTGTGTGGGCCAGTTGCCAACGCCCTACCAACCCGCAGTGTCATCGGTTGATAACAAGGACTTCAGGCACCTGCACAGCATCCTTGTTTGTCCCCCTTATCCCCCTTCGCTGGGACCACGTTAGCTTCTTGGGGTAAAGAAAATGAGAAGAAATGCTGGAATACTTATCAGTACCTGTGTGCAAAAGTGCATTTGCTTTGTAAGGCTCCATGCACGCTGGGCATTTTAATAATGCTGGTAACATTAGATGTGTAAAGTCACATTAACAACGTGAGTTTTTCAGCATTTTTGTATTAGCATTAGGGGCGTTTTACTATATTTGTGTTTTTTAGAAACTCATTTGACCCAAAAAAATTTGGGGGTAAAAAAAAATGTCCAAAATGCTGGTTTGCCGTGAGTTACCGTGCTTTACCACGTTTTTCAGCGTTAGAGCGTTTTTACAGCTAAAAAACTCCTCTAGAAACCCACTAGTTCTGGGGGGTTTTTTCCAGCCAAAAACACCCCTGCCAAAAAACGTGTACATGGACACATAGGATAACATGCTGGGGAGTTTACAGGCTGTAGAAAAAAAACTTCAAAAGCAAAAAACAGCCGCTGTAAAAACATGCAGTGTGCATGAGTAAATCACTAAGGGTAAATCACCTCTAATGTTGGGTGTCCTACGTGTGCGGAGCTTGCAAAGTGTAAAACTATAATTTGACTTTATATTTTAGAATGGGGAGCCTCAAGATTGTTCATAAGTTTAAAGGATGTCTTGGCTGGAAAAAAAGTTGAGAAGTACTTGTCTAGGGAACAAAAACTGACAGCTGTCACTTGACAACAGGTGACAGAAACCCTCCTAAAAAAGTAAACCCAGGTCAAGTGACAAATTCCAAAATTGGGATTTTCGCTCACTTCCTCTCGTGTTTCCAGAAAGAAGTTAAAACCCTTTATCCAAAAGCAGGCACAATGTTGGTTGGAGACACACTCGACTGTTTTGTTAGCTCCTAGATTAGCCTTCTCAAACTTTTTATTCCAGAGGTACCCTTGAAGTAATGCATTGGTCCCAGGGAACCCCTTCTAAAAATTACTGCATCTGCAGCTCACTGTACATTTGTGTGATGATCAAGAAGAATGTTCCTTACATTTGTGGTCAGTGGGAACAATCCCACCCTTACAGAGAGCTACAATGATCATTTGTTTCAGAGGCAAGATTTCTAAGTGGCAGAAATCGCTCCTTGCTCAAGGAACAACTAGCAACATTTAGGAGGAACCCTATGGTCCCACAGAACCCTGGTTGAGAACGACAGTCCTAGATTATGTGCCAATTTATGAACTGCACAAAATCTAGTTTAGTTCACGACATTGTAGAATATTATGCTGAATGTCAAAATTGAGCCCTATTTGGGCACAAAAGCAGTGCATGTAAACCACAATCTGGTAAGCTTTAGGTCTCATGCACACAGGATGTATTTACTGATGCTTTTAAGGGCTTCGGGTGTTTTTTTTTTTTCATGTTTCCAAACGCCCCTCCAATGTATCCTTTGTGTCCATGCACACACACTTTAGCAGCATTTAGTGGCAGGAGAGTTCCGAGGTGGGGAAAAAAAAGAACACTGCAAGTGCAGCCAGGAGCAGCGTCGGTTTTTAACAGAAATAAATGCTTGATGTTTGTAAACACATGTTAATGCCAGGTACAACTAGCACTTTTTGAGTGTTAATTCATTTCAAAAGCCAAAATAAATTATTCTGGCCAACGAAATAAACGCTAAAGTGCTTCATTCCTGTAAAACGCACCTTAACGCTTTTACAAGGGTCAGGTGTTTTATCCGCTAAAACGCTGCTACCAGAAGGAAAAGCTTCTAGGAGAGTCCTTAAAACGTCCTATGTGCATGAGGCCTTAGGAGGAAAAACCAGTGGAAGGATATGTACAATGCAGTATTTACAATACAAATGTGTGAAGCATAGAAAATACAGTGTAACAAGTGGTGCATAGTGCATTACTGTGTACACAAAGGGAGCAGTGAGGAGTATATGGTGTACAGCACAGCATACACAGTTTTTTTGTGAAACTAAGGCTGGCCATACATGGGTCGATTTACGAACGATTTTTCGTTCAAAAATCGGACCTAAGAATAAATCGGCCATTTTTCACTCTGTTAGTGGGGCAATGGCACCAGATGATTTTCGTGGTTCTTCCCCATTTCGTTTATTGGGAAATTTGTGAAAAATGACCGATTTTCTAAATCATTGGTGGCACCATCGGATTACAGAATGAACAATGTTTTCAATCAAAAAATCATTCGGAACTCGACCCATGTATAGCCTGCTTAAGTCAAGTAAAATGAATTTGACAAAAAATTGTGAATCATTTGTTTGGTTAGGCGAACATTAATGGCCAGCCTAACATCAAACCAAACCTTAATTATTGCCATTACGCCTTGCTGCAGGTGTCTCTCCAAGGCAGGGGCGGACTGACCATTTGGAAACTCGGGCACTGCCTGAGGGCCCGGGGTCAGTAGGGGGCCCCATGAGATGCCCCTGGTACCTTTTTCGTAGGCTTTTTTGAGTTTGGGCAAGGACACAGGGGCCCCATGATCCCCTATTGCCCGGGGGCCCCATGAGTTGTCAGTCCGCCCCTGCTCCAAGGTTAGATGTTAATTATTATTTATTCCAGGTACTTATATAGTGCTGTCAATTTATGCAAGCGCTTTACACATATATTGTACATTCCCATCGATCCCTAACCCTCAAGGGGCATAAAATCCAAGGTCCCTAACTCACATTCATACATACACATACTAGGGCCAATTTAGACAGCGTCCAATTAACCTACCAGCATGTCTTTGGAGTGTGGGAGGAAACCAGAGTACCCAGAAGAAACCCACGCAGGCACAGGGAGAACATGCAAACCCCAGGCAGGAGGTGCTGTGGCTGCATGTATATTCAATGGCCACTGGAAGAGTCTGGGGACATCATGCTTTAAACGGTGTATTTAAGGAGCAGGACACCCTTTCTAAATATCTGCTTCAGTAGTTGTATCTCAAGCTGGCCACATGCATGAAATCCAGATTCCACCATCTGTGCTAAATAGCATGGAAGGAGAAATCACCCACTGCTGACTATTGCATTCTGACAGCAGCATCTGATTGACTGCGGCCACTGTTCCACCCAGTTCCTTTGGAAATGGAACATTTGTCACTCCAGGTGGTTTCAGCAGGGCCACCCTTGACTTGAATTTCACAGGAACTGGACAAAATTCAAACTCTGTACGGCAAGCTTAAGTTACATGGAATCAGTTTTTGAGGTACCAACCTGAATTATGTAATTAGTTATCAAAAATACTGTTTCTAAGAAGATTCTGAAGTGACAATTTTAAGTGAAAAACGTTAATATTACAAATTGTACTTTATAATTACTGACATGCATTCTTTTTAAAACTAGTCTAGTAATTCCTCCGCCTTCCCAATGCATGGAACATTTGGGAAGGAGCAATTACACTAAACCGCATCGCCATTATTAACAGCCAAAAAGGAGTTTGGGTGACACAAGCTGGGATTGTTCATCAAGGCATTGTGAGAAAGCCTTTTTACCAGTAAATGTGTTGATCATTCTCTTATTCCTACAAATAAGATGCTGTTGTGCTCAGATGACATTTCCGCTTTAAGGGTGCAATCTGGGCTACAGAGAGAAGACATAACAGGCAGAAAGCCAACATTGCACTTCCAACCTAGTATTTCCAAAGCAGATACAATGACAGTCTATTAGATAAAATAAGCAGATCTTGTGGAAGCATTGTAATGGAGCCAGTAAGCTTTAATACAATTGGCATCTGCAATGGAAAATGTTTGGGAACACAAACTGCTATGCTTTCTTCGCTGTTTAGGATACCTTCGTCCAGCTCAGGAAAAGCAAATGCAAGCACCATTATAAAGTCAGGAAGGATTCCCAATATTTTATTTAGATGGGGGTGGTGCATCATTTGTATCTTTTGCAAACCTGTGCAATTCAAAATAAAATGATTTAAAAAAAAAATAAAAAAAATAAAAAATATGCCTTCCTCCCCCTCCCCCTCCCTCTTCTATTATTGGTACCTTTTTTTTGAGGGGGGCAGGTACCCGTTCCCACTTCCAGTCGGATCGACTCAGCAGATCTACCTGAAGTTCTCCTAGTATTATTATTATATTATTATACAGGATTTATATAGCGACAACAGTTTGCTCAGCGCTTTACAAAATTAAGGTAGACATTACAGTTACAATACAATTTGGTACAAAGGGCCCTGCTCGTTAGAGCTTTGTAGCTGCTGATTTATTTTTATTTCAAACAAGAAAAAGAACCGCTTTAAGCCCTGCTTCACACCAGTGCGACTTGACAGTTAAAAGTCGCATGACAAGTCACACCCCATTTGTAGCAATGAAACCCTTAGAATCGCTGCGACTCACATCACAGCGACTTTCAAATAGGTTCCTTCACTATTTCTGTGTGACTTCATTGCAACTTGCATTGACATCTGTAAAATGAAGGCGCACAGATGTCAGCAAGTCGCACATGAAATCTCAGTGATGGTCGGCTTTGAAGTTGCACTGCAGTAGGGTGACTTCAAAGCCACACAGGTGTGAACCAGGGCTAACACTTGTAGATTTGTTTTGCAAGGCTAACCAGGTTTTTCACTGGGCTACTTGTTATCACTCAAAGCTATAGTATTAGGCTCCAGGTACACGGTGCATTTGGAGAACTCTTCTGAACGCTGGAAATTGACAGCAGGAAAACACAGGTTAAAAAACGT
Source organism: Staurois parvus (assembly GCF_062004578.1). Lineage (NCBI taxonomy): Eukaryota > Metazoa > Chordata > Amphibia > Anura > Ranidae > Staurois > Staurois parvus. Next base: position 3,678,207 of record NW_028317948.1, on the reverse strand, counting down.
CAGTTTTGCCACATTTGCATACTGCATTTATGAGCATTTGCGTTCAGAAGTGTTTTTTAAAGATAAGCACAGGAGAACCTCCCAAATGCCCAGAATGCACTGGAAAATGGTAAATTATTAACGATTTCAGACTGTTTAAGACAGTGGTTCTCAACCTTCCTAATGCAGCGACCCTTTAATACAGTTCCTCATGTTTTGGTGACCCCCAACCATAAAATTATTTAGCCAGTAATTATAATTCATGAGTGTCGTTTTACCTCCAATACTGCTGCTTTCTACACAGTAGCTGCTTTCAACACAGTAGCTGCTTTCTACACAGCAGCTGCTTTCTACACAGCAGCTGCTTTCTACACAGCAGCTGCTTTCTACACAGCAGCTGCTTTCAACACAGCAGCTGCTTTCTACACAGTATAATATATGTGTTTTCCGATGGTCTTAGGTGACCCCTGTGAAAGGGTCGTTCGACCCCCAAAGGGGTCGCGACCCACAGGTTGAGAACCACTGGTTTAAGAGAAATAGAGAGAGCAGAAGCAGAGAGAGCAGTATTTGTTGAGATTAGCTGTATTTTTTTTTGTGGTGTTTGAATGTGTTCAAGCTCATTTCTGTGCAGAAATTATTGCAGCAGTGTCTAACATTTTCTTTAATGCAAAACCTCAAAGTATGTTGTACCGGGTCGATTTGAGTAACGGGAAAACGCTTTGCATGCATTTTTTATGATGAAAAAAGGCTCTGGACAGCATCTGGAAATGGAGTTAAAAAAATTTTTACAAACGCAAACGCTTATAAATGCAGTTAGCCACGTTTACAAACGTTTGGCATTTGAAATGCTGATAAAATCTACACCTGAACGCAAGTTTGGTGCATTCAAAAAAACGACTGTAAACTCAACTGCCTGTAAGCGACATAGTGTACATGGACACATAGGAAAACATTAGGGAGAGTTCAGGGGCTGCTGCAAAAAAAAAAAAAACGCAGAAAATCTCCTAAACGTGAGTTTGTCAGCTGCAGTGTACATGGAGTAGGATTCGCACAGCAGGACACAAGTAGCTTTCCTGAAAATTAATTATCTCAGCCATACAAAAGGTAAGGAAAGATCACCCAGCCTAGAAGTGAACCAAGACATTCACTGCACCCAAAACAGATACATTGTGGGTAGACTTAAATTGCAAGCGAAACCTAATTATTTTGCACTAAACAATAATCCAAAAATATCAGATTCAAGCAGCTATTTGTGACTTTGACATCATTTCTACATGCAGGACAGAAGTGTGTAATTTGTTTTGCAATACATGATCAGAATCTGCAGCAGTATATTCATAGATGAACATTGTACATCAGGGCCAAAATCCACCCATCAGTCCATCATAGTTGATGTGTTTGTCTTTATGCAATGTCATATTCTTTCATAAAATGTCAGTTGTAGATTCTGAGATTTCCCATCTGCCCAATTTTTTGCTAATTAAAACCCAGAAACAATATAATAGATGAACTGGACTGTGACCCAACATATTAGCTTGACAAAACCAGAAGATTCAATTACCGGGAATGTACAATTGCTGTTTATGTGTCTGAGTTTCCCTCCTATTACAGCCTCTGCTGGAAATCCACCCACGTGTGTTTTCAAAGCTGCTTCCCAGCCGCTGAAATCCCTTTCCCATTTCCCACCAGTGTCAGACAGGAGACCTGTGCTGTCCAGGCACTGTGTGATGTATGGGAAACAGCTCAGTATTGTACAGCACAGACAGACCAGACCAAAGGGCCACCACCCAAATACAATGGAAGTAAACAACAAAAAGGACACTAAGAGTGAACCTGGCCATGCACAGATGGCTTATTTTTCAGCCAGCAGGCTGAACGGAAAAAAAACAAACTGATTCTTCATCCCCTGCTTGGGCCTCGTATTGTGACAGTGGTTCACACTGCTGTTGGAATACATTGACCAACAACTGAATCCGATTGGCTGAAGCTGCTGATTGAGAAAAAATTTCCAACATGTCCAACCTTTCCAATCATCGACTTTGGTCAAACTGGGAATTCCACACACTGATCAAAATTCGACTGGTCCCTGCTGAACCATCTGAATTCTGAATTTTGCTCAGTGTATGACAAGCTTGAAGCAGAACTGCAGTTAAATCATTTTATTTTCCCTTGCAGTGGGGCTGCGCTTGCACTGCATGGGTTAAGTGCTCATTATGTCTAGGGGCTCATGTAAAAACTGTATACTTATCCATTCTCCAATCCTCCAGAAAACCAACACTCCCCCACTTCCAGCAGTGGACTATTCCTGCCATCCTCACATCCAGAGCTGGTCTATGGGTGTGATGACGTCAGGAACAGCCCATTCACAAGACCGCTAGCATGCCGGAGGGAGAGGGGATGTCAGGAATGGCGAGGACGGGTCTTGCACTCTGAGGATTGGCAGATTAGGCACGTATATCCTTACTTTCTGAGCCCCTAGACATGAGTATTTAACTCATTCAGTGCAGGTACACCCTTACTGCAAGGGAAAATAATATTTTGCCTGGATTTCTTCTGTAACTGCTTCCCGACCGCCCTATAGCAGACATACTGCTACAGGGCAGCACCGGTGCGCAAAATCAAATTATATATATAATATATAATCACCGGACAGGACCCGGAAATGCAAAATCACACATACACATATACACACACACACACATATATATGTGTGTGTGTGTGTGTGTGTGTGTGTATGTATATGTGTGTATATATATATATATATATATGTGTGTGATTTTGCATTTCCGGGTCCTGTCCGGTGATTACTCGCTCGTGCCCTGTGATTGCAGAGCATCTCCGATGGGGAGAACTGTTTGTAAACAACACAGTTCTCCCTGTCAGCTCGGGCACACTGCTTTGGATGGCTGTGCACAGCTCCTATGGAAAGAACTCCTTGCAAATAGACTCCGAGCCGACATCAGGACGCTGCCTGTGCAACATGCAACATAAACGGTGCATGCATATGCAGCACATGCACAGTGGCCCTTGGACTTTTGGGATTTGAAGCCCTAAAGATCAGGGGAATCTCAGTGAGGTTGTGTCTGCACATTCCCCGACCAGAATTTGTCAAGATGTCAAAACTGTAATTGTTCTGGACTTTTTCTAAAGAAAAACATTTTATGTCGGTTGCGCAACTGGCCTATACTGTACAGTTATACTTTATATTCATAAAATCTCTTTTCCATGTCCATCTAAAAGATGACTACAGACGTTACATTTCCTACAAAACATTTCAGCTGGGAAATACTCATCAGGAACACAATCAAAGTCCTCCCTATTGGTGATTATGTCAAGCCTTCATATGTTTTACTTTGCAAATCCACCTTTGTAATCTGTCAGATTACAGATCAGGTTTTCATTCTTGCCCCTGTGACTGTCTACTTCAGTAGGGCTGTCATTAAGCAAGGAAAAGCCACGCTCTAGCAGTGTAAGATATAGTTTAGTTGGTTAGTGACCACAAACTCTGGCTTGCTAGTTCCTACTTCAAAAGAGATGTAATATCAAAAATAAAAATATACCATCCTTTTAAAAAAAAAAAAAGGGATTCTGACAAACTGAAGAATGTGGAATCCACCCACATAAATCACAAACTGTTCCTTACAAGGAGCCCAAGAGCTGGACCCCCATGGCGAGATCGCTCTTCTGCATTCATCAAGGTGACAGCAGGGCTCTGCAAACCAATTTCAGATGGGGACAGCAAACACAAGATGGCAGCAAGAGCAGACAACTAACCTTTATTTTTTATTTATTTAATTTTTTTTACAACCTCAAACCAAAACTCCTCGCCTACCAGTGCAGAAATGTATATATGTTTTGGGGGGGTAAATATGATTATAGGTATTTATATAGTCCTGAAAATGTATTCAGAGCTTTTACATATATTTTACAATCACATATTTTACAACAGAAAAAGCAACATCCGGAATATCAGCCCAGATCACTAAATGGCTGTAGCAACAAGCTGCAGCTGGTGGAGAACAGCAGCCACATCAAAATGTAGGAGGTAGGTATCCCATTTGCTAAGTAGGGTACACATGCTGTTGTTAGTTGCAGTGTGCAGAGCTGGAAAGACTACAAACAGCTAATAAGCAGCTTGTTCAAAGATTGTTTACTGAGCAGTTTATGGCCGTCAATCATTTTTATCAGTCCAATAATTCCGAGGCATGAGAGGCCCTCTCAGTACTAACCGGCTCAACAAAAGTAGATTTCAAAATTGAAGGAAGCTGGTGGAAAATTGTAAGTTGAACAGGGAGAACATCGTATTAGATGGGGTCACTGCTTGAGTATTCAAGCGGGTGCTTCGGCTGTCTGAATAGCAGAATAGCATCCACGCAGTTTAGCATGGATGGATAGCCTGGTAAGATACAGTCATTGTTCAAACAACAATTTTCCATCCCTGCTAAGTAAGCTTTTAAATAGACTTCTTGAACTAGGTGGTGCAGACAGGGTGACCCATGATTTGAGTTCCAGCCAATTTGCCGGGAATCAGCTGAAATTCAAGCTGTGTATGACTAGATTAATGCTGGCCATACACAGTTATAAAATTGTTCGAAAAAATGGTTTAATTTATAAAGATCTGTCAAATGTACATGTGATAACACATCATTTTGTCAATATTTGTTGCTCATTTATTGACATATTATCGATCAATACCATCAAAAAAAGGAACATTTTCCATTGATTGATTACACATTGCTGATGGCCTTCCGGGGTTACATTTTAAAACTCGTATGCACTGTTGACTTATACAAATGGTTTTCGATTGATTCCATTACTGTTTAGAAAACAAATTGTTTAGGCTCAAGAAATCTGACATGGCGTTCAGTTTTCTTGCCTTGAAGAAGAAATCCAGGATAGGCAAAAATACCACCCATTAGTACACCCCCCATTCTACCCTTACACAAAACACGAAAGAAACAATACAATTTTGAAAATCCTTACCATTTAGGAGTAATGTCTAACTGAATTTCCATGACCACTTCTCTGTCATTCAAAAGATAACAGCATCTGCTCTGCCAAGGAAGAGGTGTAACAGCAGGGATTACATCATATCCTTTCCTCTCTCACTGCAGTAAAAAGGAAACTACAGTTTCCATCAACCACAGGGAATTGTAGTGAATGTGGGTGGGTACACTAGGCCTGTACATGGTGAATGTGTCTGAGAGTCACGATCCGCCCAACACTGCAAATGGAGCTGAATTACATCACTGCTTCCTGGAGAAAGAGCTACCGAAGGGATGTGCCAGGACCAGTGGCTGGGGGAATAGGAGGCATAGCAGCCACCAGTCTTACAAACAGGGAACCAAAGAAAATGAACAGTTTGGACTGAAAATGAAAAGGCTAAGTGAACCAGAAGATGGTTGACATATTCAGTGAGGATAGGAAATCAGCAACAAGGACATAGAAGTTTTAGCCTGGAGTTCTGCTTTAAAACTTTTCATTTCGATAATCGAAATTAGCCACTAACGTTTCGAAAGGTCGAGCACTTTTAAAAACTATTTTCTAGCCAGCATTGGTCTGGTTTCAAAATTACCATCTGTCTGTCCCCAATAACGGGATATCCACTCTCTTCTTGTCCCAAAGAAACAACAAAATGCAATAAAAAATGTCCCCACAGTGAAAGGAAATCCCACCTTTGAGGGTCCTTTCACACCACTGCAGTGTGTTAAGGTGTGTTATGATGTACAATAACATGCAATGCATTCAATTTGATTGAATGGGCTGCCTAATGTACCAAAAAGATGCATATATCATTTCCAGCAGTGCAACACACATGCATCAGCAAGGTGCGTTGGGATTCCACTAGGCACGGCACATTACCGCTACATTATGAATAGACCCTAACAGTTTTAACCAAAGTGGGCCTTCCATTTTTTTTTTTTTTTTTTTTTTTTTTTTTTTTTTTTTTTTTAACAGCGCATACAGCACATCTTCAAAGAGAACCTGTCCCACAAAAAGCTATGGCATGCTCAAATGCTAAGATGTACTTTGGAAAACTATTGAGCAGTGTCCAGTTCTGTTATAACATACACTAGCTTTCAAAAGTTTGCACTTAGTATGAAGAGTCTTTGTATTTTGAAAGCACCGATTTTCTGGTTTTATTCAGATGCCAGTAAATGGATTTAAAAAAACACAGCCAAGACATAGCTAATGCTGCAAATGGCTATTACTGTTTGAAATAAATGATTCATCATTTATTATTCACATATGACAACGAAAGCTGAAAGATCAGTGCTGGGCTACTGAGACACGGAGATGCTTGAGGAGGAGTGCATCTGCAGGATGCAAGTAAAGCCATTCCTTTGGGGCAAGCCATGTCCTGAAGGAAGTAAAAGGCTGAGGTGAGGGGGCTACAATACAGTTTTGGGGGTTTAAAGGGATGGTTGTAATAACAGTTTATGAGCACATTTACTGTAAGCATTATTGTCCTTTACTTGCCTACTGGGCACTTATACTCCCTTCATGCCCAGGCCAATTTTCAGCTTTCAGCGCTCTTACACTTTAAATGACAACTGCGCGGTCATGCAATATTGTAACCATATGAAATTTTTATTGTTTTTTTTGCCTCACACAGTTTTATTTTGGTGGTATATAATCGCCGCTGGGTGTTTTATTTTTTGCACTATAAATTAAAAAAAGAGCAAAAAATTTGAAAAAAAAAAGTTTTTTCTCGTTTCAATTATAAAATTTTGCAAACAGGTAATTTTTCTCCTTCACTGATGTGCGCTGATGAGGATGCACTGATGAGGCGGCACTGTGGGCATTGATCCGGAGGCACTGATGATGCTGCACTAATATGCAGCAACGATGGGCACTGATAGGCGACACTGATAAGCGGCGCTGACTGGCGAGACTGCTGGGTGGCACTGCTGTGCACTGATCATCAGGGCACTGATCAACAGGGCCCTGATCAGTGCCCATCTGCTATGTGACAGTTGCCGGTTGTCGGCAGTACTTTTCTCATGCTGTAACAGCGTGAGGAAAGTGCAGCCGATAACCGGCAACTGTATTACTCAATTTACTCAGTGATCTGCTGTGTCACTGGCCACAGCGATCACGGAGATCGCCGTGTGCGTGCCGCTGGGGGCGCGCGGGAGGGCGTGTTCTGGGAGGACGTCATATGACGCCCTCCCAGAACTGGAAAACCATGCTGTAGCCATCATATGGCTATAATGCGGTTGGCAAGTGGTTAAAGTAAACCTGTGTCTTGTTATTCCATCTACTGAGGGCTTGTTCACACCTAAGAGAGCTGTGATGCCTTGCAACACATTTTCAATACGTGCTAAAGCACTTTTTTTTAAACTTTTTTAAACTGAATGTTTTTACTATTCACTGCAGCCCATTGGAACACAATGAACAACAATGCCATACATACTAGTTTAAAGCGCACACCAAGGCGGCACAAGAATGTGAACTGAAACCATAATTCTTAAGGCTGATTGGCATTGGGTAGAATAACTGAATGATGAAGATGTGAACGAGTGAGTCCTAACAGAACTTGTGCCTAGAGGCTGTTGTAAGCTATTTATGGCTCCATTTCTCATGTCACAGCTCTGGAAATTCCTAGATAGCAGCAGTGAGAAACAAATGAGTGCTTTCCGTGATACTTTTTTTTGTCAAACATACAATTTTTCAGGACAAGCTTTCATGGTGTATCCCCACATATATGCGAATTGTATATGGTGTGAACCACATCCAATCTGCATAACATGTGAAATCACATTGCTTCCTATGGTGCCTGTTCACATATGTCCAGTGCACTGGCAGTGCAGATTCGGTGCAGATTGAAAAAGAGTCCTGTCCAATTTCTGAGCAGTCTGGTTCAGGTGTGGACTTCTATGGGAACCATATCTAAACTGCACATGTCATCAGTTGTGAATAGGATAAGATCCTGATCTAAACCTGTCCTGAACCTGATGTAAACCTGATCTGAACAACTACTATGTCATTTAGCTGTGAAACCTGAGCTTCAATCTGCACCGCACATGGGTGAATCAGCAATCACCTCAAGCTAGATAGCAGCTGTCAAACTAAATTGTAAAAAAAACAAAACAAAAAAACACATTGCTTAAAGCGGAGTTCCAGCCATTTTAGTGTTTATTAAAAGTCAGCAACTACAAAAACTGTAGCTGCTGACTTTTTATAAACACACACTTACCTGTCCCAGGGTTCAGCAATGTTCTCGCCCACGCGGTTCTTTCTCCCCTTCTCTTCTCCATGGCGCTGGCATCTCAACTGTGGGCACCAGGCTGTGACAGCTTGTGGCTTCACAGCCTGGTGCCCACTGTGCATGCGAGAGTCGCGCTGCGCCTCCTAATTTGTCCGACAGTCTCCTGGGACCTGTGAAAGTTCCCAGGAGACTGCGGGAGGGAGGAGGGAGCCGAACGTCCGGCTCACTTGTACCTATCAAAACAGGTATCCACTCCCCCCCCCAAAAAAAAGGTGGCAAATACGGCAGTGGGGGGGGGGGGGGGGAGGCAAATAAGCAGAGTTTCTGCTTTTGAATGGAACTCCACTTTAAGTTACTTTAGCTTTTTTCTTTTTTTTTCCTGTTTGATGTATTTCTTTATTTATTAAACAACTTTAGCCAGAAAAATATTGCATTAGTTATCCAAGTAATAGAGAGACATTACCCGAACCATACAAATAAATGATGCTTCCATTTAGCCACACCACCCAAATCAGCAATGCACACAGAAGCCATTCAAACGAAATTGCTAAAAAAAAATTTTTACAAATGGCACTTATCCTGAAGGGAAAGAGTGTTCTACCTCCGAAACTATACATCATAAGTAGTTATGTGTAATGTTTTAAGGTATGTGCAGTATACATCTGAAACAAGACGGCACAAGTGCATTTACTGAACAATCTGATGTCATCCAGAAATGCATAATGAATAATATCTTGACCTTATATTCTCACCCTGAAGTGACTCAGCAAGCATAATTCTATGACTGCTGCTACAACATAGCGTGTAATTCCACTCAGTGCACATTCTTAACATGTCATCCTAGTGACAACTGGCTTGATAACTTCCCTTTGGTAAAAAAAAAAAAAAAAAACACCAAACTATGTCCACAGAATTTATATTAGAATGGTTGAGGGAAATGAGGGAGCAATAAGTACATGACACAGAATAAAAACATCACCATACTTCATAATACAAAAAGCATACAAGCTAATCGGAAGGGAACTACAGTAAAATTTCCCATTTTGTGTGAAATACCCTTTTGGCAAAGATTCCTCCATTTACCGATTACAGGTACTTCTATAGCACTGTCAATTTATGCAGCTCTTTACACACACACTATATATATATATATATATATATATATATATATATATATAGTACATTCACATCAGGGACTCCTTAAGGAGTTTCTAATCTAAAGTCCTAAAGCGGAGCTCCACCCAAAAGGAGAGGTTCCACTTTAAAGTCTGGTCCCCCGATCCCCATTAAGGATTGGCACTTTTGGGGAGCGGGTACCCGAAATTGACAAGTACCCGCTCTCACATCTGCTGCGATCGCCTAGGTGATCGGAAGCGGAAGTTGCCCTCCCTTCCCATAGTCTTCTGGGACACGTGACAGGTCCCAGAAGACTAAAGGACCATTCAGAAGGTGCTGCTTTCGAAGGTCCATATGTGAGCTCTGTGAAAATTAAACATACAGCACATCATGTTTTGCAACAGTGCACTACATCATGGTGCCCAACAAAATCTGCACGTCAATACAATGCATTACAAAAAAACAAAAAAAACACAGCAATACAAAAAAAGGATCACCACACACATCAATTCAAATGCATGTAAGAAGCCTCAATGTGAGTTAAATGCAACGGACGTGGCGGGAATCCAGCCTCAAACATACTCCAACTACTTAGTGGGTTTTGGGATTTACCAATAACATTTATAGCAGGGATGGGCAATTAATTTTCCCAAGGGGCCACGTAAGAAACTGGGACTGTTGTGGAGAGCCAAACTCGTGCTCAAAATTAAATTTGGACCTAGGAAGGTCCACAAGTACATAAACATATAGAAAAAAGGTACCTGGTGCTAGAAAAAAATAATAGGCACCACTGCTCATGAAATAAGTGTGCGATATATTAAAGGAGAAGTACAGCCAAAGCTATTTTGGCTATATTTCACCTGTAGGTCACAGGAATGCAGTTAGTTCTGCACTTCTGTGACCACTGGGCTGTGGAGGGGGTAGGAGGGACTGGCTCAGGCTCTTTGCGTATCACTGAGAGGCTGAGCCAGGTGCCAGTCCAGGCTCTGAAAAGATAATCAATTATATGGTTGGGATCTACAAGAGCCTGGATCAGTACCTGGCTCAGCCTCTCAGCGATCTACAAAGAGCCTAAGCCAGTCCCTCCTACCCCCTCCACAGCCCAGTGGCCCAGTAAGAGCTGAAGGGCCAGAGCAGAGAGCCGGAGACTAACAGTCACAGCTCTCTGCTCAGAGCAGAGGAGAGAACTGAGCGATAAGCAGTGTTTGATTGCTCAGTTCTCAATGCAGAGCCAGCGGGGGACAGATGCAGCTTTGGATTGATGCTGCATCCACCTGAGTATAATGGAGTTTTTGGGTTTTTTTAAAGTCCATAATTCTCTTTTAAAGAACTGCTATCACTTTTGTACAGTAATGGAGAAGAAACAGTACACAATAAAAACACTGTCCCTTTTCCACTGTCAAAAAAAAAAAAAAATGGCTGGAGTTCAGCTTCAGACATGCATTTGAAGAGAGACAGACAATATATTAGGCAATGCTGTCACATTTTTCTTTGAAACTTTTACTTGAGCATGTACCATGCATGAAGTTTGCTGTACTAAAACCACAGCTGAAAATAGATTGTTGTTTCAGCACATTCTTCAATTTAAGTATTAACTGTATGAACACAGACAGAACACCCGATGACATACCTTCAGTATCTATACCAACCAGTAAACCATGTCATGGGACAACTGTCGGTATTGACTTTGAGGTGTCACATTATAGTATTTCAGGAAGTAAAAGGGGCTGTATACTTGTCAATAAGAAATAAATACCTTCGACCTGCAATTCGAGCCACAGTTAATGAGACCATACAATGTCAGGATTAACAGGCAGACAAGGTGAGGTCAAGTGCGGGGTCAGATCTACAATAAGGTGGTATCAGATTGGGAAAGAAGCACAAGTACTAACGTGTACACATGACTTTACTTTTACTTTCTCCTACAGAGTATGCAGGTGAAGGAAACGCCCCAGACAAACCTTCAGATATGCAGACCAGGAAGAATCGATATGGAAAAATTATCAGTTTAGGTAGAATTTGGGAGCATGGAGTCTTTCCCCATAAATGCCCTTCTGCTCTTTTCCCATACACACACATTATATATATATATATATATATATATATATATATATATATATATACACACACACACACACACATACATACATACATATACATACACACATACATACATACATAAACACACATATGCACACACTGCTCAGAAAAAGTAAAGGAGCACTTTGAAAAAACATGAGATCTCAATGGGGAAAAATATCATGCTGGATATCTATACTGATATGGACTGGGTAATGTATTAAGAATGTAAGGATGCCCCATCGTTTGTTGGAAAGGAAAATGATCAATCTACAGAGGACTGAATTCAAAGACACCCTGAAAATCAAAGTGAAAAAATTATGCAGCAGGCTAGTCCATTTTGCTGAAATTTCATTGCAGCAACTCAAAATGTTACTCAGTAGTTTGTATGGCCCCCAAATGCTTGTATGCATGCCTGACAATGTCGGAACATGCTCCTAATGAGACAATGGATGGTTTCCCAGATCTGGAGCAGGGTATCTTGGACAGCCTGAGGTGCAACCTGGTGGCATTGGATGGACCGAAACATGATATCCCAAAGATGTTCTATTGGATTTAGGTCAGGTGAGGGGCTATTTAATGGTATCAATTCCTTCATCCTCTAGGAACTGCCTGTATACTCTTGCCACATGAGGCCAGGCACTGTCATGCACCAAGAGGAACCCAGGACCCACTGCACCAGCGTAGGGTCTGACAATAGGTCCAAGGATTTCATCCAGATACATTATGGCAGTCAGGCTTCCATTGTCTAGACTGTTGAGGTCCCTCCATGGATATGCCTCCCCAGACCATCACTGACCCAGCACCAAAACGGTCATGCTGAACAATGTTACAGGTAGCATAATGTTCTCCATGGCTTCTCCAGACCCTTTCACATCTGTCACATGTGCTCAGGGTGAACCTGCTCTCATCTGTTAAAAGCACAGGGTGCCATTGGCAGACCTGCCAATTCTGGTGTTCAATGGCAAATGGAAATCGAGGTCTATCGTGCTGGGCAGTGAGCACAGGGCCCACTAGAGGACGTCAGGCCCTCAGGCCACCCTCATGAAATCTGTTTCTGATTGTTTGGTCAGAAACATTCACACCAGTGGCCTGCGGGAAATCATTTTGTAAGCCCCTGGCAGTGCTCATCCTGTTCCTCCTTGCACAAAGGAGCAGATACCGGTCCTGTTGATGGGTTAAGGACCTTCTACGGCCCTGTCCAGCTCTCCCAGAGTAGTAACTGCCTGTCTCCTGGAATCTCCTTCATGCTCTTGAGACTGTGCTGGGAGACCCAGCAAACCTTCTGGCAATGGCATGTATTGATGCACCATCCTGGAGGAGTTGGACTGCCTGTGCAACCTCTGTAGGGTCCAGGTATCGCCTCATGCTACCAGTAGTGACACTGACCCTAGCCAAATGCAAAACTAGTGAAAACCAATCAAAAAAGAGAAGTATGGAAAAAAAATGTCAGTGGTCTCGACCTCTAAAACCATTCCTGTTTTGGGGTCGTCTCATTGTTGCCCATCTAGTGCACCTGTTAATTTCATTAACACCAAAGCAGCTGAAACTGATTAACAACTCCCTCTGCTACTTAACTGACCAGATCAATATCCCAGAAGTTTAATTGAGTTGATGCTTTACTCGGATCAAAAAGTGTTCCTTTAATTTTTTTGAGCAATATATATTGCCGTCAACTCGGGTCCAAGTCCTAGAAACTTGATGAATGAGAGTTCTAAAAAGAAGTAAGTTTTGTACTAGTCTTCACAAACATTACTCCCTTCTCCAGTAATCTCTCTCTTCTAACAATGTGACTAAAATAGAACAGACGTAATGTAATCATTTGTGCTTCTAGTGACATAGCTGGTTTGATCTCTTTCAAAATTGAAATATTACTTCTATGGGCTTTCCATGGCACGTATAAAAGGTGTTTTACACACACCTTTTAGTGGCACAATATGGTAATCTCACAGGAGCAAAGGGCAGGCATTCCTCCAGGACTGGACAGCTCTCACATATGCTTATGCAGGCCATAGATGGGCCGTTTATTGGCCAAATTGTCGGCCGATAAACAAAAAATCGGTCGGCCCCATTGCCGATGCTGCCACCAAAGTCCACGAAAAACGGCCATTTTTCGTAAATTTTCCAGCATGAACGATAAAAATAAATGAGAAGATCCGCAAAAACCGGCCGACGGGCTGACCCCACTAACGACGTGAATATCGCCCGATTTTTCGTGCGGATGAAAATTCGGCCGATAAACGACCTGTCTATGGCCTGCATTAGTCCTGGAAGATTGTGAGTCTAGCCTCTGTAAAGGAGGGTGCAGGGGAAGGGGAGCTGATGGCACTGATTGAATGCCAAGAGTCCGGCAGGGCGGTTGTGCAGAAGTCAGTCTACCAATCGACCTATGTTAAATCACCCTGCCCAAACATGCATCAACATGTGACCGTTCTCTGCTGAACCAGACAAATTTCAATCCATGCATGGCCAGGTTTTCTCAGACTACCTCACAAGCCCAACTCAAAGCTCATACCTGAGATGTTCCGGTCTTCTATACACACTTCTAGGACTGACAAAGGAGACACCTCAAACCTGGAATTCAGCTTTAAAGTAGGCTATACTTGCCTTCCTTACCATTGAGATTCATGTGTTGGTCTTGACTGAGCGACCTGCACCTTATACAGGTTTGCGCACACTTCATCATGCTCCCATGTAGCAACACTTGTGTCTGGCAGTTCACAGCTCTGGAACAGGGGACTCCATTGTATTCCCCAAACACAGAGAATGCAGGATCTGACAGAGGATCAGGGCAACTAAGTAGTACAAAAAAGCTTAAAGTAACACTAAGCTCTAGTTTAACCACTTGCTTACAGGGGCACTTTTAACATTTTAAAATTAACATGACTATTGCAGTCACATGATATTTGCACAGAAGTTTATCCAATGCAAAATTTTCAGAGATTAATACACCTAAATGAATTTTAGTGCACATAAATACATTATAATACCCATGTTTCGTAAAATATAAAAGATGATGTTGCATCAAGTAAACAGATACCAAACATGTCAAGATTTAAATTTGCACATGCCTGTGAACTGGCGACAAACTACTATACCTACAATTGTCTGTAGGTAAAGCTTTAGAAGCCTTTACATCTTATCAATTTAGAGTTAAAGTGGTTCTAAAGGCTCAAGGTTTTTACTTTCATGCATGAAGGTAAAAAAACCTTCTCTGTGCAGTATCTCCCCCAGCCCCCCCTTATACTCACCTATTCTCCCTCTCGATCCAGTGATGTGCACTGGAGTCTCAGTTAACCCGGGACTCCCTCTCCTCATTGGCTGAGACAAAAGCAGGAGCCATTGGCCCATGAGAAGAGAGAGGGTGGGGCCGAGCAGCGGCTTTGAGTGTGAATGCCCACACGGAACAGCAGGTGCCCCCGTAGCAAGCTGCTTGCTGCGGGGGCACCCAACAGGAGGAAGGAGCCAGGAGCACAGGCAGGGAACCTGAAAAGAGGAGGATCCAGGCTGCTCCAGGAAAAATCACTGCACACAGCAGATACTTATATGTTTATTTAAAAAAAAAAAAAAAAAAAATATTATATATATATATATATATATATATATATATACACATACATATATATATATATATATATATACACATATATATATACACACACACGCCTTTAGAATCATTTTAAATGTGAGCTGTGGCACTTGAATTATTGCTCTCACTCCAACGATCACTGCGATACCTCACATGTGTGGTGCAATCACATATGTGCGCTTTTGATTTGCGTTAAAGCATGGGGAGGTTGGGGGGTGCACTTACATTTTTGTAAAGTGTATTTTATTTACTTTTTTCGCTATTACAAGGGGTGAACAAGACCCTGTGTTATAGCTATGGCTAGTAACAGGTACTCTCTCTAGAGACATCAGCGGTCAATTAGACCCCTGATCTGTTTGATAAGGTGCTTCATTGGCTATACCGGCCAGAGAGAGACAGTACTGAAAAAAGAAGTGACGAAATCCTCATTGCTTCCAGATTCATTAGTCACAAAGGAGATCAGGGAATGTATGTTCCTCCATCTTCTCTGTGGGCAATGGACCCAACAGCTTGCAGCAGTCCCGAGCTCCCAGGTGGAAAGTGAGAGACTGGAAACGACAGCAGGAGGAGAGTCCCTTTCAAAATGTAAAAATAATTGGGCAGCTGTAAAGCCGTTCAAATCACTATTAGGCCCCTTTCACATGGGCAGACCAATCGGTTCCACCTGTTCGTTTTTCAGGCAGACCTGATCGGACCATCCATTGCCTCCTATGGAGCGGCAGATGTAAACAGACGTGTCCATTTACACCCCCTGCATTCGAACTGTTAAAAACAGATGGATGGTGATCTGTTCCGGATGACAGTCGGTCCTTTTACATCGGACCTCCCATAGAGGACAGCGGGCTGTGTCTGTGTCCGCTCTGCATAAGTGGACCTATCATCCACCCACTCAGCGGGGATCAGCGGCCAGATCCCCCGCTGAGCAGAAAGATCCACAGGCAAAGTACGCATATGTGAAAGGGGCATTACTGGAAAGCCATCGCTGGCTCTAAAGAAGAAAAAAAATACCAGGAAGTTGCCCAGGACGTTTGCAGTATGCTGGCCAGCAAGCAGTTAAAAAAAAAAGGAAAAAATTCTATTAAAGTATATATTCCGAACTGAAAAAAAATGACATTCTATTGCTCTTAGCCTCCTCCACATTCCTGCTGTGATCTGACTTCCTGTTAGAGAGTGACTGCGATCATTCTCTATGTTCTCATTGTTTGCAAGATCGTAGCCACCCACAGTTGCTCACTCCCGATATTGGCTAGGAAGTATGGACTTTACATTATGGGATTTGCAGTGTGCATAGAGCAGTGTACATGACCACAACCAACGTCCACTGCTTGTTCCAGACAAATGGAAGTGAGAGGGAGAATAAGAAGTTCTGGAGCTCACAAAGGTTATAACAAGAAGGCACAAAAAACACAGTAAGAAACAATTTCATGAAAATTATATTACAGGGCCAATCAAAGCCCATCTGTATCATGTGATCAACTTTGCCCAATCACAGCTAATCACAACAAAAGACTGAATGAATCAGTTTCATTCGGTAAAGATTGCAAATATCAATGAAATACATTGGTATTAGCAATCAAAGTGTTAAAAAAAAAAAATCCTGATCACTTGCCCAGAGTAGTTCAGTGTTACTATGGTAACATTGTATTGCTTTAGTCATAGTGTGCTGAAAAATAAAACAGTAAAAAAAAAGAAAAAATGTAATAAAAAATAATAGAAACATTTGAAAAAAAAATACAAATTCAATTACTATTATTTTCACTAAAGAAATGTAGCAGAATACATTTTGACCTAAATTTATAAAGAAATGTTATTTATTTGCAAAATTTTATAACAGAAATGAAGAAAAGTGTTTTTTTTTTTTTTAAAGTTTCAGGTGTTTTTTTGTTTTATTTAGCAAAAAATAAAAACTCAGTGGTGATTAAATACCACCAAAAGAAAGCTATTTGTGTGAAAAAAAATTATAAAAATTTCATATGGGTACAGTGTTGCATGACCGCGCAATTGTCATTCAAAGTGTGACAGAGCTGAAAGTTGAAAATTGGCCTAGGCAGGAAGGGGGTATAAGTGCCCGGTATTAAAGTGGTTAAAATAGAGGAAGAACAGGTTCCCTTTAAGAGGCTGCCCATTTTGGCAACCTACCACATTTACTACATACCTTGCACACTTTGCTAATCATTACCAGCTTAAATGAGCAAACAGATTTTTTTCAACAACGCCTTTTTCACATAACTCCCTGAAGCTACTGAATGTGGTAGACGGGGATGACAGGCAATCTGCCAGTGTCCATTTCCAGTAAAAAAAAATATTCTTTGTAAATGGACAAGAAATTACCGACTTATAACATTCTGAGCAATGAGAACACACGCGGCAACTTACACAGCAACTAGTGTCCTAGCAAGATCTCAGAATACACTGTTACAGCAGAGATCACGGCTATTATATTCATTAGTTTGCACAGAGACATAATTAGAAGGTGCTAGAGATGTAATTAGCACATTAGTCTCTCACAATAGTTTCAGATCACAGATACTAAAGGTAATCGCCCACATTAGAGGTGGCATAGATGACTTTACATCATATGTAATGTTTGTTAAAACAGAGGGTTGCTGACATGAGCCACCTTAAAATATAAACCTGTCACAAAAAAAAATTCAAACTGATAAAGGATATAAATAGGTCATTTTCAGGGATTATTTACCTGCATTTCTTGCATAATTCCTGACACTAATAGTGGGGCACGATTCCACCCACTAACACCAATGATGGGGCACTATTCCTCCCACTGACACCAATGGTGGGGCACTATTCCTCCCACTGATACCAATGGTGGGGCACTATTCCTCCCACTGATACCAATGGTGGGGCACTATTCCTCCCACTGATACCAATGGTGGGGCACTATTCCTCCCACTGACACCAATGACGGTGCACCATTCCTCCCACTGACACCAACAAAAAGGTGCAATTTCTTCCACCGATACCAATGATGGCGTAATGTCCCTCCCAGTAATACCAATACCTACTCCTCCTCCTACTGACCACGGGCGCTATGTAACTGACTACCAACCCTGTGACAAAGTTTATTCTCACTGATGTTGGTCCTGAGACATTTTCTACCCCCACTGGCCACAATCTGGCCCCCCTAAAGTCTCATGGACAGTAAACTTACCCTTTGTTTGTAAAGTTTGAAGACCTCGGATTTAAACTGACATGTGGCTTCACTTCCAAATAAAAAAAAAAAAAAACAAAAAAGCTTAGATGGCTTCACATATAACTTCAGCTGTTTATATCTGGCTGTTCTGACCATAAAGACATGCAGTTTTTACTAATGGTAACTTCTGAATATGCATGTTTTCATTAAAAGCTTAAAGTGGAACTTTAGTCCGAAAATAAAGTCCTGCTAGATCACTTCAGGCTGGCCCTTTTGCAGGTATAGCTATGTAAAACATTAAAAATGTGTCTATACGGTTTCAAATCCAGTAATACACTGTCTCTACCTTTATCACATGCTCAGTTGCGCTCTATTTTTTGGCACCATTCTGAATTTGTAGAGGCCGATCTGTGCTGACTAAATATTTACTGCTGTTCAGGGGCTCTGGACTTCAGCAAAACTGGCCGCCTCCAGCAGCAGGAAACAGGAACAATGCTGGAGGCAATTTACAGCACACACACATGTTGGTACTATAATTATTAACGTGTGATGTAGGTTTCTTGCTAAAGAACATTATTTTTTATCAAGTTGTTTTGGGTAAAATCCCACTTTAATATCACTTGCCTAGTTTTTCTTTTTACAAGTTGATGTCGTTCATCATTTCTTTGGAGTGTTAATTTACATTGCTATAGAAAATGCAGAAAAATACTTAGCGGACTATGTGTGGTCTCACTAGATAAGGAGACTACTCATAGTCCACTCAAAAGCGAAGTCAGTTTTGCATCAACTAAGCACCATAAACAGCCATATTTCCAGAACAGTATGGAACAGCTAGGTGGAACTTGCCAGTGTAGAACTTTTTTAGGCTAAAAAAACAGTTATTGCAATATTTCAATGAGCTAGGTCTTAGCCTTTTGCAATTTCCCCTCTTTTAATGGAGCAAAGGCAAGGTAATTGTATTATAGTCCCTCTCCTACTCATGCTTCATGATTTTTATCTGCAATACCTGTTCCTTTTAAATTTTAATAAATAGCACTGTGCAATGTGTTAGCCCTTCTCAGAAGGAAAGTGAAGAACTCTAATGTCTGACATTTTCTTGCATCTGATACAGAGAATTGTATGGCAAAGTGTTTTGCACCATGTAATAGAAGGTTGACCATGAGTCACATGGAACAGAAGATATCAGGTCCAAATTCCTAGCAGTGTGCACAGAGTGGAAGGTTGCTCAACTGAAGGTAATGAACCTTACAGACAGGACTTCTAGGTCACCAAGAGTTTTATTTTTTCAACCAGGCTGACCTCATTTGGTCATCCCTATCTAAAGGCACCCTTGTATTCCCAACCTTATTGTCTGTAATATATAGGAAGCCTATAATCAATTAGATATGTCAATGGTTGAAAGAGTTGGCTTTCCACCCCACCATTTAATTCTTGGACAAAATCTGTAGAATCCGTTTTGCTCCATGACCCAAGCAGGCTTTTCTTTTTTTCTTTTTTGTTAAAGTATGATGCTTCCTGATACTCGGAAAACTCACTTAAGGTCATTCCTGTCTTTAACAGGAATGAAAATAGACGGGTTTCCACTTAATTAGGTATAATATAAGTCCTATTTAAAGAATATTTACTCAGAGACGGATATCTTTCATTTACAAAGTACCTAAAAGGAGTTGGGTATGAGCAATTTCCGTTTCATGAAAAGAATGCTTTTAAAACAGAAAATACAAACTGCTGCCCTTTTGCAGAGCCTGAGGAATATCACAAGGACTGTGGCTGACTAGAAAGAAGATATTTAAGCGACAACCAACATGCCTTTCAGCTATTAAGCTGCAAGGTTTTCTGTGAATTTCAAAGCATGCCATCAAGCTTCAGACCATAGCAGGCCATCAGTATTATGTGGTCTGTTTGAGGTGTAGACCTGAATTGGACGGCTCCTAGCAGATAGAAAGCACATCTGTATAACATTTGTTTATTAACCAGCGACCAGTCTTCAAAAGTTCCCTCACATTCTTCTGGCAACGGAAATCAATATTTTAAGTTAATATTTCAAATTCAATTTTTTTTACCCAACTTGGACCAAAGTACGCATATTCCATACCTGGCCGATCTTTTGTAAAAGTGAAGAATCATTGTAGTAGTAGCTACTACTGTGATCTTCGCTGTTTTCTGGCTGCCCTGCTTAGTAAAAACACAGGGGGTCTCTCAATCAGTAGGGGCACCTTTCAGAGAATGCTTTGCATTTTCTCAATACATGCAAATTGTTCTCTAATTGGACAAGATGGAGAGGCAGGTGGTGCCATCACGATTTCCACCTTGTCTGATCACAGAACACCTTGAAGTCACTGAGAAAAATGAAAGGCATTCTCTGAATGGGGCACAGAATAAGTTTGCCTTTGAAACATGTAATATGTTCCATCATCTGCCGCTTCTCTACCCCCCCCCCCCAACCTCTGTCCCTGTGACAGCGAGTGGGGGATCGTCTCCCCGAACCTGCGATCACTATTCAAAAACAGCTCGGTTGTGCAGGGTTTCAGTTTCCTGTGAATGGATAGGCTACAAGTACCATCAGCCAATACAGCTGGCAGCTTGTAGTTCTCAAACTATGAGGGTGATGGTGAGCACATCTTCTGGTACTCAGGTACAGTCAGGTTCATAAATATTGGGACATCGACACAATTCTAACATTTTTGGCTCTATACACCACCACAATGGATTTGAAATGAAACAAACAAACAAGATGTGCTTTAACTGCAGACTGTCAGCTTTCATTTGAGGGTATTTACATCCAAATCAGGTGAACGATGTAGGAATTACAACAGTTTGCATATGTGTCTCACACTTGTTAAGGGGCCAAAAGTAATGGGACAGAATAATAATCATAAATCAAACTTTCACTTTTTAATACTTGGTTGCAAATCCTTTGCAGTCAATTACAGCCTGAAGTCTGGAACGCATAGACATCACCAGACGCTGGGTTTCATCCCTGGTGATGCTCTGCCAGGCCTCTACTGCAACTGTCTTCAGTTCCTGCTTGTTCTTGGGGCATTTTCCCTTCAGTTTTGTCTTCAGCAAGTGAAATACATGCCCAATCGGATTCAGGTCAGGTTACTCACTTGGCCATTGCATAACATTCCACTTCTTTCCCTTAAAAAACTCTTTGCTTCTCCTTGCCCGGCCTGTCAGTTTAGGTGGACGGCCATGTTTTAGTAGGTTTGCAGTTGTGCCATACTCTTTCCATTTTCAGATGATGAATTGAACAGTGCTCTGTGAGATGTTCAAAGCTTGAGATAATTTATTATATCCTAACCCTGCTTTAAAACTTCTATAAAACTTCATCTCTGACCTGTCTGGTGTATTCATTGGCCTTCATGATGCTGTTTGTTCACTAATGTTCTCCAACAAACCTCTGAAGGCTTTATAGAACAGCTGTATTTATACTCGGACTAAAATTACACAGGTGAACTCTATTTACTAATTAGGTGACTTAAGGCAATTGGTTCCACTAGCTTTTAGTTGGGGGTATCAGAGTAAAGGGGGCTGAATACAAATGCACTACACACTTCAGATATTTGTCAAAAATTTTGGAAACCATTTATCATTGTCCTTCCACTTCATAATTATGTGCCACTTTATGTAGCTCTATCACATAAAATCTCAATAAGCTACATTTACAGTTTTGGTTGTAACATGCCAAAATGTGGAACATTTCAAGGAGGTATGAATTCTTTTTCAAGGCACTGTAGCTGCAGGAACTGTAAAACAATTAAATTGTCAAATCTTACAGAAGCACTGAAATTAACCAATATGACTTTCTCAGATAGCTCAGTGTCCTATGCTTTCCCCTCTGTGCAGTAATCTTTGCAATCTCAAATGCAGGGGTAGGCAACTTCAGCACTCCAGCTGTGCAGGACCCATGTAGACTTTGTAGTCTAGTCACAGCTGGAGTGTCAAGGTTGCCTATTCCTGCTGAAATGTAAAACACAAAGCAGGTTTTCTTGGAGGGGTAGAAGGATGAGCCAGAGCTTCAGAGAAAACCAACTGAAGGACTTCAATGCTCCTGCTATGAACTTTGAGGATGAATTGCTCCACAGTGCTTGCAGCTTCAGAGATTAGCAAGGGCTAATTTAAATTTAATTTACTACCTGCTAATGATATGTAAATACTTGCATGCCGTTATTTTGGTCACATGTTCAACTGAAAGTAAAAATCCATTCATATATATCACACACTATGTAACAGTAAAAATACTTTTTGAAAGAATTTGCAATGTTCCACAATCTGATACATGCATGTGCATAAATACAGGAATGATATACAATTGTTAATGGAGATACATTTGGATAGTGTTTTAACTGCTAAAGGATTTTTAATTCTGTTCAGTTAGTTCTGTGATTCACAATCCTTGCCACACCACAGATGAAGGCAGTTGCCACCCATAATTCTTGGCCCCACTTTGCAGCTTCAAAGCTTTGCACCTTTATGCCTCCAGGTTGCTAATGAATTCAATAATCAGAGAGGTGACTCAAGAAGTGATCCTCTTGGTTATGCAGTCTGGCAGAGAAGCGTAAATTGCAAGACGTAATGAGCTGGCAGGTAGAACAGTTTACATTTACTGTATGCATTTCAATTGTGTGTATACTAGTATGCCTGGAGTCCAGGTTTAAACACGTGACGGCTGTCAATGTAAATATAAGTGACACAGCATGCATGGATAATAAAATTCTGCTTTGGGTTACTAACATTTTTCTTGTGTGATATGACAGAAGCACGGCATCCATTTGCCGGAAGGCTCTTCCATTGACTGGGAGAGGCATTTTGCAGTAAAACACTGAATATTCCAGCCTATGTTGTCCCATGCTCCTAGCAACCTAACAGGCTGCCTGACCTTTCATAAATGACTGCAGGAAAACATAAAACCATTGCCTCTACTAACCCCACACACAAACACCCCTGCCTAAATACTTTTCCTGAGTGCTTTAAAGAAAGTCTATGCTGGCAGAAAGAGGGGGCCGCTGAACTTTATGTCTGAAAGTAGTAATTGAATAGCTGTCATGATAATCTAATGGCTGCAATCACTGTTTTGAGTCACTAACCCAGGATAAGTATGCAGATCAGTATTTTTATTCTAACTATTCTCTACCTTCTCATGCTGCATGCTTGTTCTGTAATTCAAATGTACTGAAGTCAGAGGACAGTGTGCCAGAAGCAAGTGTGCCAAAGGAAGTGTGCCAGAAAACCTGCATTTTCAGAAGGAGGTCTGCAGTGTAAATCCCCAGAGGGAGGGAATGGCAGTTTAGTGGGGGGTCAAAATAGCTGAGTTCAAGAGGAGATTAGAACCATATTATGAATTCTGTTGGAATAATACATGGCTCATTTAAGAGAGTTGTTTGTCATTAAAGTCTTTATGCTGAAACCAATGGAACCATTTCCCTAAAGTAGTCAAACATGTCTTAGGGTAGCTGTAAGGTCCCCAGTATGCAAAGTATAATGTACTCTAGAGAACCAATCTGCCATTTGATCGGATAAGGGAAGAATGCCTCGGAAAAGTCCTGCCCAAGGGTGCACAGATCCTTCAAATAAGCTTGGTGATTTATTTGGGTTTTGGAAAGAGTGGAGGAGTAAGTTTTGTCCTCCAAAAGCCAAGAACATTAGTACCAGAGTCTGTTTGTAGTTGATCATGTATATGCTAGTCAATGTGGGACAAGAAATTGGTAGGGTGAAATAATTTTTTTCTAATTCAAGAATGGAACGTTTTGTCAGTATGGCTAGATGGAAAACATCAATTGCAAAAGATAGTTGACAACGGGGAAGGATAGAACTTTATTTGTGTGGTTTTGGAAAAATGTAGGAATGTTTTGAGTGTGGGACCAATCAACAGGTATCTTCTCAAGCTGGCATATTTCAAGTCACCTGTCCATGGTGCATGAGGCAGAGGGATCACAATAGTTATTTTCAATGAAGAATAAAAATTGCATTGCTGGTGACAACACCAGTTATTAATCCTGTTTAGATGTGCCATCAAATTATTTAAAAATTGGGTAGGGGAATACGATCCATCCCAGGATTTAGGAGGAATCTCATTTCTGACTTTATGTTAATCACTGGAACCAAATAAATTTGATGAATTCTGATCGGAAGAGCACGAAGGAAAAATCTTGGCAATTGTTCTGGATATGGTAAAAAAAAAAAAAAAGAAGAAGAAAGAAGAAGATGTACGGGTACACAGGCACTGCATTTATTTTAAAACATTACATCTACCAAGCAATGTAGGTGTAGAATATTGCCACCCCGTGAGGTTTTTTATTTTTTATTTTTGGAGAATGTGAAATAGGGGGATAAAGTTTGATAATAGCACCCGGAAGAGGTAAGCTGGGACTGGCATACCTAGGTAAGTAACTGTATTTTGGGGAAAATGAGGTTTCATTGGTTCAAGAGGGTCTGTGTGAGCAAAGCATTTAAAGCTTCTGATTATCTAAGTCAAGTTTAAAACATAAAAGGAAGCCATATGCGCGTAGTTTCTAAAAAAAAAAACAAAGCGGAAGATAGGAGGCGTCGTCTTGTATAAAAAAAAAAAAAAAAAGAGTTAGGCTGGCTATACACTATACAATTTTCTTACAATTTTCTGTCCAATTTCCTTTAGCTTTACCTTCAACTATGTAATGCAAGGGCCTGTCTAACTAGATTGAAAGTGCTGTTTAGGTTTGGCCTCATATTATATGGTTTTGGTAAATCTAAAGCAAATTTCTCAAGAAAATTGTATAATATATGGCCGAGCCTAAGTCATTGGCATATGCCAAAATGCTATGCATGCATGCTCCTAATGTTATTCTGTAGATGCTTGAATTGAGTAGGGGCTTGAGGATCAAACTGTAAATCAGAGATGAAAGGGGGCAAGTGAGCCAATGGCCATTTGTAATTGAGAAGCAGCTGAAGGCCTTCTCTGCATCTGTAGAAAGGAGAAAGAGTAGGACAAAATCTGACCAGACATGAGTGACCAGGCCAAAGAGCCCGATTGTGTTGTCTTGCGCTTTTCTCATGCACATTAAGACAGTTTGATCTGAATATATTTTGATAGAGAAGTTTCAGTCTGTTGGCCAGGATCTTTGCAAATATATTGTAACTTCACAGTTAAGCAAGGAGATGGGCTTATAACTGGTACAGTTAGGTCAGGTTCACACGTGCATGTTCATGTGTGTTGAAATCTGCTGTGAATAAAAAAGTCCCTGACCCTTTCCAAAAATGCAGGGGCTGAAAACGCATAGATAAGTGTCCCATAGGAAACCAAGTTAAATGGACTGTACTGTGTATCTGCAAAAAGCACTAAAAAACACATAGGTGTGAACCGGGCCTTAGTCAAATCCATTACACTTTTCAGAATTACCATGATGAAAGCATGCAGTATGTCCCTGTGTAGGTGACAGCTGTCTCTAAGGGCATTAGGTGGCTGAAGGAAATAAGGATTCAATGTGGGAAGGAGAAGCATCTAGTATGAGTAGACCATCCGGACCAAGGGCTTTGCTTGACTGCATTTCCTTTACAGCTAGATGTAATTCATCGTCACCGATGGGAGAATGTGGGCTGTAAAATACTTCTAACATTATGCTGGAGAGGTCAGTGGACTCCAAGAAAGTCTTAATGTCTTCTTGTAATCTGTTAGTCTCCATATCTGACTCAGCACAGCTGTTATTCAGAAAAAATATATACTTATAAAAAAAAAACCCAAAAAACTAAGAAGTCAAAATGTTACACCATTTGCCATGCTTTTAGGACTTTGCAGTGGAAACATTCAAAAGTATTACTTATAAAGACCAAATTACATCAAATTAATGATCATTGATAAAGATGGCATTGACATACCACTTGTAAAAATGTATGTACTGTGCAACAAAAATTACACCAGGGAAAGTTGCAGAGGGGCTAGGGCTCTCAGTGGTCTTTTCCAGAGGAAGGGTCTAAGCATGCATTTGCAAGAATTTCTGCAGGCTACAGGGTTTGCCAATAACCGATACAGTTTACATTTCTATATATTATATGCGAATGTGCAGAGAATTTAGTAATACAGTAGTGCTTGAAGTTGTTTTTATGCCTTTCTAAAATCTGCAGAAAACTCAACTCACATTGAGTAAAAAACACGTCTTCCGATGGTCAGCTTTTCATGTGCTCTAGCACACAGGCAACAGACATTGACAATCTGCAAAAATAATGCAGGCTTTGGCAGAACCATACATTCCCTCCTGATCAGGTTTGCGCTTAGGAGACTAGAGTAATTATTCGCTAGTTTCTTCTATACATCTGCATGATTACGCTCAAACTCTAACAGCAGTTGACCCACATTCGCCCGAAGCTGTGTTTACATACAGTAAGCCATGAGATACTGGAGGCTGGCAACATGCTACGTGATATTCCAAAGTAATGTTACCCATGTAACATCGAATTACACTTCATCTGAGCACCAAAAATGCCATTTTATTCATTTTTTAAAATTTAAAGCAAACTCCCCCATCCATCCATGTCTCCATGCTTTATTTTGCTGAGAAATCACTTGAAAAACACCCCTAGCACTTCTGGCTTTGGCCACCTTGAATAAGGGCAGATGATTCATGCAGCATTTACTTCATGGAATCCATTTACCCTTAGCTCAGGCATGCAGACAGGAGTGTGTACTTAACCGAGAATACCCCTCCTCCCTCCAGAGACTCATGGAATTTTTTACATTTACCTAGGCTTGGAAACCAGGATGTGACTGAAGAAATATAAACTAAAAGTTTAAAACAGGTAAATATGATATACTTTAAGAAAGGTTAGCAATGATAACTGTGGGTTTTAAGCAGCCAACTCAAAGAATAAAATCAATGTTTTCACAGATTGTTAGAAGTTTTGTAAGGAATTTTAACACAAATGCAACACTGCTCAAGTTGAAACCAATGCTTATGGCTGGCATTATTGCTTGGGGTTACTTTAAGGAGTGACATAGTACATTGTGGCATCTATATCAAATATTGGTATTAACAAAAATATTACTATTGTCTGAGAGTTGTGTTGTGTAAGACATCACTACTCCAAAAAAAAAAGAAAAACAAAGTTGGTCAAACTTAAAATGCAGAAAATCTACCTTCATGCATATCTGCTGGATCCCTCATATTAGAGAACAGTTCATGCTCAGCCTATTCAGAGAGGCAGTGAAAAAATTGCTCATCAGGGCAAAGCAACAGATCAAGTTTTTTTAACCTGTCTTGTCCTTAGCCAGCAGGGTCTGCATGTGCCTTATGCAGGCGATACATGGTTCGAATTCCGAACGATTTTTCATCCGAAAATAGAAAACGTTGTTCGCTCGGTAATCCGATGGTGCCATCAATGATTTCGAAAATCGGCTAACCAAGTCACAAAGTTCACCCCATAAAACAGGCGAAACTTCTGTTCCTTCCAGGTCACGGCTCATGCGCATATTCTTTTTCGGAAAAATTATCGAGTGATTTGACCATCGAGTCGAAAATTGGTTGTTTTTCATGAAATTTTCCAACATGCCCAATAACCGAAAAGGGGAGGAACCACGAAAATCAGCCGGTGCCATTGACCCACTAACAGATCAAAAATCGGCCAATTATTCTTAGGTCCGATTTTCGGACGAAAAATCATTCGAATTTCGACCCATGTATGGCCGGCCTTACAGACAGCTTTCACTATCCTCCAACAACCCAAGATCCATTGGCTGCTTGTTTCCATAGAGGACCATAAAACGCCTCAGCAAAAAAAAAAAAAAAAAAAAAAAAGATATAGACATAAAACAGCTGATGATCACTGTAGTTCTCAGTTTGCCTTGAATTCACAGCTGCATCATTTCACACTAATCTTCAGCTATCTCCTGTATGCGGACCGTGGATGACGATTCATCCCATAGAGATGTACGCCCAGACCTGGCAGGTCAACACTATACACCTAGATAAAATCTGGCTAATCATGCCAACTATTGAGTTTTATTCCCAGAAAAACAATGTTAGTTTGTTTTTAAGATTATACAAACACCTCTAATCCAGGCAGCACTTCTTGGTGCACTGCTCCAGGTACCTGCTCACCGAACCGGAAATATCCTCAGCTGACCGCTGCTTTCAGTAAAAGGGCATTGATGTCAAAAGGACAAGAGAAATAAATATGCTCCATTCTGAGCCCCTCTACCATTTTACAGCCAAAAATGCTCATCTCCCTCCATAGAAGCTGCTGCACACCATCTGGGTGTACATGGAAATGAGAGTCTTGGAGATTATGTAAACTGGTCACACGTCTCCCAGCCCCACAGGATGTAATTGATTCCTGTCAATCGGTATGTTGATGAGAGATGTGGGATTCAATTGCAGCCTTTGGGTTTTGCAGGGCACATGTGCAAAGTTCCAGTACTTGCATCTCTATAGAAATGCAAATTACCAAATTGCCAGTTAGCATGCAGTGGCTTCTGCATCAGAAAGGGCTTTTTTTATTCTAAGATAATGCAGAGGGTCAGGAGGGAGCATATATATGCAGTATTGTAATATTTTTAGGTAGAGAAGGACCCACTCTAGAGAAATTAAAGTGCAGAGATGTCACCAACTGTGTCCCCAAAATGTGCGTTACTGCTTGCACTGTATGCTTATAATTAGCACTTTAAAGCGGAGCTCTACCCAGAAGGGGAAGTTCTGTTTTAAGCCTTTGTCCCCCACTCTCCATTAAGGATTGGCACCTTTGGGGAGCGGGTACCCGAATTTGACAGGTACCCGCTCCCACTTTGGCTGCGATCGCCTAGGTGATCGGAAGGGGAAGTTGTCCTCCCCCCTCCCTCCCCGTAGTCTTCTGGGACATGTGACAGGTCCCAGAAGACTACGGGGCCATTCACAAAGTGCAGTGTTTCTCGCACATGGGCAGTGAAGCCACAAGCTGTCTCGGCCGGGTGCCCACACTGAAGAGGCTGGCACCAGGGAGAGAAGATGGCCGGTGAAACCAGCCATGGTGAGGACACTGCTGGACCGAGGGACAGGTAAGTATCTGTAGCGGTGGAACTCCGCTTTAACAGGCTTAGGTGTCATAAAGTATTAGAGATCAAGGAACGTGGAACATGACTTAGCTGTCAACAAGGCCCAATCAGAGGCTTTTCCTCTGAAGGCCCACCCCCAGGGATAGAAACATTACAAAAGCATGAAAAGTGGCACTGTGGCCGCTGCTATAATAGCAGCTGGACATGAAGGATTGCTGTGCCCAGTAGAAGCCCCCATACAGGACTGTGGCAGTCTTCCAGACTACTGAACAACCAAATCTATTTATGTCACCATGGACTTCCATTGTTTTCAGATCTTTTTTTTTTTCTTTTTGACGATTTTCAGCTTGTTCGACTGAACTGCCAATGAATCGAACACTGGCACGTTCGAGCAACGATGATCTTAATTACATCTTTAAAAAAAAAAGTGTTTAGAGTGGAAAAAAAACGAACACACACCACAGGGTGGTGACTCCTATCAATTCTCCAAAGGCATACATAGGAAAAGCACCCCATAGACAGTTCAGCTGTCACAGTATGCTCAATAACAAGAGTTGAGGAGAAATATTCACAACAGAAGACAATAACAATATTATAACCAGATTCTAACCATTTCCCACACTATTCAAAACTAATAACAGTTATGACTAAAGTTTTACTTTAAAGTGTTACTAAACCCAGGACTCTGCATTCACTATATCCGGTCTCCCACAGTACATACAACATGGAAATGCAATTATTTTAGTAAATTCAAACTGGTATCATCAGCAGTTAGAGCAGTCTTGTGGCTTCTATCAGTGTCCAGAAGAGCACTGGTTAAAGCTTGTAAGGAGTTTTCCTTTCTGCTCTAGGAGGATTCAAAACCCCGGACCTCTGTCTGGACAGTGCTGATTGGCCCTGTGCTGATCACATGCACTCTCCCAAGAAAGAAAGAAAAAAAACCTATCTAGCAATACACACTAGACTGAGCATATGCATGTGGCTACGGGTTCAGTCTGTCTTATCAGGAGATAAGAAGTGGACATTTGAACAAGAGGAGGGGCAGAGAAGTCAGGATCAAATGGCCTTTTCACACAGTGCACATGATTAACCCGTTAGGTTCTACAGTGGTATAACAAGCATGCTTTACTATATATACAAACTGATTTTAATTTTATGGGTTTAGTAACACTTTAACTGCTTATCTCTAGCTTTGTCTTCCATGAATAGCCAGTCATTCATAAAAGTATAGCTCTCGATAGCCATGTAGAAGGAAATTTGGGTGTGATCAAGTGAGAGAAATTCTTTTATTTCCGTTATCTTACGACTTATTTTAGAAAAAAACATCACATGCACATTCTAAAAAAAACATTGCCTAAAATATCAAACAATCAAACATATATATATGTAATATCAGTTTTAAAAGCCTAAATATGGCCCGTGTATTGAAACTCTATAGACTATTTTGGTTTTTTTCTTAAAAAGCAAAGTGAAGTGGTATGGAATACACCATTTCACTAGCAGTTGTATTATAATTGGCTGCTCTTGGCTACAACATACCACTAGTCTGTACATTGTGCTATTAACGCAGAAATGCAGATTCAAATGCACCCCCCCCCGAATTTTCTAACCCTATAAAACACCTGCAGCTTGCTATTTGGTAACGTCATGGCAGCCCCCTCAATTTCCTCCAATGGTAAGCAGACATTCTTCAAGGACTGTGCAGAACTTATGCTATGACGTGTGAGAACCACCAAGTCATGCAGTATTGCGAACCCAGCCTACGGAATGGGAGGTGGGGGGCATGTGAACGACAGGCTGGGCTCACAGAAAATGGGCAGAATGATGTAGGTGTTGTTCTGCCTGAAGATGGCCAATTCTGGACCGAGGAAATCAGGGACAAGACTGAAGTGTGGAGAGAGTGCAGAGATTGAATTTTTTTATATGTAGGAGGAGAAATATTAAAAAATAAATTAAAAAATGGTCTTTTCTGTAATTTATCCATATTCTGTGCATAGCTCATGCACCTGAGATCTGTACAAAACATAATTGATTTCATCTTAATCATAAAAAAACTAAAAAAAGAGTTTAAAAAAATGTTATTTATTAAAGTTTTGCATCAATTCTGTTTTCAGTACAGAAATGTACTAAATGTACATTTGCCATGAAAAACAGCCCCACTCACTCCACAGTAGGAAACAATAACTACCATCATTAGGGACCTGAGCAGTTTTCCTTACAATTCTATATTTATTAACACATATCTTAACCCTAAAAACACTACAACAGGCTTAGATCTCCAAATAATTACAACTCAGACGACACTTGTAGGAAACCAATCATTTTGCCTTAGTTTTCACCATTTTGCTAAATCCTACTTTCGTCATCCATTGCCTGTCACCTGGGATATGGTAAAACCTTTCATACTGTACTTGTACTAGCCTACTATATGTGTAAACCTCCCAGTTGGAATTGAAAATGTGCCAATGTGTACCTTTCTGTTGAAAAGATTTTATATAACTTAAATTTTGTACAAAGATGTGTGTATGTGCAAACCTTCCCACTGGAATTTAACTGTGCCATTGTGTACCCTTCAGTTAAAAAAGATTCTGTATACCCTCTTGGCAAACTTGTACAAAAACATTAAGAATATAATTTAAAAAATTCCCAGGGTTCATATTTGTGCATCATCCTTTAATTCTCTGCTGTTTACCACTGTGTCTGTATACTC
Organism: Staurois parvus; assembly: GCF_062004578.1. Classification (NCBI taxonomy): domain Eukaryota; kingdom Metazoa; phylum Chordata; class Amphibia; order Anura; family Ranidae; genus Staurois; species Staurois parvus. The sequence goes on along the minus strand of NW_028317948.1, from coordinate 3,646,372 downwards.
CTGAACAAGTATTTTGCTTCTGATGAAAAATATCTCCTTCAAAAAGAAAAAAAAAAAGCACATCTTATGATGTGAAAGAGGAAAAATAGTGTATTTTCCCTTAAAACGTGGCTCTAAAAAGGGGCCCCTCTTTCCCATCCGAGGAAGTAGAGCGTTATGGAAAAACTCTGTACAACTGAGACCCAGTTTAAATGAATAAAACAAATGAAATCTCACCTACCATCATATTTTTATAGTTTTCTGTAGATCCACACTATATATGGAGTGGTGCACAGTAGCATCTGCAGGAGGAATTATGTGATGTAACCTACAGACAGATTATCTGGAAAGATAACTCACTAACTCTGTTCTTGTATAAACTTTACAGAAGAGAGATAGTTGCTATAACTTTGAAGTCATTTCTCATTTGTTAACTATTAGCACCTTACAATAACCATCACATGTACATAAAAATCAAAAGATCAGTGTAGGGATTTAAAAAGAACACAATTCATTTATTTACTTTTGTTAATTTGATCCACCTAACATAGATAATCTTATCAATAGAGATTTAAGGACCCGGTATTGTTGGTAATTCCATACATACAACAGGGAAGCCCTATTTGCTGAAAGGGAAAACATACACAACTGTCTGGCTGATTGTTTTTAAAGTGAACCTATGACCCATTAAAAAAATAAACTACCACATAGCACCATGATGCAGGTATGCTTGATTTGCTTTCCTGTACAACACCCGAGTTTTCCCAGAGTGAGAGAAGGTCACCAGCACACCATGGATCTCCAGAACGGGTCCCATGCTTAACAAAGGGGTCCTGCAAGGCTCAGAAACACTGCTTCTGTGACAATGATGTAATTGCCAAATAACACTTTGCACCTGTTCTAGAAATCCATGGAGTGCAGGTGACATTATTTCGCTCCGATTAGCTTTGGTTCCAGCCGGTGCTGCTGCAGAACCCATTTAAACTTAGAGCCTCTTTGCAGAAACATGTACTGTACGTGGGGAATAGTATGCTGGGTTTTGCTAAGGTCAATCTGTCAGGCATTTAGTTTTCCATTTCCAATGGCTCCAGCCACCTTTCTATTGGCTAGTGAGGTCACCTATCACAGCAACAGGCCAACTGTAAGACAGAATGTAAGAAGGGGCAGGATAATGCCAGTGACCACACAAGCAGGTCACATTAAATTGTGACCTTAATTCCGGGGATACCCAGACAATCATGGCAATAAAACAGTAAACTTGTAAAACACATCAAAAATAACTTTTAGGCAAACATAATAAATCTAAAATTTAAAATGGGTACTTCCAAAAAAAAAAAAAAAAAAGAAAAATCAGCTAGTTTTACTTCAAATAGCTGTAGAACTCAATAGTTACTAAGGGCCCCTTCACTTGGGTTTTCCCCATCAGGTTGTACCTGTCAGTTTTTAGGCAGATCTGATCAGAAGTTCTAAGGACAGGCGGATGTACACGGAGATGTGGCCGTTTACATTCTTCTAATTCCGAGTTCGGCCAGGTCCAGAAAAGAAAAAAGGACTGTCCTTTTCTGTTTTTTCCAGACCTAAACATGATGGATCAGATGTAGCCTAATGTTGATGGTCCATTTAAATCCGGCAGCCCATAGATCCGAGAAAAAAATGCTGTACTGCCTAGGAGTGGCAAAATGAACAACACGACAACATTTCATCTGCTGCAATAGATAGAACATTGTACCAATTGGACATGCAGGCCTAATTCAATATTCCTCAGGGCTGAACATCTCTGAGTGCTGTAGAGCACTATCGTGATCTTTTATCACTGGCTCTGCTTGCCTTAAAGATTCTATCAATGCAGTTGGAAGGGAAGAATAGGAGAGAGGCATAAACAGGTGATGGTCAAGGCAAGATTTCTACTGCTCCCTCTGAGAGCCATTAGTCAGTGGAGACCTGCCTGCCACTGTACATCAGATCGAGTGAAAGATCAGGCTGGAGACCACATGATTGGGAGTCTATCTTCTCATGTCTCAGTGGCGAAGCTCAGCCTAATCAGAGTGGTCTGACATTTGGCCAGGGTAGGGAAATTGAAAGTTGCTGCAGGTGAATGTATCTCAAGGTGCCTACACTTTAAACCTGTTAGCAGCTTTCTTTGAGATATAGCACAACAGCCTGTGTTAACATACAGTCGCCAAACACTTTGTGAGCATAACCCAAATGAAAAAAACAGCCTATCAAATCCACAGGGACTGGAGGAGATGTCAATGTTTCAGGAAATGGCTGCTCTCATGAAGTCAACGGTCCCTAGTGAAATAGGCTGGGATACAGTTAACACACAGCCAATAAAACAGCTGCTGCATATTTCACATTGAGTTCAGTTATTCAGCTGTATTTGCTAAAAGCAAGAAAAAAAAAAAAAGTTTTCTTTAACCAGTGACCACAGCTTTGGGACTATTTACAGCTTGATATTTGATATGATGGGATTGATTCCAGCACAGCTTGCCACAATCAGACAGACGAGAGGAGAATTGTATCCAAAAGCAATAAAAAGCAATTGTGAGCATCAAAAGTGTGTTGTGTGCACTACTCTGCTGGGTTGACCAGTTTGTTTCTTGTCAGTGAAGTACCAAAATGTTTCACAATTAGCTGAAAATCTGGCAAATCACAGACTTCCCAGGTGATCGGAATATCTTAAATATACACCCATGCAAAATTTTCAAGTCGTTTGAAACCAACATAGTAAAATCAATTTAAAAAAATGTGGCTATGTGGAGTAGAAAATAAATTTGCCAACAAAACCAGTGTTAGACTTATTAGTAAACACTTTCATTTGCAAGTCTATGAAAGATGGAGAAGCAAGAGCAGGAATCCTGCTGTCCTGGAACACCAGTTTTCACCAGCGGTATTCCCAGACAGCACATAAAATAGTAATTTACAGATTAAAGCTAAACATAGACTAGTAGATTTTTGAACACATGTTCGAACAAATACCAGAACAAAAATTCAGATGACACATAAAAAGTACTTTAAATTTCATTTGTGCTTAACAATCAACTTTGGAATGCATGCAATTTCCAAAACAAAAAAAACACATTCAAGAAAAAAAATTCCATCCTGCTCCTTTGGATTTTGTTGTCACTGTGGTCAAAAATGAACAATGACTTGACCCCCATTAACATTTTGAAAATCAAATCCAACTGTTCCTGAAACAATGTTCTGTGTATGTCCTGAAGGAGTAATCACAAGCAGACAAGAGATTCAATCTGCATTGATAAATAACGAAGTAGAAAAGAATGGCAAAATGGCCACCTTAAAAATCAACTATGTTAGCACCAGCTTTTAGTCCACAAAGTGTTGATCTGCAGGCAAGTAGGTAGATGGGTGTGTGACTCAGGTTTTCTTTATGCTGCATTCACACCGTAACTTTTTAGGCACATGCATTTCCTACTGAAACCAGTAGGCACACATGAACACAAACATTGCTATGCACTTTGGATTGTGTATTACAATGTGTGACACGCATTTTCATACATTTTTATTGTATGTTAGAATTCTTGTTCATTGAGGAACACAGAGGGATTCAGAGGCAATTGGCACATGGACCAGTTTACCATCCTGCTTCACAGTTGCTGGCTTTAACAGCCTAACTGCTAAAGTCCGAATCCTCTCCAAAACCATGATTTCCATGATGTTGGATGCCAGGTAGTCCACTTCCTCCCAGGTCTACCATCGCACATGGAAAGCCTAATTTGCTTGGTGCAAAAGAAGTAGATTTCATCCTATGAAATACACTGAGAAACAATTCCTAACCGTTTTACATTTAGGTCTCGATACAAACTTGGCCCCCCTCAAAGGCCAGATCTCTTTTTCTATTTATTACATCAGGCCATTGTATAGGCTATATCTCCCCTTTCCATACTCAATCAAGTTTGTTATTCTTGTTTACAAAAAAGACTGGTCACCGCCCTGGTCTATAACTGGCTTTTTCAGCAGTGAACATGGACAGACATCATATGAGAAATATAAATAAAGCTACCCTGTTCAACTTGCCAGCCAGCTAACCAACAACAGTGGTCAGCAGCCCCAGGCTAAAAATGGCTTTTATCAGCAAGGAACATGGATAGGTATCACTTATCAAAAAGGGGAATAGGAAAGCCAGTTCAATTTGCCAGCCAGCTAGCCAACAGCCAAATTATCCTGCCTAACAATATGGGTTAGCTGGCTGGCAAGTTGAACAGGGTAGCTTTATTTATATTTCTCATATGATGCCTGTCCATGTTCACTGCTGAAAAAGCCAGTTATAGACCAGGGCGGTGGCCAGTCTTTTGTATGCAGTTGTTGAGGTTTGTGGGTGCACCGGATACCCTGGCTGCCATTGTGCTATATGCTGGGTGTATGGTGTGCTCCTGTACCTTTTAGGAGGAGTGGGCTCCCTTGGATCACCTGCCCTTGGTCTATCCATTAAATACATGTGCCTCTACTATGAGGGCTCCCAAAATTTGTAGAGTTAGGACCACAGAATGTTGGGGTGCCGTGATGTGGCTCTGTGGCTTATGTATGTATTTGCAAATGTGTGCTAACTAAACCCCTGTTTTTAAATGCATATTGTTAGACAGGATAATTTGGTTGTTGGCTAGCTGGCTGGCAAATTGAACTGCCTTTCTTATCCCCCTTTTTGATAAGTGATACATATCCATGCTCCTTGCTGAAATAAGCCATTTTTAGACTTGGGCTGCTGACCACTGTTGTTGGTTAGCTGGCTGGCAAGTTGAACAGGGTAGCTTTATTTATATTTGTTATCCTTGTTTCCATCACCTCCAATAGAAGGGTTTCTTAGCTGGTGCCCTTATCCTGTAAAGGCCTAGAGCTTTTTTTCCTGTCTAAAGGTGTTTTGACTTTTCGCCTTAACAGGACACTGTTCTTACATTCTTTTGTCCAGCTCATCAGAGGGAGATTTCACTTGCCTGGATGTGGTTCTAGCTGTGCATGGTCACCTTGCAGCCACGTCTGTTACCTGGTCTTCTGTTTACATGTTCTACCAGGTAGATGCTTCGTACTCATCTGAGGCTAGTTTTGGGCATAAGGCCCTTCAGGTGGTACCTTGAGCTGCAGGTAGCTTCCGTTTTTTTTTCCTTCCTTTTGTTGGCCTGTTAGTATTATGTTATCATTCCCCCCCCCTTCATTTGTACAGCTTTTGAATGTCCCAAATGTCTTGGAATCCTCTGTTTCTTAAATTAATGAGAAAGAAAACTAGATTTTTGTACTCACCATGAAAACTTACTTTTTTGGAGTTCATTCACAGGCACAGGTGATTATGTCCATAATTATGCGTATGCCATCTCTTCTTTACATTTTTACAATGAGGCATGCTAGGAGTGGGAAGAGGTATACCAGGATGGTCACTGATTTTTCTGTTTACCGATGTCCAAAACCTCCAGTAGGTGACACTATAACCCAGTTGTATATGAATCCTGTGTCCCTCAATGAACTGTACAAAAATCAATTAATTATAAAAGTTGATGCTTGTTCGGGAACTTTACTAACATGTTCTCCACTCACTACTTCTTGTCCTATAGTGGCTATATTCACTTCTTCACTGTATCTATGGAGGGCACCAAGGTTGCCACCCAAGCTGGATTTCAAACATGTCTGCCTTTGTCCATCTCCATCACATAGGGAATGGGGAAACCAGTAGTTTACATGAGAAAAATAACCGTTCCGGTTCGCCACAGGGAATGCCAAGAATACTTTATTTCTGACAAGACTAGCAAGTAGTATTTTCAGTACTGGGTAAAAATGTCCTTAGCTTGAAAAATGAAAAGGAATGCAGCTACCACATCTAAGGACTGGTAACCTGCAATATAATATCTTAGATTTAGATAACCTTCAATAGCACTATATAAGTACCAATGTACCCAAACTGACAGAGCTATGGCACCAAAGAAACTTAACAGAACAGGAAATTTATAGAAAAGATTTTTTTCACCAAGTGACAAATCTGGCAGACAAACGTCCTTTCTGAGCCATACTCCTAAAGTGACTTCAACCTGGATTAACAATGAGCATCTGTTCAAGCATTTGATGAATCTGCTCTTGGGCTTCATTCTTAACATACTTCAATTGGACACATTTTGAGAATTCTTTAAGTGTACATAAATCCCAATCACAGTATGTTTCTTTTCTTTACATGCACAAATGAAGTTCACTAAAGGAATGTAACTTTCTCTGTACTAAATGGGGAAATAGACCCTTTTATCAAAACACAGCCTTCAGAAGTCCACAGCCCAACTCTGCAAAAAGTCCCAGCATGATGTCAGAAATTAAGACCAAATCCATATGGAACACACACTGCTGAGAGATGTGCCAAATCCACCCACAGGACTAAGCACTGCAAGCAATTATTTCTGATTGCTTACATGAAAAAAAAAAAAGTATGACTGAAAAAAAGGAACAAAAGAAGACAACCCAGGCCACATAAAGCTGTTCAATTCTGGTTACAAAATCCAGGTTTTCTGCCAGGTTTATTCTTTAAAAACAATTTTAAAATGCATTCCTCAACACCAAGGTAGCCTTTTTTTGCAGTCTTTGGAGTAGCAAGGCCCTATCCTACCCAACACAAGGCATTCACTAGTCTATAATATATGTACAATTCTAATATTTTGCAGAAAACTAGACAAACAAAAGCATGACACCAAACTGAAGGGAAAAATATTCCAGAGGATCCTTCTCAACACTTACATTTAACCTTCTAGAGGATAGTTTGCCATACAGTAGAAAATTACACCAAACAAGAACATTGAAAGTCTTTGCCTCATTGCAGGGGTGGCCAACCTGCGGCTCTCCAGCTGCTGCAGGACTACAAGTTCCATCATGCCTCTGCAAGTCAGTAACTTCCCATCTTTGCAATGCCTCATGGGAAATGTAGTTCCACAACAGCTGGAGAGCCACAGGTTAGCCACCCCTGCCTCATTGGATAGGGTTGACAGGCAAGTCAACAAAAAACTGTAGCTAGAAGAAAATATCCAGATAATGTTCTCTCAACAAGGGGAACACAAACTCCAGTTGTAAAATTTCACCTTAGAGGAAATCCAGGAGAAAATCCACCACAAGGGAAATGCCATACTTACTAGCAAGCCAAACCAAACCAGTTGTATCAGACACTAAAACTGCATTGTGGAGGCTGTCTTTCAGGTATGTATAGCCCTCACATGATGACTCACACATTAAAGAAAAATGGAAGTTCTCTATCACCTCCACCTTAAAAAAGTTCTAAAGGCTAATTTTTTTTCATTCTATGCATGAAAGTAAAAAAATTTCTGTGTGTAGTAGCCCCCAACACCTACCTGAGCCCCCTCTCAATCCAGTGGAAGTGGAAACTCACTTCAAGCCGCGGCTCTGTGTGTGAATGGACACGCAGCACAGCAGCTCGGGAGCATACCTGCTCGGGTGCCCCCATTACAAGCAGCTTGCTATGGGGGCAACCGACAGGACGGAGGGGCCAGAAACCCTGGTGGGGGACTCAAGAAAAGGAGGATCTGGACTGCTCTGTGCAAAACAACTGCACAGAAAAAAGTATGTATGACATGTTTATCATTTTAAAAGAAAAAAAAAACCCATGACTTTAGTATCACCTTAAATACTCTAGGGCTGAATACAAGCTAGGATAAGAGAAGACAATCATATTGTTTGGTGAACTAGACATAGACCCAAGTTGGTGGTATAGTGTATAGGCAGGATCCAGCCAAACATTTTTGGCACAAAATGCTTGAAGCTCAAAAGAACCTCATGTACGTTTTCAGACTACAAGCAACACTAGGCTCCGGTGTGAACTGACGCCATTAAAAACCATGAGATTTTAGATACTGAGCATTTTGGAGAAGACAAAACATTTAAATGTGAGCAAAGCCTGAAATGTTGAAAAACCACTAGGTAATATAAAAATGCTTGTGGTGCTCAAGCTTGATCAATATGGCTTGCATTGAATCACAAATACTACTTATCAATTCATATAATCACACTGCTTTTGGAAATCTTAGCATTTAAGATTAAGACTTTCTATGAATTTGATATCTGCAGAGGTTTGCCTATTTTTCGGGCATACTGGTAAACAAAGCTTTGTCACAAACATACTGTAGAATACAGATATGGCACACAGCAGCAGTGAGATCGGTCTCCTTAATCCTGTGTGTTTGCTGTTTTATCACGCTGCAGAAAGTGTGTTTCCTGATGATGAACACCATCTCTTATTTGTGACGGAACACACAGTGTGATTTGATAAAGCTTTTTCCACTGGAAAGAAGGCTAAAAATGGAATGCTTCCCACCAAGGATTGTTTAGGACTTGATGAAGATTTAGTCTTGATTAGAATTCAGCACAGACTATGCAGACATTTCATGCAGCCAAGAAAGAAAATTACTTCCATGTGTTGGGATCGTGCAAGAGGCACAGCGGACAGCTTGGAGATAAATGACTAGGCAGCCAGGCAAAAAGGACCCAGTCTGTTAAACATACAATTTGTAAGCTTTTATTAAAATCTGTCAATTAAAGCAAAAATATTTGTTGATCCTGCCAGAAATCCAGTGAGCACCTCCTTAGTACCTGTGTACTCTGCCTTTGCTGCTCTAAAGTACCAAGCTGTGTTATCAGGCCTGGACAGTTTGTCTCTGGACTACAAAACACTTCTGCCCTAGGTTGTGGAAATAAAGGAGTAGATGTTCTGTAGTAAATTAAGAGCGAGCTGTCTAGGGCGACAACACTGCTCCTCCTTTGTTACAGTACAGTGAACAAGCATGGACATCCTAGGACGGGAAGTATGTTACTGACAGGATCACCAAGTGAAAATCATGGAAGAAAAGCCCAACTGAAAAAAATCAATGGCAGCCACCGCATCTAAAGGCTGGCAAGTGGCTATATTGTCTCCTGTTGCTGTCAGTCAAATCCTAGGAGGAGGGAACAAGGGATATGACTAAGCTACACTGTGTGTGTCTATGGAGGCACACAGTCTAGCTTGGCAACGAGCCCACACAATACACTGCTTGCTATGGCAGGAAGAAGGGGGGTGGGGGTACAGTGCCGGCAGGGGACTCAAGAAATGGAGGTAAGGGACCAATCTGTGCAATATTATTGTTGCACTGAGGAGGCAAGTATAACTTTTTTTATTTTAGGGGGGAAAAAAAAGAAAAGGCAAACAGGAAAGTGTTAATGGAGCCTAAAGGATGGTCTCATATATTTATATATATATATATACACATACACATACATATACATACACACATATATTCATATACTGCACCTGCGCTCCAAGCCTCATTGTGAAGCCAAGTTCCGGTTTACAACTTCCGGTTTCTGCGGCACTGCCGCCGAGGGGACAAGTGCAGGAGAGGTCCGCTCTCCTCCGCTGAGAGGAGACACCCTCTCCACCGCCGCGGGGGGACAGTAAGTACTGTATACAACATATCCTATCACTATAATGGAGTACAGGGGAGCTGGGATATACATTACTCAGTAATGTATATCCCAGCTCCCCTGTACTCCATTATAGTGATATGACATGTATACAGTAATGTATATCCCAGCTCCCCTGTACTCCATTATAGTGATATGACATGTATACAGTAATGTATATCCCAGCTCCCCTGTACTCCATTATAGTGATATGGCATGTATACAGTAATCATAGTGATATGACATGTATACAGTAATGTATATACCAGCTCCCCTGTACTCCATTATAGTGATATGACATGTATACAGTAATCATAGTAATGTATATCCCAGCTCCCCTGTACTCCATTACTGTATACTTGTCATATCACTATAATGGAGTACAGGGGAGCTGGGATATACATACTGTATACATGTCATATCAGTATAATGGAGTACAGGGGAGCTGGGATATACATACTTTATACATGTCATATCACTATATTGGAGTACAGGGGAGCTGGGATATACATACTGTATACATGTCATATCAGTATAATGGAGTACAGGGGAGCTGGGATATACATTACTCTGTACATGTCATATCACTATAATGGAGTACAGGGGAGCTGGGATATACATTACTATGATTACTGTATACATGTCATATCATTATAATGGAGTACAGGGGAGCTGGGATATACATACTGTATACAGTCTTATATTTCGGACTATTTATTCTAAAGAAAAATGTAATTTCATAAGCTTTTAGGGGGCGTGGTTGGGGGCGGGGTGGAGTTGGGGCGGACCTGGGCAAGGTTGAGTGGGGCAACTGGTGGCGAGTAAGTTTTGTGACTGGCTAGTAGGTCTGGACTCGAATATATATATATATATATATATATATATATATATATATATATATATATAATTTAATTAAAAAAGTAGGAAATGAAAATGAGGGTCTCTTATTTACAAAATAATTTCATTAAATAAAATGAACCGCATGTATCTAATAACATATGAAACTCACTGCCAAGTCATAAAGCTATTTCAGCAATATCAACATAAATGGGAATGATTCAACAAGTGCCATAGTACATGTATGCAAATAAAGCTGACCGCAAGATGCCTAAAATATCCTACTTGAAAAGGAACGCAGATTTATGAAAAGCACATTGATCACACAGCAGAGGGTACAACGTGCTGTAAAAAGACAACATGTGCATACAAGGCTTGCTTTAAAAAAAAAAAAAAAAAAGGAAGAGATTTTATACGGGGCTTGTTATTAGACAACTTTCAAACAGAGGAGATAATAATGTGTTGGGGGGAGATTAAGATGATAAACCATAGAAAATAAATATACAACATGAAAAGCTTTTTGGCACATTAGTGAAAGGTGTTAAATTACTATTATCTATGAAAACAATGGAAGGGTACATAAATTACATCAAAAGGTAAAATCAAAGCAAAGAGGCTTGAATTTTTAACCTTCAATCCAATATAATTCAATTAGAAGTCAACGCTACTTTCCTGAATACTATAAAAACTATTCGGAACATCAAAAGAAAAATGAAGGTGGAGGGTCAAAATAAGTTGTGTTCCCACATAAGGTAATGGCAAGGTCAAATAGGCATAGTGGAAAACTGAAGCATGTAGTTCTTATGCAAAGATGAAATATTCTGTATCAGGTTTATTGCATGTTTTCTGACTGGGACCCATGTTCAAGAAAGGGAATCTCCTACGGAGTTTGCAGCACACAAAGAGCAGACACTACAATTTTTAACAGGAAAATCAAGTCTTAGGGCCATTTCACACCATAGAAACGCAGTCCAGATGCATATCCACATGCGTGCTTTTGGCACGTTCTGGTACTTTTATGCGTTCTGGTTAATTTTTTTTGCCTTTTTCTTCAAATTAAAATAGTGACATGTGAGTTCCAGTGCATTTTTGGTGCATTTTCAGTGCAGAAAAAATGCAGCCCGTTCTAAATTTTTTCTGCAACCTGAATGCACTGGAACTACAAGCACTGATGTGAACTATGACATTGACAACCATATAACCTACTTTCTGTACGTTTTGGATGCAGAAACAAAGCACACTGAAACGCATGTAGTGTGAACTGGCCCTTAAACAAATTTACAACAATGCCTTAAAGCCTAGTGCATAATGACAATAAAACAAGGTGGCAGACACATTCCTGAGACCTGGGACATATACAATGCACTTCACCAGTAGTGTCTGCCACCCTGCTCTGCCAATCCCTCCACTGGCTTCCAATATGCCAACAAAAACAATTCAATATATTAAAAACTTAAAAAGCAATCCACAAGCCTGCCCCTCAGCTACCTCACCAACCTTGTCTCAAAATATCAAACATTCCTCTTGGGAGAAGTGAAGAGGACCTCTAGCTACCTCCTCCCATGTTCTTCTCCAAGACTTCTCCAGAGCCTCTCCCACCCTCTGGAACCTCCTTCCCTAATCTGTATGACTATCTCCTTCACTGTATACCTTTAGGCGATCCCTGAAAACTCATCTCTTCTCTCTTCATGGGAGTAGATTTACTAAAACTGGTGCAGTCAGAATCTGGTGCAGTTGTGCATGGTAGCCAATCAGCTTCTAACGTCACCTTGTTCAATTGAGCTTTGGCAATAAAACCTGGAAGCTGACTGATTTCTATGCATAGCTGCACCAGATATTGCACTTTCCAGTTTTTAGGAAATAAATCCTCATGTCTTTAGCTAACAACTGAATTTTACTTTCTCTAACGATTCATTCCTACGCAGTTACTACCTATTGTATCACTTGCCCTTCCCTGTGACCTCTTTTGAGCAGGGCCCTGTCTTGAATGGTATTGAAACTATACTGCCTCTCTTTCTGCTATGTAAATCCTGCATAACAACAAAGCCCGCAAAGAAAGGATTTGGGAATGTACTGGTCCAAAATGAACCTATACTTCCAAAGAGGTGTGTGTTGCCTGAGAGAATGCAGGTTGAAACCAAGGGCACATAGGTATTTAAACAGGCACAGAAGCTTCAACCTACCGCTACCTTGTGATTAGACTTGCATCCTAATATCGTGCATTTGACCAGGCTTGCCTTCTGACTGCATTTTCCTAACCTTCTGTTGGTGACCTTGGCTTGTGTCCCGCCTATGTCCTCTGTCTGCTGTTTTGGTACCTCTGCTTCTCATCTGACATCGACCCCGGCTTGACTTCCGACCATGCTCCTGTCTTCTAATTTGGAACCTCTGCTACCCGGTTGTTGCGGACTCTGGCTCATCTTGACTATGGTTGCATTTCCTGCACCCAAGAGTTCCTGAGCTCCACCTGCAAGCTAGCATTCTGCACCATTTCCAGTCTGAGAATCCATAGCATCCCAGTAACAATCACACTGTTGTCTGACCATCTACTGCAGTAGGATAATTGCTGGATATTAAACAGGTGTAAGGGAAGCCCTCTCGTCAGCTAAACTTCAACCAGGTAGGTGAAAATATCTTAATTTGGCCATGTACAAATTGAATTTCAGACATTTCTAGACACAAATCAACCCATGGGTGGACCTTCTGCCACTACCCAGCTCAATGAACTAGATCGAAGAAGCCAAGTGTCACTGTTCTGGTATCCTGACAGCTGCAGGCACTGGCTGTCAAATTACAATAGCCAGCAGGGGAGACTCATCTATCCACGCTACATAGAGTGGATAGAGGAATCTAAGATTTATTTCATTCAGCTTGCAGGCTGAACAATCTCTGTGTGTATGGCCAGCTTAACAGCCGCAGACTGAGAGTGAGTGAGCTAGACCTGACAGACAACTTCACATAACTCGCCTGTTCATGTTTATTTTTCTATGAGATTCCTGGATGTGCATTCTAAAACCCAGAGCCACTTCATTTAGAATGACCTTGTCCTCTGTAAACACGTGCCATTTTTTTTTTTTTTTTTAAAGTTGAGACTTCTCCTAAATTAACTTCTGCTCCAGATAACTAGGCAGCCACAAATGTCACATCCATGACCCGCCATGACCTGGCAGACAGTACTTGCCTTCGGGACGGGCTGCAGAAGTCAGAGGGCGTTGATGGGACTTCCGACTTGTCTAATGACAGGGAAATCATTCTAGTATCAATTGACCTCTAGAGTGACCTGAAAAATAAAAGCTCGGACAGACTGACAGCAAACATTTGCCGTTTTATCAAAAATTAAAACAGTAATGAAAAATCTGAACCTTGTTCCTTTTTTAAAAAAATACTTTTTTTTTTATTAATATTACACAGTATTTATAAAGCGCCAATAGTTCGCTCAGCGCTGTACATTACATTTAAAATAGAATTAATTTTTATTATAAGACATTTGACAACTGATGTTCTGTAAAATCTGTTCTATTTTCTCTGTAGTTAGTCTTCTCAATAACAGTATTCTCTATACAATACAGCCACTTAAAAGCCCACCTAGAATCAGATATTTTTAAATTTAAAATGTCATGCATACATGCCAAGTAATATCTAAACACTGTGCTGATCTTCTGGTTCTGCAGGGTTAAAATTGGCCACTGTGAGTAGGGAAAGTCGCTCTTCCGCCTGCACCTTATGCCAACACCCTCTATTTATGTAGCTCGTACTTTGCTTTTTCAGAATGCAAAGCCTTCTGCGAATGGAGGACAGACAGATAAATAAACAAGATCTGCCTCCTTCAATCACAGAACATTTTATATGAGTTCTCTGAAACAAGGAGGGGGGTGGAAGGGCCTGGTGGGCTCCACAACTTTTTTTTTTTTTTTTTTTACACTCGCAGTGGCTGATGTTACCTCCAGCAGAGCTGGAAGATCAGCGCTGTGGTCCCAGTAATTGTATCGCGCCCTCACTCTTATACTTACCCGAGTCCTAGCTTTATCCAGCACTGTGCCTGTCTACAACAGTGCTGGTCTCTCTCCCTCTCCTCACAGGACTCAGAGGCAGCAGCAGGAGCTGTCAATTAGATCCTGTGAGGAGGGGCGGGGCTAAGCTAAACTGTGCATTTCTATGGACGCACACCTTCCAACTCAGTAGCAAGCCCCCATGTGCGTCCCCATAGCACGCAGCTTACTATGGTGGCGCGTGAAAAAGACGAGGAGCCCTAAGCACTGCCAGGGGGGCAGAGAAGAGTAAGTAAGTATAACATGTCTGTTATTTTGGGTAGGAAAAAAAAAAAGTCTACTTTCATACTGATCCACAGCAAAAACCCATATGCGTTTTTGCCACATTATTACCACGTTGGGGTGTATTTTTAACATGTCATGTGACTCAAAAAATGCACCGCGGGTGCTTTGTATGATGCGTTTCTGCAGTGGTTACCATTGATTTCAATAGAGAAGTATTTTTGGGTGCATATTTTTTGACACAACAAACATGCACCAATAATGCAGCAAGCAGGACTTTGAAAAAAACGTACCTGACCTGCAACGGAACAATGTAAAGAGTTCCATAGGAATACATGTTCACATGTTTTTCTTCCGTTTTTTTTTTTTTTTTTTTTGAACGCAAAAGCAAAAGAAAAACAAATTAGTGTGAAAGCACCCTAAGGCATAAGCCTGCCACACCTGATTGAAAAAAATCAGTTTTCTGGCTAAACTTGTAACTGATTATTTCACCAGTTGTTCATCGGGGTTTCTGGATAGAATTCTAATTATTACTATTATTATTATACAGGATTTATATAGCACCAACAACTTAATCAATTAGAACACAATTCAATACAGAAGGAATAGGAGGCTCTGCTCATGGAGCTTGCAATCTAAAAGGGAGGGGAAGGTGGTACAAAAAAGTAATAGCTGCAGGAGATGATCTGATGGAGGTGACTCAAGTACAGTTCTTAGGTGGAGGTGGGGTAGGCTTCCCTGAATAAATTAGTTTTCAAGCATCGCTTAAAGGTGGACAGGGAAGGAGCTGACCGGACATACTGGGGAAGGGAGTTCCAGAGAATGGGAGAGACTCTGGAGAAGTCCTGGAGGCAAGCGGGGGAGGAGGTAACAAGGGAACTGGAGAGCAGGAAGTCTTGGGAGGAGCAGAGAGGATGGTTTGGGCAATATCTGCAGGTGAGGTTGGTGACATAGCTGGGGTTGATGTTGTGGATGGCTTTATACATTGTGGTTAGTATTTTGAATTTTATACGTTGGGCTAGTGGAAGCCAGTGAAGAGATTGGCAGAGAGCAGCAACACGCACAGATCAGTTAGTAAGGTGTATTACAACCCATCAGTCCCTCCCCTCATGCCAAGGTACTAGGTGTAATCCTAGACTCCAATCTGTCCTTTCAGCCCCAAATCCAATCGCTGTCCAAATCTTGTAGACTTCACCTCCGCAACGTCTCCAAGATACGGCCGTTTTTAACCTCGGAAGCTACTAAGCAACTTATTCACTCCTTTGTTATCTCTCGCCTTGACTATTGTAACTCCCTCCCCGTTGGCCTACCTCATCGCAGGCTATCCCCTCTTCAGTCTATCATGAATGCTGCTGCCAGACTCATCCACCTTACTAACCGTTCCGTATCTGCCATCCCCTCTCTGCCAGTCCCTCCACTGGCTTCCCGTTGCCCAACGGATAAAATTCAAAACATTAACAATAACATATAAAGCCATTTATAACTCCCAAATTACATCTCCAATCTTGTCTCCAAATATCACCCAAACTATACTCTCTGCTCCTCGCACGACCTCCTGCTCTCTAGCTCCCTCGTCTCCTCCTCCCATGCTTGTCTCCAGGACTTCTCCAGAGCTTCCCTATCCTCTGGAACTCTCTACCCCAATTTATAAGACTATCACATAACTCTGCTCACTTTTAGGCGATCTCTGAAAACCTCTCTCTGCAGGGAAGCCTATCCTGCTAATACTGGAATCTTCTACTCCTACCAGTTCATCCGCTACAGTTACTACCTTTTGTACCACTAGCCCCTCCCTCTTATATTGTAAGCTCCAAGGAGCAGGGCCCTCCTATCCCTCTTGTATTGAACTGTATCGTTGCTGTATTGTCTCCCATTATATTGTAAAGCGCTGAGCAAACTGTTGGCACTATATAAATCCTGTATAATAATAGTCTAGAAGCAGCATTCATAAAAGACTGATGGGGGGATAGCCTGTGTAGGGGTAGACCAGAGAGGAGGGAGTTGCAGTAGTTAAGGCAGGTAATAACCAAAAGGAGTGAATAAGCTGTTTTGTGTCGTTAGTCAGGAAATGTTGTAGGGGTTACAGCGGCAAGATTTAGCCAGTGATTGGATGTGGGCGCTGAAGGAGAGGTCAGAGTCTAGGATTACACCTAGCATCGTGGCATGTGGGGAGGGACCAATGATTGATCTCAATGGTAAAGTCATGGGGAGGCAATCGGGGAGGAGGAAATATTAAAAGCTCAGTTTTAGAAAGATTGCATTTGAGGAAGTAAGGTGACATCCATACGGGTATGTCGCTTAGTAAATCTGTGATACGCAGAAGATTGAGGGGGCAGTTGATGAGTCAAGAGATAGACCTGGTGGTCATCAGCATAGAGGTGGTATTGGAAGCCATGTGAGGTTATCAAGTGGCCCAGGGAAGAGGTATAGAGAGAGGAGAGAAGGGGCCCGAGGATGGAACCTTTGGGTACCCCAACAGAAAGAGAAAGAGGAACAAAGGAGATGGCATTGTATGTGACACAAAGTACACGGAGATAAGGAGGAGGAGAACCAGGAAAGAGCAGAGTCATAGAGGCCAAGAGAATGTAGTTTGTTGAGGAGGAGGAGTGGGTGGTTATCTGTGTCAAAGACAGCAAAAAAGAAGACTTTAGAGTATGAATTACTGGCCTTTGGCTTTAGCAGTTAGTAGGTCATTGGTGGGTTATAATAGGGCAGTTTCAGTGGAATGTTGTGGGTGAAAGCCAGACAGTAAGGGATCGAGAAGGTTGTTGTCAGTAAGGTAGCAACTCATACGGTTGTGGACAAGGCAAAAAAGTATAGTTCTGCATAGAAATATATTCCAGAAAATTAAAGTATTCCAAAATGCAAGCTGCAAAAGCGACCCTTTCAGCTTGCAACAGAAATGAAGATCAAAAAGGTCCTGCAAAGGAAGGCACTGTGTACTGTGGCGGTTCATCTGTCCTAACTCCTCTGTGTTCTGTCAACACCTTTGGCATTTAAACACTGTCAGATACTGGTGGTCCCCTGCAGTGTACTGTGGCTCCCTCCTCTGACCTCTACATGACTCCTAAGTCCTGTAGTGAGGTAGGGGTCAGAGGAAGAAACCATGGCACGCAGCGGGGGGCACAGGCATCAGACACTCCAGAAACTGTTGAATCCTGAAAGCACCAATAAAGGTTTGCAGTGCTGGAGTGGTAGAAAGGCAGGACGCAAAAGCCGTGGGAGAGGTACGTATATAGGGTCTTTTGCAGGAATCCTTGATTTCTGTCATTAGTCAACAGAACCACATGAAGTAACAAATTAATTTAGTTCAAAATGCACCAAATATACCCTGGTTTCTTTTTATTCTAAGTATTGCTTTCATGGTTAAAATGGATCCTTTTAACTCTCTTTTAGGCCACACCAGCTTTTCTCAGCAGTCTAAGATGTACACAGAATTAAGGATAAGGTCTGTTCTTTATTTCCTGTTTCTGTTTTAGATTTGCTGTCATGCTTCTTGGCTTGTAGATGTTAAAGATGCTATTGTAGGCAACGCCACAATCCGTTGTCATTGCACTAGTACAGCAGCGGAAACATGAATTCATAAAAGATCCATGTGGCTGAATTTCCAGATTACAGCTCTCTAATTTTACATCTAGCCAAAAACACATTCACAGCAAAACCCATATTGTGCATTAAAGATCTGTAACCGTACTTGTCAGTTTAAGAACCCATTGACCCATACAGTCAATCCTTTCGGAGGTCATGCACAATATTAGGACAGACAGGAAGGTCATTGGTTCCACACAAAGAAAATGGCACAGGCAGCTAAACACATCTGAGATTGGTGAAAAGTGACATTTCGAATACAATGCACGTGACCTCTCAATTCCAGACCCAAATGACTGCTGGCTAGTATGGTAGACATCATGTGACTCGTCAGGATTCAATGGGGCACCCTAGTTCCATTCAGTTAAACTGACAGGTTTTAAAATTTTACATTTAAAAGCTTCAGAAAAAGGCAGTGCTATTTAATATTCTTAGGAATTTATTTCCTTCTGAATAATTATTATCTATTAGCTTTTTACTGATTTCTTGTACATACATATATTACTGAATAATTAGGATTTTCCCTGCCTCTATGAATTTATTTATTCCAACAATGCAATCACAGTTACAGGTAAACTAGAAGCAAAAATAATTTAGCAGTATTGCTTTGGGATGGCAAGAAGAAATCTACAGTGCCTGGGAGGAAAACCAAGAAAACATACAATATCCCTCAGAAACCACTGCTGAAAGAACACAACCACAGGAGATGCCCAGAAATATTTTTGTGCTCCTGAAGGTTGAGCCAGTTGAAAATGTGAAAAAATGTTTTCTTACTGCCCTGTGCAAAGTTTAAATCCACTACAACAGGTCACATTTATTATAGCTGAAGGCATAATAGTCTCAAATTGTGATTTTTCCATAGCAGCCAGATACATAGATCAAAGTACACAATGCGAGAATAAAACAGAATGTCATCATCAATTCACCTCTTGAGCCCCTTTCACACAAAGGGTCCAATCGGGTCTGTCTGTCAGTTTTGCAGGTGGACCTGATCAGACCCTCCATTAACCCCTATGGACCAAGGGGTGTAAATAGATGTGTATCTGTTTACACCATCTACCTCCAATCCGATGTGGTCCACTAACAAAAAAAAAAAAAAAAACACAACAAAAACCGCAAAGGGATCCGTCTCCCTACATCTAAGTGGATCAGACTGAAAGGCAGTCGGGTGTAAAGAGGACAGTGGAGCCCATTTACACCCCCCGGTCCACAGAGCAGACTCCGTGCTGCATAAACTGAGCAGACACGGACCTGTCATCTACCCCGCTCTGCTCATCAGGGGGATCAGCAGACAGATCCCCTGCTGATCATACCTTAGATTGTACGCCCCTTGAGGGTTAGGGACTGATGTGAATGTACAATATATGTAAAGCACTGCGCAAACTGACAGTGCTATATAAGTACCTGTAATAAATAAATAAATAAATAGTGGAGTCTGCCATGTGTGAAAGGGGTCTTAAGTTGGCCATACACTAGTACTGTAGATAATCAAATGAACATTCATACAAACTTTGTTTGAGAATTCATAAAAAAAAATTCTCAGTACATTTGATGGCTTGACGAATGTCATTCAAAAGTACTTCAAAATCTCGCCTGCTTTTAGAGCCAGTTCATACTTGAATCCTGTGTGACTTTGAATGGGCTGAAAGCGCACAAAACACAGTGCATGCAATACTATTATAAATGCCCTGCACTGAATAGCATGGTACCATAAGATCCGATGCAGGCAAAACGCACTGCATTTGCAATCTGCATTTGGGGTATTAGGACTATATTGACACCAGCATCGGATCACACACCCAGTGAATTTTGAGCGCAGTGTGGTAAACGCACATGGAACAAAGGTTTCCTGCACCATGTTACGTTGTGAATGAGCCATTAACATTCAATTTTGGAATAAATAGATTTTATCAAACAAAAACTACCTACTCAGAAATAAGTTCCTTCTAGAAAAATTAGAGTTGGACTCCACTAAATGATTAGAAAATTTAACAAACATTCTTAAAACTAAAACTTGTGAATGAAAATATACTAGTAGTATAGGCAGTATAAGATACATAGCTATAGGAAATAGCAGCTTACCATTTATCAAAGCGCTAAATTGAAGCATTTCTTGTTGGACATAAAAGAGGTTTCAAATACTGTACACAAAACACAGAACAAGACCCATAAACATTCTGGTAATAAAGCTGACTGTCATTATCATTACTTAAAAAGGAAAGTACAGTGTATTATTAGAGAGCCTATATTTTCAGTTACGGTACTTTTACAGTCATTAAGTAAACCATAAAGTGGAACCCCACCCATCTGATGCACTAATATTTTAGGTAGGCTTTGCCCTCCAGCCACCTTTCTCGTCTTGGCGTTTCCTATGCTCTGAAGCCTACTGGAATATGTATGTTACATATCCCAGGATGCTTCAGGCTCCATTCATGCAACAGGTGGTGGGCTGACCTGGTGGTCTGTCATCAGGGGGGCTGAGCTGCTTGAACCAGAAAGAGATCCTCAGAACCTGGTGACATCAGCAACCAAGAAAGTGTTGTGGGACCAAGTGTGAGACAACGGTGCATCAGTTCACAGCAGGACAACAGTACACTTAATGGCTGGGCGAGTATGTGAATTCTATGCTATACCAATGGAAAAAGGTAAGAGAAAAAAAAAAAACACACAACATGGGGTGGATGGGAGTAAAGTTCCTCTTTAAGCTGATATCAGATGGGAGATTCTCCCACTAGCGATCTTACTGCTGGCAATTTATCATGGGGATCAGGACTGCTAAGAGTCTACCTGTTTGTCCCTATAAGAGGACTCCCTCTATAGCCGAGACAGTTAGATGTTGCTCCCATCACTAGCAATTCTGATTCAGCGGCGTTCGGGCTTGCTGCATCTGACTACAGAGGTAGCAATTCTATAAGGACAGACAGGCACCCTCTTTAGTGATCCTGCTGATGGTAATTTGTCTTAAGTGGCTGATTCACCCATCTGACATCAGCCTTACAGTGTAAACCATAACGAGACTGTCACCATTTTAAAACAAGAAACAAAACTCCCTGCCTGCAACGAAAAGAACAATATCCTGTCCCACTGCCAGCACCGCTGATTACCACTCTTGAAAAAGCTAAGGATCTTCTCTGCATCCATCACTTCTGAGTGTGTCCGATGTCTGGTCCCCTCTGTGGTTCCTTCTGCACAAAACACTGCAGTTTCATACTGGCCAGCAAAAGAGTCACAGAACATATTGCAAACAAGAATCGTAATTGATCTATTGAACACAGTATACACAGCAGCAGAAAAATTAAGACATTGTATTTGATAGGTGCAGAGTTGTCTGAGCGCTCATGTAAAGCTGTGGCACAAGCATACAGATTATGTATTTCCTTGTAGTATATCAGACCCACAGACGTCGACTGTGAGCGGTAAAAACACAGTAAGTGCGCTGTGATAGGCTGTGGTGCAGGGTGGTGGCTAAACATGGCAATGGTGTGTACTTCAAAGAAACAGAACTAATAAATTGGTATCGCTATTATCATCAGAGGAGAAGGATGATAACATAACTAAATACAAACAGACATGGTCTCACACATGGGGGAACAATAGAAGCCCTGTCTGCTATTAACAAGGTCGGTGTACTCCTGAAGCTACACTAAACCCCGAAGGCAACTCCTGACTACATACAAATAAATGTAGGTCAAAAGAACACAAAACCAGTCCATCAATCTGCCAACTGTTCAGAAGCTTAATTAATGGAACGATTATCATCACCTATTCAACCACACATATACCATACCATGTACTCATCAACATATGGGAAGATTAATGGTCATGTTAATGAGGGGAGGAAAAAAAAAACCCACACACCGGGTAAAATAAGTATTGAACACATCACTATGCTATTGACATGAAATATTAACCACTTGCCGGTAACAACCCATGTACTCCGTGCATACAAAAAAAAAACAACAAAAAAAACCACAAATAAATAAGCTCAGAAATTAAGTTATGAGTAATAAAATGGAATGACACAGGGAAAAAAGTATTGAACACGCTAACTGAAATATAATACTTCGTACAAAACCCTTTGTTGGTAATGACAGCTTCAAGATGCCTCCTGTATGGATAAACTTGTCGCATGCATTGCTCAGGTGGGATTTTGGCCCATTCTTCCACGGTCTTCAAATCTTGAAGATTCTGTGGGCCTCTTCTATGAACTCTGATAATTAGTTCTTTCCATAGATTTTCTATTGGATTCAAGTCAGGTGATTAGTTGGGCCATTCTAGCAGCTTTATTTTCTTTTTTGAAACCAAAAGTTTTCTTGACTTTATGTTTGGGATCATTGTCGTGCTGAAATGTCCACCCTTGTTTCATCTTCATCATCCTGGTAAATGGCAGCAGATTTTTATGAAGAATGTCTTTGTACATTTTTCCATTAATCTTTCCTTCAATGACATGAAGTTTGCCAGTACCGTATGCTAAAAAACAGCCCCACACCATGATGTTCTTACCTCCAATGTTCACAGTTGGGATGGTGTTTTTAGGGTGATGTGTGTGACGGGCGCGGAGTCAGACCCCAGTCCTTCTCACCAACTTGTGACCGAAGGACTAGCCAATCTAAAACCGCGCTGCCACTTGCGTAACAATGCCACTCTCAGTTGCACCCTGCACAAAGATTTTCCAGCTCACTGGAGCCTAATCTAGGTGCCAACAGCCTGAGAGCGATTGTTACTGGGTCATGTTAATTATGCAATTAACCCTTCACACTGCCACCACCACCTTTTTACAGAGAAGAAGGAAACTCACAAATCTTAGCAGTAACACTATGATGTTCTGTATACACACTGTCACCGCAGACAGATGTATCCAGAGGTTTTAAAACACACAGTAGCACTCTTCAGAGACAGGGATTCTTAGTTTGCATTAAAGAGCTTTAGAAACAGTTCAACACTTTTCAGAAAATAAGATGTATTACTAAAAAGGTCAAAATGGTACAATAAAAATATTTACAGAAAAGATGTAATATATATATATATATATATATATATATATATATAAATAAAAGAGAGAGAGCGCGCAATAACACAACAGAGAGATAAAGGAAGAAGTTTAAGAAGGTAGAATACTTGCAGAATTCCTGGTTTAAGCAGCGTTCAAGTGTCCGAACAAAAGGGTGCCTTTTCTCCCAAAGTTGGTTCCTGATGTTACAAGGGAGAATCTCTTCATCTTCTCTCTCCAGGCATGACAGCCTGTTTTCTAAGAACCCAGCAGGGGGTGTCTACTGAAGCTAAGGGTCAATCGCCTCATTTGGGGGAGGGGGTTTAGGCGGAGACCCAGGTTAGGACCAATTCCCTCACAAGTTTATACCATGGTCAATAACCTTCCATAGGTGCATGCAGCAGATTAATATGCAGAATGATATCCTGAACGTCCAGACATCAAATATGACATATCTGGCTGTGACGGTTATAGAGATCGCTTTCTAGGGGTGTGAGGTATCAGGTGACTCGTATTAAACTGACCTATCTGAATATATGCTTCGATTTATTGTACCTTGTTCCTGCCGGGATTTATTAAAATTTTATGAAAAAGCGGTTTCAAGTGGGATGTATGTTTTGCTGCCACTTCTGGAATGCTTTCATGTCCAGTGACTGACTGGTTTATAGCTTTACGGCCAGGCTAAGGCAAGGGTCTGACAGACTTCATGGAACCAGCTAATTGGGTTTACAACCATGAAGTCTATCCAGCTGTGCCCAATGCCCTTGTGACCCCAGCATACACACACACACACACACACACACACACACACACACACACACACACACACACACACACACACACACCATTAACAAAAAAAAGGGAGGGGGACGGATTTGGAGTGAGAATGACATTTGCAGAGTATGATCCAAATTATGGTTGTCATCGTCCATATCTGTGTGCACAATTATCACAATGTGCAGTGCCATTTGACCGCCAAGGTTTAGGAGTGTGTCTATGGGAAGGTTTGACCATTGTTTCAGAAGCACATTTGTGAGGTCAGGCACTGATGTCAGACGAGAAGGCCTGGCTTGCAGTCTCCGCTCTAATTCATCCCAAAGGTGTTCTATCGGGTTAAGGTCAGGACCAGTCAAATTCTTGAACCCCAAACTCGCTCATCCATGTCTTTATGAACAAGTGCTTTGTGCACTGGTGCGCAGTCATGTTGGAACAGGAAGGGGCCATTACCAAACTGTTCCCACAAAGTTGGGAGCATGAAATTGTCCAAAATGTCTTGGTATGCTGACACCTTTAGAGTCCCCTTCACTGGAACTAAGGGGCCAAGCCCAACCCCTTAAAAACAACTCCACACCATAATTCCCCCTCCACCAAACTTTACACTTGGCACAATGCAATCAGGCAAGTACCGTTCTCCTGGCAACCGCTAAACCCAGACACGTCCATCAGATTGCCAGACAGAGAAGCGTGATTTGTCACTCCAGAGAACATGTCTCCACTGCTCTAGAGTCCAGTGGTGGCGTGCTTTACACCACTGCATCCGACGCTTTGCATTGCACTTTGTGATGATGGGCTTGGATGCAGTTGCTTGGCCACTTCCATGAAGCACTCTATGCATGGTTGTTGTGCTAATCTGAAGGCCAAAGGAAGTTGGAAGTCTTTAGCTATTGACTCTGCAGACAGATGGCGATTTTTGTGCACTGTGCGTTTCAGCATGTGCTGACCCCGCTCTGTCATTTTACATGGCCTACTACTTTGTGGCTGACTTGCTGTTCTCAGTTGCTTCCACTTTGTTATAATACCACTAACAGTTGACCATAGAATATTTAGTGGCAAGAAAATTTCACGGATGGACTTATTGCACAAGTGACGACTTATCACGGTACCACACTTGAATTTACTGAGCTCCTGAGAGTGACCCATTCTTTCACAAATGTTTGTAGAAGCAGTCTGCATGCCTAGGTGCTTGATTTTATACACCTGTGATCATGGAGGTGATTGGAACACCAGAATCCAATGATTTGGAGAGGTGTCCCAATACTTTTGGCAATATAGTATGTATGTATGGAAGTATATATATATATATATATATATATATATATCGCTATCTATCACACACACATACATATATATATATTTTAAACCCAATGCACAAAGAATTACAAAAAAGGTTAAGAAAAGACAGACATGCAAGAAAAGATGTGTTATGAGTAAATTGTGCGGAGGATCAGATATCGATCTATCTTTCTACTCCTCACCTCACCCCTTCAGTCTCCTCTCGCATTACTAACCTACCAAGTGACATATCGGCATGGATGTCACTCAACTTCCTCAAAATTTCCAAAACTGAGCTCATACTATTCTGTCCAGCCCGTGCCCCCTCCACTGCCTTCTCCATCAAGATTAATAATACAACCATCAGTCCCTCCCCTCATGCCGGGGTACTAGGTGTAATCCTAGACTCCCATTTGTCCTTTCAGCCCCAAATCCAATCACTGTCCAAATCTTGTAGATTTCACCTCCGCAAAATCTCCAAGATACGCCCGTTCCTAACCTCGGAAACTACTAAGCAACTTATTCACTCCCTTGTTATCTCTTGCCTTGACTATTGGAACTCCCTCCTCATTGGCCTACCTCATCGCAGGCTATCCCCTCTTCAGTCTATCATGACTGCTGCCGCCAGACTCATCCACCTTACTAACCGTTCCATATCTGCCATCCCTCTCTGCCAATCCCTCCACTGGCTTCCCATTGCCCAATGGATAAAATTCAAAACATTAATAACATATAAAGCCATTTATAACTCTGCACCAAATTACATCACCAATCTTGTCGCCAAATATCACTCAAACCATCCTCTCTGCATCTTGTACGACCTCCTGCTCTCTAGCTCTCGTCTCCTCCTCCCATGCTCGTCTCCAGAGCCTTCCCCATCCTCTGGAACTCTATACCCCAATTTATCAGACTATCGTCTACTCTGCTCACTTTTAGGCGATCTCTGAAAACCGCTCTCTTCAGGGAAGCGTATCCTGCCTTCAGTTAATGGAATCTTCTATTACTCCTACCAGTCCATCCCCCACAGTTATTACCTTTTGTACCACCAGCCCCTTCCTCCTAGATTGTAAACTCCAAGGAGCAGGGCCCTCCTAACCCTCTTGTATTGAACGGTATTGTTGCTGTATTGTCTCTCGTTATATTGTAAAGCGCTGAGCAAACTGTTGGTGCTATATAAATCCTGTATAATAATAATAATAATTGTGTGGGAGAACACTTCATTTGTTTGTGTTGCTGCAGCAGTTTCAAAGTGCTGAAAAATTCCCACACTGACTTCACACATTATCACACTCTACAATAATGATATAATAAATAAAAATGCTCAGCAAACTGTAGATTAAGGGCTTTCCCTGTACCTGGCAAACAACTTTTCACAGGATACAATTTATAGTGCAGTGAAACATTTACTGAATTGTTTATTCTCAGAGGAAGTCCAGCAGGAACTGATGGGAAATCTACTTTTAGTAGAGGAAGAGTGAAGGTCTGACAATTCCCAGAGACTTACAAAAATGAGACATACCCTAGTTCCCGTGCCTAAGGCAACCCAACATTGATAAAATAATGTCTTTATTATATATATATATATATATATCTCTATCTATATCGAATTGCTTTATGTACAGTCTCTTTCAGAACTCTAATTGCCAAGTTCACATTTCTTAATAGGAGGCTGAGAAACAAGGTCTGAAATGCCAGGATGTATTGGCCTACCAGACTCCAACAGTGGTTCTGCTGGGAAGAACCTTAGACTGGGCTTTCAACTGCCCTTGAAAGTTAGCCCCATCTACCTATCTCATTACTAAATTTACTTTTGAAACTTTCCAAGATTTGGAGATGAAATGAAATGCAAAATTTCACACATTACTTTGGATAAGCCCCTGAAGGTTATCAACAGAACCTAAAACTTATATTTTTGAATGAAACCAGGCCTTCCCATTGCATAGCTGTTATAAAATATACATCCCTCTCAGAGCAGGTCTAAGATTACTAGTCCCTAAAAATTTCAGAGCATCAAAAAGGTAAAAATGTTCATCTTGGCCCAAATCTTTTCAATCATCATTACCACTATAGCAAACTGTAATGAAATTCTCTTTGCTGGATGATACAAAACCCTAAGCCACTTGCACAAGCTATATGTTCAACTCTCGCCTCCATGCCAAAGACAATGTCAATCATTTGGACCATTCTCTCACATATGGTGGGAATGTTCAATTTTAACAGGATGCTGGAAAAAAAAAAAAGATGTTCTTCCACTTAGTCCCTGGACCATTTTTTTTACATAACAGGTCTCCCTGTTGTGCCGAAAAGCAAAACATTGCAGCCATGTCATGTGTAAACCCCAGTTCAGCTGCTTAAGGGGGTGGTGGGGGGGCAGAAGAAACACAGCTCAACTGCCTATTTTTACAGCACCACCCCAACAGCAAGTGTAAACAGTCTAAGGATCCATGTATACGAGACATTTGGAAAACACTTCTGAACAATGGAAACAGACTGCTGGAAAATGTAGTTTAAAAAACGTCTGTTTAGCCACATTTGCGTTTAGAAGCATTTTCTAAGGATAAAATCAGTAGAACTTCCAAAATGCCCAGAATGCACTGAAAAACAGTAAAAAAATAACTATTTAAGACCTCTTGAGAGGAATAGAGAGAGAAGAAGCAGAGAGATGACCTGTCTTTTCTGGTTGTATTCACTATGGATCCCGTCATGAGCATAATGCATCACGTTCTACCATTTTTTCCTTCACGCAAAACCTGGAACTGACTGCACTAGTATACTAGGTCCATTTGAATACATTGAAAACGCTTTGCATGCATTTCTGATGATGAAAAAAGGCTCTGGAAAGCATTTGGATATGGAATAGCTAAAAATCGCTTCTAAATGCAAACGCTTATAAATGTGGTTAGACACATTTACAAGCGTTTGGCATGCAGATAAAATCTACTTCTGAACGCAGGTTTGGTGCATTAAAAACAACAACTGTAAACTCAACTGCCTGTAAACATAGTGTACATGGACACATAGAAAGAGTTCAGGGGCTGCTGAAGAAAAAAAAAAACAAAAAAAACAAAAACCCCGTAGAAAAGCTCCTGAATGTGAGTTTCCCAGCTGCAGTGTACATGAGCCCTAAGAGACACATGGGTACTTGTTTGAAAATTTAAAAGAAAAAAAAAAAAAAAAAAAAAGGAAAGAAGGAATACATAGTTGCAATAATTTTTCAGCTTTAATGGAGAACTATTTCAATGCGGTCACTTCACCGATTCTATGCAGTTGATCTTTTGCTTCTTTCAACAACCAGCAAGGAGGAAAAACACTGGATCAAAACTGGGTGTTCTTTTATCTTTTGAAACAAAAAACATTTCTCAGACTAAACATCCAAGCAAGCTCCAAAACAAATTTTTAGGTTCATCTTTTAAAAACAACAGGAATTAAAGCAAGCATCTAGCCAAATAAAGTAACTACGCCCCCAGTCCCACTCATGAAAAAAAAAAAAACAATAATAATTGCTTGAAGATGAATTAGTCAAAAAAAAAAAAATAACTTTCATAGGTTACTATATTGTCAACTTGTGGCTAGAAAGAATTTGGAAAATTCATTGTAATAGATTGAACACAGATGTTCCTCCAAACACAAATAATAATGGTCTCACTTCATGGCAACCAAACAGGTCAGCCCACTTCCTTCTTAAAACAAATCCTACAGGTCCCTGGAGCCTCGCAGCGCCGTTAAAATAAAACATATGCAAGGCTGCGTACAGACGGGTCCCCAGAACGGGCTCCGCAGGTGGCCACTTGGGCAAGTTACTTTGCCGTCTCATTTATACTTAAGATTTAGAACATGAGCAAAACTTTATTTTAATTTATTAGGTCATATTTTTTAAACATCTTTTTGCTCCAGACATAGTTAACAGTGAGTTTTCACAAAAAAAAAAAAAAAGTAGCTGAAGGCCAGAAGTTTTCCCAACAAGCCCTGAGGAAGAATGGCAAGGAATGTGGAAAATGATTCAACCACGTACATTTTTTTCATGTATTACACTAGTTTCACATCATCTAAGGAACAAACCCTGTCTGCGCTTGCTAAACCTTTCCTGCTTTAATAGAAACAGGATGAGTAAGCAAGAACAGCCTGAAAACTCATGGGTAAGATCATACACAGCATTTACTAAACAAAAAAAAAAAAAATGCACACAAACGTGTAACAAAAAAATAAAATAAAAATTGGGTATAACATGCTTTACAGATCCTGACGGCTTGATGAACTAAAACTGGAGAGTGCAAAATCTGGGGCAGCTCTGCATGGAAACCAATCACCTTCCAAGTTTTATTGCCAAAGCTTAATTGAACAAGCGGAAGTTAGAAGCCAATTGGCTACCATGCACAGCTGCACCAGATTTTGCTCTCCCTAGTTTTAGTAAATCAACCCCTTAATCTTTTTATGGTTACCAGCCAGCAAACCAGATTGGCAGAACAGGAAGCTAAATAGTTTAATCACTTTCAGGTGACTATAGAGGACAAGGGGGCACTCTGTACGTCTGGAGGAAATGAGATTTAACCTCCACATAAGGAGAGGCTTCTTCACAGTAAGAGCCGTGAAAAATGTGGGATAGACTTCCTCAAGAACTGGTTCTGGCCAGCTCAGTGGATTGATTTAAAAAAGATCTGGATGCATTCTTAAATACACAAAACATAACTGAATGCTACCATTTATAGGTAATACCAGGGGTAGTTGATTAAGGGAAAATCTGATTGCCTCCTGGGGGATCAGGAAGGAATTCTTTTCCCCGCTGGAAAAAATTAAATTTTGCTTTATAGGGGTTATTTGCCTTCCTCTCGATAAACTGCGCAGCCCAAGCAGCCTAGAAGAATGGCAAGGCCCACAGAACAAATGTAAGAGGCATTACAATTTTTACTGTTGGTTTCATTTCTGGCCAGCACTATTATTTGTTCCATTTCAGAACGGATACTGTCAACTATGCTAGATACACTACATTCTTAATTTTTTCAATTACTATATTTACAACTAACTTGCCACGCAAATGTGCCATGAACCAGAGATTCCATCATTTCAAGGGTTCCCCTGTATTATTAGGTTAAGAAAGGCTGAGTTACGGACTATGGGACTTGTATTGTACATAGAGCAGTACACATGACTGCAACTAACATGCACTGCTTATTGCAAACAAAAGGATGTGAGGGTGAAACAGAGGTTCAGGAACTTACGGAGAAGGGAAAAAAACAAAACAAAAAAACAGTAATTATTTTATGAAGAATAGATTAAAAGGACCATTGAGTAGTGGATGGGTATGGATCAGGGTGGATAAAAATCAATGATTTAAAAAAAAAAAAAAAAAAAAAAAATTATTTAAATCAGATTTTTTTTAATAAAATGCTTTTTGGAGGAAAATATATTACCATCCAAAGGTTATTCCATCATGAAAGATTAGTTTATTAATTATGTAGAATAAGGCTGTATATGTTAAATTTTTTTGGTAAATAAATTCCATGAATCCATTCACAATGTCAGGCTCTTCCAGAGGTTTTTGTAAGATTATTGGGCAGTTTCTCTGCCTACAAGATATTATCACAGATGCTTGGTTTACTTTTGCAGTTCTCAAAACTGAATTTGACTCAGCGGAGATCACATGCCTCTTCTTCACAGCAAAAATGTTATAACATGAACAGAGTTAAGAAAAAGACCTTCATCCTAACTTCTACAAACCTATGAATACAGAAACAACCCCTTCAGTGCTAAATTTCAAGAAGTTCAGTGAATAGAATAGAAACAATATTTTTCTGATTGTTTGGAGTAGAATAGATCTGCACAAGAAGAAAGTGAAATTAAGTGTGAGGAGGAAGGGGCTGACAGTCCAAGTTTCTTAAAATATATATATTTTGTTTAGCCAAATTAGTTAACAAACATGGATGTTTGTTTAACCACTTGCCTACCAGGCACTAATACCCCCTTATTTACCAGGCCAATTTTCAGCTTTCAGCGCTGCCGCACTTTGATTGACAATTGCGCGGTCATGCTGTCAGGGCAGGAGCCGAGGAACGGACATGCAGGCCTAACAATGTAACGCACTGGCTGACGACAACCACCACCCACAGACCGAAGTCCCTCAGGGCGCGGAGTCTAAGTCCCAGGCTGCCCTTCACCAGGGTCCCTGATGGTAGGGATGGACTTGACGCAGCCAGGAACCAGGTCGCGGCCCCTGAGACACCTCAGCTGCGGTAATGGCCGCCGCCAATGGCGTGTAGCTGGTGGAAGAGACAAAAGAGTAGTCAGACAGGCCGGGGTCAACAACAACAGGACAAAACAGTACAGGACAGCAGACGAGAATCACAGGTCACGAGCCGGGTTCAGCAACAGAGGGTCAGATCAAAGGAGAATACAAAGAATAGTCAAGTCACAAGCCGAATCAGATACCAGGAGAGTCACGAGAGTCAGAACAGAGTAATAGCAACACAAAGACACAAGACACAAGTGCAAAGAGCATGTGCGGGCCACAGGCTTATATGTCATCAGCCACGCCCCTCTGGGGGATGGACCTCAGAGACCTGAAGGCATAAAAGGATTCCCACCATGCACAGCAGAATCCAAGATGGACGCCAGCACATGGAGTAATATAACCTCAGGGAAAAGGTAGGACCTTGACACATGCAACATTGTACCCATATGAAATTTTGATCATTTTTTTCTCACAAATAGAGTTTTCTTTTGGTGGTATTTAATCGCCACTGGGCGCTTTACTTTTTGCACTATAAATAAAAAATTGCCAAAAATTTGAAAAAAAAAAAAAAAAGTTTCTTTGTTTCTATTATAAAATTTTTCAAACAGGTAATTTTTCTCCTTCACTGAAGTGCGTTGATGAGGCAGCACTGATAGGCAGCACTAAAGGGCACTGATAGGCAGTACTAATGAGGTGGCACGGATAGGCGGCACTGATAGACAGCACTAATGAGGTGTCACGGATAGGCGGCACTAATATGCAGCACTGATAGGTGGCACTGATAGGTGACATTGATGATGGGTGCTGATAGACGGCACTGACTGGCACAACCGCTGGGCACTGACTGGTGGCACTGACTGGCAGCACTGCTGGGCTGCACTGGTGGGTGGCACTGGTGGGCAGCACTGGTGGGTGGGCACAGGTGGGTGGCACTGGTGGGCACAGGTGGGTGGGCACAGGTGGGTGGCACTGCTGGGCACAGGTGGGTGGCACTTCTGGGCACAGGTGTGTGACATTGCAGAGTGGCACAGGTGGGTGCACTGCTGGGCACAGGTGGGTGATCTGCTGGGCACAGGTGGGCGGAGCTAGTGGGCGCACTGCTGGGCACAGGTGGGCGGAACTTGCGGGTGGCACTGCTGGGCACTGATCATCAGTGCCCTGATGATCGGTGCCGATCCTCGCTCTGACAACTGCCGGTTCTCGGCAGTACTTTCCTCACGATCTGACAGCGTGAGGAAAGTGCAGCCGAGAACCGGCACATGCATTTCCCTCTGATCAGCGTGTCATTGGACACCGCTGATCAGGTGGTAAAAGGCCGCTGTGATTGGCCTTTTACCACATCACGTGATCAGCTGTGTCCGTAGGACACAGTGATCACGGAGATCGCCGGGTGCGCGCCCCCTGGGGTGCGCAGGAGAGCACGTTCTGGGGGGACGTCATATGACGTCCACTCAGAACTGGCCGGCCGCAGTGCAGCCGTCATTCGGCTATCTGCGGTCGGCAACAAGTTAAGCAAATAACATATGCTGTAATATTATTGTTTCAGTTGAATAAATCTATTTAAATTGTTATTAAGGTAATGATTATTTTTCTCCTTCCTAAGTACAAAACGTTGTCCAAATATGAATGATTAACCTATTAAACTGGGGATAAAAAAACTAATATGAAAAGTTGTTATTCTAAAAATCTTCATCTACTTGCATATTAGAGTTATACCAGCAAGAATTAGTCTTTATGTAGAAAACTAGGATTTAAATCAAGCCTTACTGACTAGTGATTTAAATCGTGATTTAAATCAGTTTGATTTAAATCAAACCCACCCTGGCATGGATTATTAAGACATACATTTCTTGTCAACTCGGCCACAAACAAATGAAGCTACAGACACCTGAGATGACATTGATCGGAAGTGGAGGCGGA
The DNA here is from genome assembly GCF_062004578.1 of Staurois parvus. Taxonomy (NCBI): domain Eukaryota; kingdom Metazoa; phylum Chordata; class Amphibia; order Anura; family Ranidae; genus Staurois; species Staurois parvus. The sequence goes on along the minus strand of NW_028317948.1, from coordinate 3,613,077 downwards.
AGTCAGGTCCAACTATACAATCATACTGCACCTCTAAACCCATCTGAAATTATGTCCAACCTTTACGGATACTGCTCCCTTCTCATTTTGGCTGCCCATACATCTCTACAGAATCCTTGTATATTAACTTCTTACAGCTATTGTAAACGAAAAGACAACTTTAAAATACATGGTATAACATAAATATTTATTACATAGATTTAAAAAAATATAACAAACAACATTACTGAAGTAAAAAACAATATTTGCCACTATAGGGATTAGAGATGGACCATGGATGGATGTATTAATAAGAGGTCCATGTAGGTAAGTCATCCAAGTCAATCTTTAAATGGAGGGCTTAGGAGGTATGTCGTCTTGAAGGAGGAGGCAGCCAGCTGTGAGAGTTTGTAGATACTCTAGTGCACAGATGGGGAGAAGAGAGACAGTGGCGCCACTCTGAGTGTAGATGGTTAAAAAGCAAGCAGATTTAATGTTTAAATTACACTCACAAGGAGTAGGATATATACAGGCATGTCGTGATACAAGAGGGTCCGGTGATGCTGGCAGTCCTATGCGGTGCTCCTGGTGTGTCCTCGTCGCGCTGGTGGTTTCCAGGGTTCGGGGGGTAGCAGAAAGGCGCAGGGAGACTGATGGCATCACTCACGGACTAGATTTCCAAAATAGCATGCATTCGGAGCATGTGCACTCCTTCCTCAGGCCGATCCAGCAGCCATCTTAGTAGAGGTTTATATGGGCAATGTAGGTAGGCAATGCAGGTAGGCAAAGCAGGGGGAACACTGGTCCGCCCCCACTGCTGGTCAGATGGGGATAGTCTATACTAAGTGTCCCGGATATTTGGTGGTGTACTAAGTGTTAGACATGCAGCAACAGAATATACTGAAAAAGGATATGCACATAATATTTAAAATAGAAAGCTGGGGGCTTTTGAAAAAGACGGCATCACTAACCGACCTTAAGGGTCCTGCAAAAATTAAAAAGCAATAATAGTGAGATATTGGAAAATATTGTTTTAAAAATTGATGTGTGTAAAAAATAAATAAAAATATAAATACAAATAGTAAAATTAAAACATTAATAATGAAATAAAAAATAATAAAACTGGAAATAAAAGTAAAAGAGAAAAATAAGAAGAGAAAAAATTGAAGATAAAACTGAATCTAGAAATAAAAGATCATAGACATATAATATAGATAAAAAAAGAGCTGAGAATGAATGATGACACTCGGGGGGGTGCGTAGGGTAAAGTACAATGGGAAATTGAGGAGGGGAGGACAGAGTTACCTGGGAGGATGTAGATGAGGATATTGTGTGTTTATTGGAATGAACAGTGTGTTGGGGAATTCAGGGAAGTAGGACCTGATGGACCAATGATGAGAGGGAGGCGGAGGGAGTGGTAAAATAACCAATATTATAGTATCGTAAGCAATTCTAGCTCTTCATTAAGGCCTCCCGGTGCAAAAGGTGTAGATCCAGGAGGTCTCTCTTTGGCAGAGACGTCTGAAATGCTCTGCTTAGGAGGGACCCCTGGGGATGGTTTCTATTGCCTACACTCTCAGGTAGGTCGAAGATTGGGAATGGAATTCAGAGAAATGATTGGGAATACCAAGTTTGTTTTTTTCCATCGTCCACTGAGCGCCTGTGTTCTCCAAATCTTTGCCGCAAAGTTCTGATGGTGCGCCCAACATAGAAGTCCACAAGGACAAAATATGCAATAAATTAAGAACTCAGAACAACAGTTATAAAATTCTTCTAAGTTATGGGTTTTGCCTTTAGTGGAAAATGGGTTTTGTCCATGTAGGACGTGTTTGCAGGTAAGACATTTGGTTTTTTTTGCACTGATACATGCCTGTGATAGACAAGAAAGTGGGCATGGGATTGGTGGATGTTTTGAAGGTTTTAATTTGCTGGGGGCTATTTTACTTTTCATGTTACGAGCCCTCCTGTAAGAGAACTTGGGTGCATTAGGAATGGATGACTTAAGGTGAGGGTCCTCCATGAGGATTCCCCAGTGTTGACGCAGAATCCATTCCATTTTATGGTGGTGGGTATGGAATGGTGTTGTAAATTGTAGCAGTTGGGGGTTGTACTGGTATTAGCTGACATTTTGGTGGCTTGGGAGGTAGTTAGCTAGAGGGAGAATGCATCTTGGACTAATGATTTGGGATATTTCTAAGCATTTTTGTGTGAGCAGCTCACCTTGTATGGCGTAATCTTCCTCCACGTGTACAGTTGTGTCTGAAAAGTGTAAGAAAGAATTGCCCGCCATGGGCTTTTTATAATTTTTTGCATAAAAATGGAGGTGTCTATGTGACAGAGTTCTACATCCAAAAACGCTAAGGTGTCGGTGTCACACACAGATGTGAAGGATAGGCATAATGAGTTGGAATTACAATGGGTAAGGAAAGAATCGACTTGAGCTTATGTGCCGACCCAGATGATGACAATGTTCAATGTGTGAAATGGGCCTTAAGTATATGAAAAGGCAATTGTTTTTCAGCTTTGAATAGAGGGGAAGGGTTAAACCCTCTACAGAGTTTTCATTGTGTTATTTGTCCATGCTCAAGCATGTGCAATTTATATCGCCCGACGCCCAGGACATGTAGTTCCGGGCAAGTAGGGTTTTTTTTTTTCCAGCCCTGCTGCGGGGAAGCAGCAGGGCTCATCTGTCAGGTGGAAGCATTCGAGCGGCAGCATTGCGGCCCGATTGCTTCCACACAGCCCACAGTGCCTGCAGCTTCCCCACCGCCTGCTATATGTCCCGGGCTCCGCTTGCCCATCTGCGGGCCCAGGACTGGTTCAGCGAGTGCCGGTGGTATGTCTGGTTGCGGGTATAGAGGAGGGAGGAGAGAGGACATGTCCTCTCCCCTCCCTGTCCTGACCTGGAAGTGATGTGACGTCACTTCCGGGTCCCCGTTGTCAGATTCCCGGCCATCAAAGCCAGGAAAGAATGTAATGCAGTGCGATGTGCACTGCATTACATTCAGTGGAGCACAGGGGAGACATGCAGGGTCTTTTAGACCCTGGATATTTCGGGAAAAAAAAAAAAAAAACGATCACCAAAAGTTCTCATAGGGGGCTTTTTGTCCCCTATGTGATAAAAAGTTTGTATTTTTAAAAAAAATGTAAGTTACAACCAAGCATTATAACCCCCTCCAAAAATCTTTCAAGGCCCCCCACTTAGTACGTGCACACAAACGTAAAAGCACGCTCTGGGGCGCCCACACATGAAAATGACGATTGTGATACATATGTTACATATCGCCGCACACGCCAGAATAAGAGCAATAATTCTAGCACCAGACCTCCTCTGTAACGCTAAACTAACCACCTATAAGGAGCTTTAAAAGCATCACCTATAGAAAATCTAGGGTACTAAAGTTTGTTGTGGTTTCATGAGCGCATGCAAATTTAAGGTTTGATATGTTGGATATCTATTTACGCTATTCAACCTCTTCTTTTATAGTCTACAAAAACATTGGATAATTTATTGCTTTTTGTGCCCTATTTGTGCCCTAAAATTTCCTTAAGTGTATTTTTTACTGAACTTTTGTGTTTCCTAGACCTTTGTGATAATATCGTGTGACATAAAAAAATTGGAACTACCACTATTTGATGCTCTATGGTCTCTGGTTTCAGAAAATATATAATGTTTTGGAGTTTTGTGTAATCTTCAGGCCTTAAATGATTTTGTAAACGTGTGCAAAAAACACAAAAATGGCTCTGGCAGCAAAAGGGATAAAGGATAAGCCAGACACTACCCTTACCTAACAAGCACCCAATTGGTGCTCATTACACTGCAAGGTCTCTCTCCTCCCTGCTAGTCCCCTGGTGTGGTTCTGGAGACAGGCAGGGAGGGGAGGAGGAAATAAACAGCGCAATATTAAAAATATTAAACGTTTAAGTCGCTATAAAGCCTCTTTTGTTTTTAAAAACCTCAGATATTCCATAAAGCACCTCAGATTTAAATAAGGTTTTGGTTAAAATGTATTAATTTTTTATCAGGACAAGTAGGTTGTCATGAGGGGCAAATAGATTGGGGCACCAAATTTAGTCCCTGGACAAGTAGTTTTTTCAAAACTTTCCACACGGCTGAATTGCTGCAGAGATTCATGCCTCTATTTTGTCTGGGGACCACTGTCAACAAAACCAAAATTAAGGGAAAACCTAATTGTTGGAGTTGTCATGAAAGCAAGAGACGAGGGGAGATCTTCCAATGAGGACAAATATTCGAGTGACAGCTGTCTAAAATCAGACTTTCCTTCAATTTGGAGAGGTTTTCATTTACAACCTTGCATTTCCAAGCCAGGAAATAAAGAGAAATCTCCCTAACAGCACACAGAGTGCAAAAAAACAGGTGTCTTACCCATCTTTACTCTACTTTAAAAAAAAAATAAAAGTTTTGGAGTATACATACACTTTAAGGGCTCATGTGAAGGACGTGGGGTTAAGTGTTAATGTCAGGGTTGAGTTAAAATTAGGATTCAAGGCATGCAGGGTAATGTAATGTACCAATACAAACGTACCAGAAAAAGTAGGTAAAACAAAGGTTAACAAACACTTAGCTATATTTTCTTAAGGACATACTTATGAGGTTGAACTGGACCGATAAAGTAGATTTTTATCAATATCTTACCATCCCGGAAAAATGACCACTTCAATGGCAGGTTTATATTAAACCTCCAAACCCAGGGCAGAAAATAACTGCGTCTTAGAAATGTAATCAGTTAGTGACGGATTAAGACTGCAGATTAAAAGCGACATTTCATCTCGCCAGCTATCAATAGACTGGCATCATCTAGCGTATGAGCAATGATGGCATCAGAGTGGTAAACACTGATAATGCAGCTGTTCCTACAAATAAAACTGCAAAGACAAAACCCTCTTTTCAGAGAGTTGTGATGAAGCATTGTGCAATTCTCTGCAGGGTTCACTGCAAGACAAAAAAGTCTGTGATGCAAGAATGTGCATTCAGAACATCTCAAGACACAATGAGCCATGCCCATGGAAAAAAGTCAACCTTATTGTCCTCGTGGCCTTAACGTCGTAATGACAGCTATGCACCGGACCTCTCCAAGCCTCATTACACAGTATACATAGGCTACTGTCCTCCGTAACACCCCTCCTACACTAGAAAGAACAGCACACGTAAAAATGAACTCAGGCATTCATTATACACTGCCAAGGGTGGAGAAAAGAATAACATACAGTTTCCTTGACTCTTCACCAAGTTCCAGTATCCATTACAAGAAGATATACAAGCCAGACAGGGTGCAGTCTCAGGAATGGAGACATTAATACTACTTTCACTAAAAGTTTTGGGGGCTTCAACCACCCACACTGTAGAATAACATAAAAGGATCTGCAATGGAATAAGCCAATCTCATAAATCTAGTGAAAATATATATTGGTTGACATTACATAAACTCTATAAAGCAAAAGTCTAAATCTACGCAGCCGGGGATTACTAAATACCTCTGACAATTATGTGGTCAAAATTGAGCAGTCATCTACATTGATGGAGCTAAACCTTTTCTTCGATAGGAAAACTTTGAGTCTGAGTGTTCGCCAATGTAAGTACAATGTGAATGCCCTCGCACTGTTTGGAGAAGTCTGCAAATGTGAGTGTGTCGTTCTACCGTGGGCTTCCAGATTTTACAAGGTCACCATGCTATGGAAAAGAGGTGTTAGAGAACCAGTGACAACTGTCTGGGGTGCAATTGTCCTAAGTTAAGCAAATGGTGGCACAACTCTATCCAGGAATGGCAATATCAATGCTCTAGAAACACTATCAGCTACCCAAATGATTTTGGTACGACCCCTAGTTACAACTCTACAGAAGGGTTAATGCCAATTCGCTGAAAATGTATCTAAGTCTACCCCCTTCCTCCAACACTGTTCCACCTCTACAGAACCTCAAGAGCCATTTCCTATCATGACAATCATAACTCCACGCCTACACCACAAGAAATGTATTACTGCACCCAATTCCTTAAATTATGGATGCAGTTTCAACTAGAGCTCTATCAGGATGGAGTTTGTATGTTCCCTCAACTTAATATGCATTTCCTCCAGCTTTTCCACCATTCTTCCCTCCATACATACTAGCAAGTTAGCAGAACTGACTTCTATACATCTACAGCAGCAATTCTCAAATCAGGGCTCTGTGCTCCTATGGTTCCTCCAGAGATTGCTAGGGGTTCTTTGAGTGTCAGATTTACCTCCTCTATGATAGTGCTTGCATAGTTCCAGGGCCAATGCCTGTAAAATGATACCAATGATCTTTTTAGACACCTGTTAGAATGGCAACCTGAGTGCCACTGTAAGGGGGGAAATCTTTCAACTGACCACCAATGTAGGGAGCAATCTTTCAACTGACCACCACTGTAAGGGGCATTTTCCCCACTGACCCCCAGTGAATTTATTTTAAGAGGGATCCCCCAAAACCTAAAATTTAATTTCAAGTATTCCTCTGGGGTAAACAGAATGAGAAAGACTGATCTACAGTATATGTGCTTGTATGTCAAGGAACATCGGATTACACTCCACTGGAACAGAGACTAAAGTAATGCACTACATAGTAAACTGGAAGTGTACATATATAGAAAAAAAAAATAACCGTACAGTTCAGGATGCATAAAAAGGATCATTATTCATGAAGATGCTGAAGATCAACACACCATAATTTGGTTATCGCAAGGTCGGGGACAGGAAGACTGATGAATTTGTAGGCTAAACATTGTCAAAAACAGCAGCCTGCAAAGAGGACGCGACTTCTGTATTGTAAACCACCGCTGATAACCACTGAGACAAAATATGTCAGGTACAAATATGACTGATCACACACACATGTAATGGCATTGTTTTTTTTTTCTTCCCTGCGGGAGTACCATGCCGCGGGCTAATCCCCTACAGAGAGGTGGCCTCATTATGCATCACTGCTGAGAAGATTCTCTACCCACCTCCAGCTCATGCTGTATGCATCGACAGTAAACCAGAGTGGAAGTAAGAGGTGAACCATTCCCAGTGTATTCGAAATAGGGTGCAATAGATGTTACCAATCTATACACACACCAATGTAGAATTCTATTACACTCCAGAGTGGATGTAGGAGGTGGTACCTGTCAAGTATACATTAAACTGGGTGCAATAGATACTTTTGATCTACATACCAACATATATTTCTAGTACACTCTAGAGTGAATGTAAGAGGTGGTGCATGCCAAGTACACATTAAACAGGGTGCAACAGGTACTACTGATCTATACATGCCAATATATAATTCTAGTAAGAGGTGGTATCTTACCAATCAATCTTAAACAGGGTGCAATAAGTATTACTGATCTACACCCATAAATAATTCACAAACTCTAGTGTAAAAGTAAGAGGTGACACCTTCCCTAGACATGTTGATCAAGCTGCAATAAGTACTATCCAGCTAGACACCAATGTATAATTTTAATAAACTCCAGCAAGGAAATGAGAAGTTGGTACCTTCCCAATACATAATAATTTGGGTGCAATCTACACACCAATAAAATTCTAGTAAAATCCATGGTGGATTAAGATGGTGGTATCTTCCCAATACATATTAAAAAGAGTGCTATAGGTGCTACTGATCAACACAACATCTATAATTCTGATAAATACCAGCAGGGATATAAAAAGGTGGTATAATTCTAGTACGATAAAGCAGTACAATAAACAATGTGCAATAGGCACTAAGGATCTACACATGAATATTTAATCTGAGCAAACACCAGGGTGGATGTACAGTATGAAGGTGGTACTTTTCCAAACACATAATAAACATGGTGCAATAATCACTACCAATGTATAATTCTAGTACACTCTAGGGTAGATGTAAGAGGTGGCACCGTCCTAGTACATGGTGATCAGAGTGCAATAGGAATTACTGAGCTACACAGCAATGTACAGTAGAATTATAATAAATTCTAGGAAAGATACAAGAGAAGGTACCTCTTAATACATATTAAACAGGGTGCAATAAGTACAACCAATTAATACATGAAAGTATAATTTTAGTAAGCACCACGGTACATGCGAGAAGGTGGTATCTTTCCAGTACATATAATAAACAGAGTGCAAAATGTACTACCACTCTACACAGCAATGTAATTCTAGTAAACACCAAGAGGGATCTAAACCAGTGGTACCCTCCGAATACATGTTAAACAGAGTGCAATAGGTATTACCAATGTATAATTCTAGAAAACACCAGGGTAGATGGATGAAGGTGGTACCTTCCAAGTGCATATTAAACAGGGTGCAATAGATACTGCCAATGTATAAAATTCTAGTACACTCAAGGGTAGATGGATGAAGGCGGTGCCTTCCCAATGCATATTAAACAGGGTGCAATAGGTATTACCAATGTATAATTCTAGTACACTCGAGGGTAGATGGATGAAGGAAGTACCTTCCCAATGCATATTAAAGTGGGTGCAATAGGTATTACTAAATACATAATTCTAGAACGCTCAAGGGTAAATGTAGGAGGTGGTGCCCTCCTAGTACATGTTTATCATGGTGCAATAGGTACTACTGAGCTACACACCAATGTATAATTCTAAAAAAACTCTAGCACGGATGAGAGAGGTGGTAACTTAAAAAAAATGCATTACAATGTATAATTCTAGTAAACACCAAGGTAGACGGATGAAGGTGGTACCTTCCCAATGCATATTAAACAGGATGCAATAGGTATTACCAATGTATAATTCTAGTACACTCAAGGGTAGATGTAGGAGGAGGTGCCTTCCTAGTACATGTTTATCAGGGAGCAAGAAGTACTACCGAGCTACACACCAATGTATAATTCTAGAAAACACCCGGGTAGCTGTGAGAAGGTGGTATCTTTCTAGTACATATAATAAACAGGGTGCAAAATGTACTACCAGTCTACACAGCAATGTAATTCTAGTAAACACCAAGAGGGATGTAAGGTTGTGCCTTCAAAACATTTTAAACATGGTGCAAGAGATACTACCAATCCTTTGTACAATTATAATACATTAATAGTAAACACCAGGATGGATGGATGGATGGATGGATGATGGTGGTACCTTCCCAATGCATATTAAAATTGGGTACAATAGACACTACCAATGTATAATTATAATAAACACCAAGGTAAGAGGATAAGGGTGGTACCTTCCCAATACCTATTAAACAGGGTGCATTGATACTACCAAAGTATAATTCTAATAAAAACCAGGGTAGATGGATAAAGGTGGTACCTTCCCAATACCTATTAAGGTGCAATAGGTACTACCAATGTATAATTCTAGTAAACACCAGGGTAGATGGATGAAGGTGGTACCTTCCCAATGCATATTAAACAGGGTGCAATAGATATTACCAATGTATAATTCTAGTAAGCACCAGAGTAGATGGATGAAGGTGGTACCTTCCCAATGCATAGTAAGACAGGGTGCAATAGATACTACCAATGTATAATTCTAATAAACACCAGGGTAGATGGATGAAGGTGGTACCCTCCCAATGCATATTAAACAGGGTGCAATAGGTATTACCAATGTATAATTCTAGTACACTCTAGGGTAGATGTAGGAGGAGGTGCCTTCCTAGTACATGTTTATCAGGGTGTGAGAAGTACTACTGATCTACACACCAATGTAAAATTCTAGAAAACACCCGGATAGCTGTGAGAAGGTAGTATCTTTCTAGTACATATAATAAAAAGGGTGCAAAATGTACTACCAGTCTACACAGCAATGTAATTCTAGTAAACACCGAAAGGGATGTAAGGTTGTGGCTTCAAAACATTTTAAACATGGTGCAAGAGATACTACCAATCCTTTGTACAATTATAATACATTAATAGTAAACACCACGATGGATGGATGATGGTGGTACCTTGCCAATGCATATTAAACTGGGTGCAATAGATACTATATAGCATATACCAATGTATAATTCTAGTAAACACCAGGCAGGATGGAAGGATGGAAGGATGGATGAAGGTGGTACCTTCCCAATGCATATTAAACAGAGTGCAATAGATACTACCAATGTATAATTCTAGTAAACACCAGAACGGATGGAAGGAAGGATGGATGAAGGTGGTACCTTCCCAATACATATTAAACAGGATGCAATCGGCACTACTGATGAATAATTCCAGTACACCCTAGGGTAGATGGAGGAGGTGGTGCCTTCCTAGAACATGTTGATGGGGGTGCAGTTAGAAGTACCAATGTACAGAGCAATGTACAATTCTAGTGTACACCCGGGTAGCTGTGAGAAGCTGGATCTTTCTAGTACATATAATAAACAGGGGGCACTAGAACTACTACTGGTTTATACATCAATAGGAGGGATGTAAGAGGTGATCCCTTCCCAGCACACATTACACAGGGTGCAGAGGGAATGGGCAATGTACACTCGCAGTGATGAGCAGGGAGGGTGTGTGAAGGTGGTCATGTCCATGTTGATGATGGTGAGTAGGTGCCCCCAGTGTACGGTGCCCCCAGTGTACGGTGATCTATAGTCTATGACATACATGCTGTGTATGATGGATGAAGCCTATCCCTGATAGATGACTGATTTAACCTGTTAGCTGCCAGTACTGCTCGCAGCCATCAGCCCGACCCCCGAGCACTCCCCAGTCTCGTTCATGAAGTCCTCATTCCACACGCCGGTAGTACCGCAGTGAGGTCCCCGTCCTCCCCTGCTCCCGGCTGGAGGTGACCCCACCATGTCTGCAGAGCTCCATCCATCCATAGCCGGGAGCCCGAGGACAGCTGAGCGCACAGAGCCCGGTGATCGGTCCCGCACAGAGCCCGGTGATCGGTCCCGCACAGAGCCCGGTGATCAGTCCCGCACAGAGCCCGGCTCCCTTCCACCCCATGTACACCCGGGCCGGACATACCAGCCCGCGATCTGCAATGCATCTCCTCTCATGTACTAAGCGATCTACCACCACGCTTAACCCCTCACACGCCGGACCCCCCCGGTGCAGGTAACAGATCAGCTCCGAGCTGTCATCGGGGATCTGCTTCAGGTCCGGCGTGTGTCTGCCATATACGGCGCTGCTGTACTCCGCCACTGTCCTTACCAGCCGCATCCTCCTCCATCCCTGCACGGTGACCGGCGGTACGCAGAGCCGGAATGGTGACAGATCCACAGCCGCAGCTCCCGGAGACTTCTCCTCCACACACTACACCGAGTCTGCCAATCACTCCCAGCCGCAGCTCGCCTCCCCGACTCCGCCCACCATCACATGACGCCCCGCACTCCGGGCCATGACGTCACGGAGATTATCGGGATGTATAAGAAGGGGGGTGGGCGAGGATGAGGGTTCCATGGGGGCGGAGTCATCCCTTTGGTGGGGTGCAGTGTAAGTCATTCAATTATTAATGCATTTCTTTGTATTGTGTTGACAGCTGGGTTCTCTACATACAGAATCCCTGGGCCTGTACACCCAACTACCACCCATCATACCTGGAGTCCACCACGCATGACATCACTTGGGGGAAAGTTTAGGCTGCATCCCCTTCATTGGGTTTAGATCAATTTTAATTGTGTGTTTTTTAGTGCGTTTTTCAGAAACGCGCTACAGTCCATTTAACCACTTGCCCTCCAGAGGATTTCTCACCCCTTCCTGACCAGGCCATTTTTTGCATTACGGCGCTGCGTTCCTTTAACTGACAATTGCGCGGTCATGCAACGCTGAACCCAAATTAAATTTACATCCTTTTTTTCCACACAAAGTGAGCTTTCTTTCAGTAGTATTTGATCGCCTGTGAGTTTTTTTTATTTTTTGCGCTACAAAAAAAAAAATTTGATAATTTTGAGGGAAAAATATATTTTTTACATTTTGCCATAAATATGTCCAGTAAATAAATTGTAAAAAATCTAATTTTGTCAAATTTAGGCCAAAATGTATTCTGCTACATGTCTTTGCTAAATAAAAAAAATCCCAATACGTGTAAATTAATTGGTTTACGTGAAAGTTATAGCATTTACAAATGACGGTATAGATCAGGGGTGGGCAAACTTTTTGACTTGAGGGCCGCAATGGGTTCATATATTGGACCCGGGGGCCGGACCAAGAGTAGATGAATGATGTGTATGTGTCATCCATAGTAAGTATAGTAATATTCCCCCATATAGTAATTCATCCCCCCTATAGTAATTCATCCCCCCTATAGTTATTCATTCTCCATATTAATTCATCCCCCATATTAAGTCCCCCCTGTGTCAATTCACTTACCTTTGCTCCGCGCGTTCCTCTCGCCGTGTTCCCGCGCCGTTCCGGTGTAGCATGAAAATCTGTCTCTTATGAGGATCTGTCCCCCTCGACGTATCTGCGCATGTGCCAGTTTCAGGCATTAGCATCGGCGATCTCCGGCACATGCGCAGATACGTCGAGGGGGACAGATCCTCATAGGAGACAGATTTTCATGCTACACCGGTCTTCAGGGCGGACTGTGAGAGGAGCCTAGCGGGAGCCTAGCTCCGCGGGCCGGATTAAAAGGTCCGCCGGGCCGTAGTTTGCCCATTGCTGGTATAGATAATGGGATTTTTTTTTTTACTAGTAATGGCGGTGATCAGACGCTTATAGCGGGACTGCGGCGGACATTCTGACATTGGGGGGAACTGACTTGGTGTTACATCCTAAGTGACACCAATACATTGATCAGTGCTAAAAAAACAGCACTGACACTGTACTAATGGCACTGGACAAGAAGGGGTTAACATGAGGGGCGACCAAAGGGTTAACTGTGTGCTGTTTTATTGTGGGCTGAGTCTGTGTGCTTCACTGTGAGCACACCTCTTTGGATGGCTGTGATGTGCACAGCCATCCAAAGCAGTGTGCGCAAGCTGATGGGGGGGAGAACCAGGGGCGGACTGACTATTTGGAAACTCGGGCGCTGCCCGAGGGCCTGGGGTCAGTAGGGGGCCCCATGAGATGCCCCTGGTACCTTTTTTTTTTTTTTTTTTTTTTTTTTTTTTTTCATAGGCTTTTTTGAGTTTGGGCAAGGACACGGGCCCCATGATCCCCTATTGCCCGGGGGCCCCATGAGTTGTCAGTCCGCCCCTGGGGAGAACTGTTTTGTTTACTAATAGTTCTCAGAGATGCTTGGCAATCACTGGGTGCTGGTGAGTAATCACCGGTGGGGACACGGTGATTGACAGCTGCCACTGCGAACGGCGGTGCGGGTAGAGCGCACGCCCCCTACCTGGAAATGCAAAATCACATATATACACATGATTTTGAGCAGCTGTGCCGCCCTGTAGCAGTATTTCTGCTATAGGGTGGTTGGGAAGCAGTTAACATGATTTCCTATGGGACATGTTCACATCGGCACGTTTTCACCTGGTACGTTTTTTGGAAAGGGTCAGGGACTTTTTCAATGCAAAAAGTTGCGTTTTTGGTTCTATAGACTTCAGTGGAAATGCTGCAGAAAAGCATGTATTGCGTTTTTGCTGTGTTTTTGCCACATTTTTGATGCATTTTAAATCTGCCTAGTAACAAGAAAAAGAGAAAAAAAATAGCTGGAAAAATGCAGGTGCAAAGCGCAAAACAAAACGCAATGTAGAAACCGCTCAAACGCAACCTGCAGAGGTGTGGACCTAGCCTGTAATATATAATAGCGGTTAACATGACTTCCTATAGGACATGTTCACATCTGCACGTTTTCACCTGGTGCTTTTTTTGGAAAGGGTTAGGGACTTTTTTCAATTTAAAAAGCTGCGTTTTTGGTTCTACAGACTTCAATGGAATCGCTGCAGAAAATCATGTATTGCATTTTTGCTGTGTTTTTGCCATATTTTTGATGTGTTTTGCATTTGAAATCTGCCTAGCAACAAGAAAAAAAAAAAAGCAAAAACGCATAAAAAAAGCGGGAAAAGCGTAACGCAAAATGCAATGCAGAAACAGCTCATACGCAACCTGCAGAGGTGTGAACCTAGCCTGTAATAGACTTTTGATGCATTTTACCGTATTTTCCGGCGTATAAGACGACTTTTCAACCCCTGAAAATCTTCTGAAAAGTCGGGGGTCGTCTTATACGCCGGTGCGAGCCGGGTGTCAGGGCGGCACTTTTTCGAGGGGCGGCGCGGCGCCGCCCCCCCCTCCTCCTCCAACGGACACAAAGTACGGGGGTGGGCAGAGGGGCTGCTGTACCTTACCTGGCTCCGGTCCACGACGATCCGATCCAGGAAGCGCGGCTGTTCCTTCTTTCAGTTCGGCCGCTCGATGGTCACGCGGCCGCTCGGCTCCGCCTCCTCACCGGTGATTGGGCGCCAGCACTGGAAAGGCACACAGGCGACCAATCACCGGCGAGGAGGCGGAGCCGAGCAGCCCCGCGAAAATCGTGCGGCCGAACTGGAAGAAGGAGCAGCCGCTCCTTTCCCCCACTGACACTAAGGATGGGGCACTATTCCTCCTCCCCCACTGACACCAACGATGAGGCACTGTTCCTCCCCCACTGACACCAACGATGAGGCACTGTTCTCCCCACTGATACCAATGATGGGGCACTATTCCTCCCCCACTGACACCAACGATGGGGCACTATTCCTCCCACTGATACCAACGATGGGGCACTATTCTCCCCACGGATACCAACGATGGGGCACTATTCTCCCCACGGATACCAACGATGGGGCACTATTCTCCCCACGGATACCAACGATGGGGCACTATTCTCCCCACGGATACCAACGATGGGGCACTATTCTCCCCACGGATACCAACGATGGGGCACTATTCTCCCCACGGATACCAACGATGGGGCACTATTCTCCCCACGGATACCAACGATGGGGCACTATTCTCCCCACGGATACCAACGATGGGGCACTATTCTCCCCACGGATACCAACGATGGGGCACTATTCTCCCCACGGATACCAACGATGGGGCACTATTCTCCCCACGGATACCAACGATGGGGCACTATTCTCCCCACGGATACCAACGATGGGGCACTATTCTCCCCACGGATACCAACGATGGGGCACTATTCTCCCCACGGATACCAACGATGGGGCACTATTCTCCCCACGGATACCAACGATGGGGCACTATTCTCCCCACGGATACCAACGATGGGGCACTATTCTCCCCACGGATACCAACGATGGGGCACTATTCTCCCCACGGATACCAACGATGGGGCACTATTCTCCCCACTGATACCAACGATGGGGCACTATTCTCCCCACTGATACCAACGATGGGGCACTATTCTCCCCACTGATACCAACGATGGGGCACTATTCTCCCCACTGATACCAACGATGGGGCACTATTCTCCCCACTGATACCAACGATGGGGCACTATTCTCCCCACTGATACCAACGATGGGGCACTATTCTCCCCACTGATACCAACGATGGGGCACTATTCTCCCCACTGATACCAACGATGGGGCACTATTCTCCCCACTGATACCAACGATGGGGCACTATTCTCCCCACTGATACCAACGATGGGGCACTATTCTCCCCACTGATACCAACGATGGGGCACTATTCTCCCCACTGATACCAACGATGGGGCACTATTCTCCCCACTGATACCAACGATGGGGCACTATTCTCCCCACTGACACCAACGATGGGGCACTATTCTCCCCACTGACACCAACGATGGGGCACTATTCTCCCCACTGACACCAACGATGGGGCACTATTCTCCCCACTGACACCAACGATGGGGCACTATTCTCCCCACTGACACCAACGATGGGGCACTATTCTCCCCACTGACACCAACGATGGGGCACTATTCTCCCCACTGACACCAACGATGGGGCACTATTCTCCCCACTGACACCAACGATGGGGCACTATTCTCCCCACTGACACCAACGATGGGGCACTATTCTCCCCACTGACACCAACGATGGGGCACTATTCTCCCCACTGACACCAACGATGGGGCACTATTCTCCCCACTGACACCAACGATGGGGCACTATTCTCCCCACTGACACCAACGATGGGGCACTATTCTCCCCACTGACACCAACGATGGGGCACTATTCTCCCCACTGACACCAACGATGGGGCACTATTCTCCCCACTGACACCAACGATGGGGCACTATTCTCCCCACTGACACCAACGATGGGGCACTATTCTCCCCACTGACACCAACGATGGGGCACTATTCTCCCCACTGACACCAACGATGGGGCACTATTCTCCCCACTGACACCAACGATGGGGCACTATTCTCCCCACTGACACCAACGATGGGGCACTATTCTCCCCACTGACACCAACGATGGGGCACTATTCTCCCCACTGACACCAACGATGGGGCACTATTCTCCCCACTGACACCAACGATGGGGCACTATTCTCCCCACTGACACCAACGATGGGGCACTATTCTCCCCACTGACACCAACGATGGGGCACTATTCTCCCCACTGACACCAACGATGGGGCACTATTCTCCCCACTGACACCAACGATGGGGCACTATTCTCCCCACTGACACCAACGATGGGGCACTATTCTCCCCACTGACACCAACGATGGGGCACTATTCTCCCCACTGACACCAACGATGGGGCACTATTCTCCCCACTGACACCAACGATGGGGCACTATTCTCCCCACTGACACCAACGATGGGGCACTATTCTCCCCACTGACACCAACGATGGGGCACTATTCTCCCCACTGACACCAACGATGGGGCACTATTCTCCCCACTGACACCAACGATGGGGCACTATTCTCCCCACTGACACCAACGATGGGGCACTATTCTCCCCACCGACACCAACGATGGGGCACGATTCTTCCCACCTACACCAACGATGGGGCACGATTCTTCCCACCGACACCAACGATGGGGCACGATTCCTCCCACTGACTAATGATGGGGCACTATTCCTCACACACTGACACTAATAATGGGGCACCATCATTGGTATCAGTGGGAGGAATAGTGCCCCATCATTGGTGTCAGAGCGAGGAATAGCACCCCATCATTGAAATACCATACCATATTGAAATCAAATCTGATGTTTTTTCATTTTTATTTGGTGTGTGTTGGAAGAGGGGTAGTCTTATACGGCGAGTATAGCCCAAACCCTATATTTTAACAGGAAAAGTAGGGGGTCGTCTTATACGCCGGAAAATACGGTAAGTTTTTGCTTTTTTTTTTTTTGGCTAATAAGAAAGTATGACAGTTCTGTTCATGTAGTGCAACTGTGACACGTCACACTCTCTGGCATTCAAGCAGCATCAAAGTCGCATTAGAGTAGTGCAGGAACGTTTATGTGAGGGTTAGGGTTAAATGTTAGTTAGGGTTAGTGGTAATTAGGGTTAGAACTAATCCTGGCCTTTAATCTAACCCTAACATTTAACCCTAGGCCTTAACCCTCACATGCGAGTTTTGGGCACATAAAGGTTCCTGCATCTCCTCGATGTGACTTTGATGCTACTTGAGTGCCAGAGAGTGTAAAGTCACATCAAAGTTGCACTACATGAACAGAACTGTCATACTTTACTATTAGCCAAAAAAAGCACAAAATGCGTCCAAAATGCACCAGACAAAACGCATCAACTGCAACCTGCATAGGTGTGAACCTAACCTTAATACCAAACAGAACCACTGTTAGCCATTCAAGCTCCATTCACATTTGCGCTTCACACTAATGTGTGTTTTGTCATGGGTTTTTTTGTGTTCACATGTCAGCAAAGGGCAGCCCAGTCACTTATCCCCGGTTCACATCTGTGTGGCCATGCGGGCCAAAATTTGCATGGCCACAAGAGCCCATTCATTTGAATGGACTCCCGTGCCCCGGGGTATGTAGGGAAGAAGTCCCTGCACTACTTGAGAAATCACAGCCTGCACGGGAACTGAGGTTCCCAGTACAGTTGCGATTTCCAGTGCTGGCGGTATACCATTAGAATTAATGACACCCACACTGTGTGGGTGGTGCGGCTACAGGTATTTGTACGGGTCCTGCAGCGGCACCACCTGCACAGATGTGAACCAGGGGTAATACAGGCTGCCTTACACCAAACAAACTCGCCAAGGAAGCTCCTGTAACTTTTTCAAGTGCAGAACTTGGTGCATTTTTTTTTTTTACCCCATGTTTTGGCACATCCGCTATTAGGAATTAATGATACTGCAAGAGCAATGTAATTTTTTGGTGCATTTTTAGCAAGGGGCCTCACAGACCAGTAACCAAGACTCAAGCAGTGATATCTTACACCAACCAAATAAGAGTTTACCAACCACTGTCCACCAGGGGCGGACAGACAACTCATGGGGCCCCTGGGCAATAGGGGATCATAGGTCCCCTGTGTCCTCGCCCACACTCAAACCACACCCAAAAAAGCCTATGCAAGGTACCAGTGGCATCTCATGGGGCCCCATACTGACCCGAACCCTCGAGCAGTGCCCGAATGGTCAGTCCGCCCCTGCTGTCCACCCACAAGGTGAGTGATGTTACCTCATAAATATTGACCTCGACACAGGAAAATAGCAGAGAAGGTGGGTGGGTGAGGAGGTGAGAAGATCCAAAAGGAAAGCTGAGGAGAATCCAGAGGTGAGTCCAGAAGACAGACGTGTGGTAACTGCTCACCCCGCTTAGTGACAGAGGATATACAGGTTAACTGTTTTCCCACCACCCTATAGCAGAAATACTGCTGCAGGGGTGTGCAAAATCACATATATATGTATGTGTATGTTTCCGGGTAGGGGCACGCGCAAGCCCAACCCACACCGCCATTGGTGGCCTCAGCTGTTGATCACCAAGTCCTGGCTGGTGATTCCTCACCAGCAGCCGGAGATCGCCATGTATCACCGCCAGGGGAGAGACCTGTATGTACACAATACAGATCTCTCCCCTGTCAGCTCCTGCATATTGCTTTATTACTCTGCATAGCAGATGGGCTTACGCAGTAAAGCACACAGTTAACCCTTTGATTTCCCCAGATGTTAACCCTTTCCTGCCAATTAGTACAGTCAGTGCTTTTTATTAGTGCTAATCACTGTATTGGTGTCACTGGGGATGTCAGTGACAGTTAGTTCCCCCCCCAGTGTCAGAATGCCCGCTGCAGTCCCTCCATATGTCGCTGATCGCCGCTGTAATGCAATAACTAAAAGCAAGTCATATACACACAATTACACACACAGGCACGTTTAACCAGTATTTACACTATTAATTATTCTAAGCATGTGAAAGACCCTCTACCAAATGAACACCTGCCCTGGCACATCAAAGCACTCAAAGAAATAACAGAATCCAACTGCAATATTCTTGCACTGTCAAAACCTTCACTTTTATTATCACACGACACACAGAAGGATATATCTTATAATCATCAAAATCTGCATAATAACACACACCAGTAATAATGTGAGCATTACAGCATGAACTAGACACATCTTTTGACAGTGTCACAGCATAGAATGAATACATTACCAAAGCTATGGGAGGATGGGAAGGAACAGACCGTATCGGAACCAGAATGCACAGGGCTCATGGGGAAGCTGTAAACGTGACCAACTGATGAGCCCGTATAGCCTTGGCAAGAGTCACAGCATCAGAATGTCCTTATCTACATAGGAAGGCTCCCATTGATTATGCTTAAGCTCCCCATTTTTAAACCCTTTTTCTGGCAGCTTTCCCGAAGTGAGTGGGAGCCACGCCCACTGTTGAAGGAGCTAGCAGAAAGGTTCCATGAGGATAACATCTAAGAATATCACACTTTTGCTTCAGATCAGCTTCTACCCTAAACTTAAAGATTTCTTCATATCTACCCTAAACTTAAAGATTTCTAGCTTCTCAAGCAAGTAGACATCTTTAATTGCACAAGGAAGTTTTTATCTAATTTAAGCAGTCTAATGTAACATTTCTAGATGTCACAAACACGATCAATCCCACAAACAAGTTCTTATCTGCTTTAACCACTTCCTGTCCGACACTTTTACCCCCTTCCTGTCCAGAGCAATTTTCAGCTTTTAGCGCTATCACACTTTGAATGACAATTGTGCGGTCATGCAACACTGTACCCATGTGAATTTTTTACCATTTTTTTGAGACAGATAAAACTTTATTTTGGTGGTATTTATTCACCGCTGGGATTTTTATTTTTTTTTGCTATGTAAATAAAGTCCGAAAATTTTGAAAAAAAGTGTTTTTCTTATAAAATTTTGCAAATAAATAATATTTCATCATAAATCCTGGCCAAAATTTATTCCGTTATCTTTTTAGTAAAAAAAAAATAAATAAGCCAAAATAGTTTATAAACAAAAATTATAATTTTTAAATTTTTTTTTTTATTATTTTTTTTTTATTATTATTTTATTTTTATTTTTTTTACACTGATTGCTTTTACACCCATAAAGGCTGTAAAAGCAATCATTTCTCTTTCTCTCTGTCTGCATTCTTGCAGCCATTGAGAACTACTGAGTGAGCTGTGATTGGTCCCAGCTTGTCACATGGTACAAGGCTGTTGTGAATAGCCTTGTACCATGTGACCTCCCAGGGAGCGTGCACAAGCAGGGTGCGGGGAGGCCGTTTATAAACGGCCAACCGACCCTGCAGTGCCACCGTGCGGGCGGGAGGTGGTTAAGCAGTCTGTCTTCTAATGTCTTAATGACATCAGTCACTTCTCATGCTCCTGGCATTTGGGCAACGATGCTATAGTTACCCAAGAAACAAAGGGTCCAAGGCCAACACATTTCATAGGCATTTCAGCCGCCAAAATTCCAGTATCTACACTGCCATTTGTAGACGCTATAACTTTCACATAAACCAATTTTACATATTTGGAATTTTTTTAGCAAAGACATGTAGCAGAATACATTTTGACCTAAATTTATGATGAAATTTGATTTTTTATTTTTTTTTTTTTAATTTTATTTGACATGTTTAATAGCAAAAAGTCAAAAATATTGTTTTTTTTTTCAAAATTGTCACTTTTTTTATAGTGCAAAAATAAAAACCGCAGAGGTGATCAAATACCACCAGAAAGAAAGCTCCATTTGTGGGAAAAAATTTCATTTGGGTGCAGTGTTGCATGACCACGCAATTGTCAGTTAAAGTAACGCAGCACCGTATTGCAAAAAATGGCCTGGTCAGGAAGGGGGGGGGGGGTAATTCCTTTGGAGGGCAAGTGGTTAAAGATTACACTCACTGGTCATCAGTTTTCCCACCAAAAGGTCAGTCACCAATCCAGCACTCACCTGACTGAAGATCTACCCAGAAATTGAGGTAAACAACCTCATAGCAACAGCAGACAAGCTTGTAATCTAAAACACGAAACATAAAGAACCAGTAAAGCTGCCCCAGAGAGACATGTGCACCACAGTCACTACAGACCTCTGTTAAGAATAGAATTCATTTAAAAACAAATGGGTGACAGAGTTGACCATCTCATGGGGACACTTTTCAGTTTTTTTCTTTTGTGACTCTAACATGCTTTCAAATTGTCACTGTTCATGCTTGTATGCTCAACCACCCTATGTGTTTTGTAGCTCCAAAATGCTCAACATCTAAAATCCCATGTATTTCAATGGTGACTGTTCACATATGAGCGCTCAGATGTATGTAGCCTAATGCCTGATGCTCCAAAAGCTACATGTGCCACTTGTGAGGCAGATTTGGGTGTTATTGGCCTCGTAGACTTCAATAGAATGCCTGAAAAAATGCTCAAATCAGTAACATTCCCAAGCATAATATTGCTTGAAAGATGTATCTATTCATGTTTAAAAAAAGATGCATCTTCCCATATCTTTAACAATGTTTAAATCATGGAGTGTGTTATGGTTTGTGTTTGACTATTTGTAACCAGGTAAAAAAGAATGGAGTAAAAGCATTGTTACCTGCACATGTGTCAGGACCTGGATCACCTGCTGGTGGCACTGGGCTTCCTAGAGCGGAAGGTTGTAGTTTCAGAGTCCACCAGCGGGTGTCTACCAGCAGCCAGCAGATCCCAGTAACCAGTTTGCTCCTAATGCTGGCTGTTATGAAGGTATTTAGGTCCTCCCCTACTAGTGCCTCTCCCTCTTTGGTGCTTTGCTGCTGCCAGATCCTGTTTGCCATTGATCTTGCTCCTGCCCTGCACCCGGTACACTACTGCCTTGTACCTGTTCTTCGTTGTTCCTGATCCCAATTTTGCTTCTCCCTTCTTATCAGCTGCCTACACTTCCAGTTTTCCCCATGCTTTTCTGTGTTCCCCATTTTGTATATATTGTTTCATAGTTGTTAGGATTTCTGTTTGTAGGTTTATTAGTTAGGTACTCTATCACTGGGTTTTGATTCAGTTATATTTTAACCCCTTGAAGCCAATGTCACACAAATATGTGACCTCACAGAACTGCGCTTTTTTTCCGTGAGGCAGCATATTTGTGTACCTGTCTTTGTGCTGGGAGCGCGCAGCACAGTGCGCTCCCAGCACAAAGTTCGGGGAGTCACTGAGAGCCCCGGGTCCCGTTCTAACGATTGGGACCCAGGACTCCTGATTCCAGGTCATATGATCGCTGTGATAGCCTCTGATTGGCTATCACAGTGATCAGTCACTGTGAAGCCCGCCCCTTGTTTCTTTTTCTCTCTGAATGGAGGAGAGATACATTGTATCTCTCTCTCTCTCTCGCCTTGCAGAGAGAAAAAAAGAAAAATATAAAAAAATACCTAGATCAAGGTTTGATCTAGTTCAGTGCCGGGTTAGTGTTTGGGTCAAGGTTAGGGTCAAGGGTCAGGGTTTTTTAAAATTGGTATTAGTGTCAGTGTGTTTTAGGTAAAAAACAAAATGCACACTATTGTTTATGGGCTATAGTACAGTTACAAACAACAAATATACACATATATTGTATCGCTGCGATCGTCAAGAGCTGGACAATTTATTTTGGGTTGTTCTTTGGTGATAGGTTATGGTAGTAACAAGAAACACACACAGCTAAATTTAAAGAGAAATTTTTTTTTTTACTATTTTGGGCCAGTTTTCCTTTGATAATAAAAATAATAATCATAATAATAATAAAAAAAAAATAAAAATCAGTAAATATCCTCTTCCATTTACCACCATATGAAAGCCCAATTTATCCTGAAAAAAAAAACAAGGTATAATCCACCAGGATGTACAAAGTAGTTGTGATATGTACAGTTTTACTAACACATGTCAAAGTTGAAACATTTTACTTAGGCTTTAAGATTTGTTTTGCCCTTAGGTGTAAAGGGGTTCATGTGTGCTGGTGTTTGAGTGGATTTTGGTTTACTGTAAATAAATGAGTTGTCAGTCCGCCCCTGAACCTGCATTATAGTACCAGGACTTACAGGTGTGATTTGCTAACTTTATTATGAATAAGGTATGTTGTTTGCACACTGTCAAGCTTATTGTAAAACTCATCTGTTTTGCATGATTGCATAGAAAGACAATGTTTCAGAATTACACAGGGCCTGAAAAAGGGTCCCTGCATGGTCCCAAGCTTTGCAACAAGTTTGTCAGGGAGCAGACAACATATTCTATTCATGTTAAAAGAAGTATGGAATTATAAAAAAAAAACAGTTATATTTACTTAAGTGGATGCTGCATCTGTCCTCCACCACTTCTAAGACTGAGAACTGAGTGATCAAAGACTGCTGATCGTTCAGTTCTTGGTCTTCAGTGAACAGAGAGCCGGTGACTGTCAGTCTTCTCTGCCCCTCCTGCGCTCACTGAAACAATGATCTGTGAAAGGGGCAGGAGCGACTGGATCAGGCTCTCAGAGGCCCACCGAGAGGCTGAGCCAGCTGCAGGTCCAGGCATCTGGGTGGATCTTGACATTAAAGTTGAGATCTCCAGAGCCTGTGACATCAGCCAACGGCAGACTTTAGCCCGCTGTCAGCTGAAGACAGGTCACAGCAGTGCAGAGCGAAGTTCCCTGCTATGACCTGCTGGAGAAGTAGGGCAAAAGAGGTTTTGTTACTTTCTGATCCCAAGGAATCACTGCTAATAATGAATATTTTTACAGATCACAGTACATTAGCGAGATGAACAGTGGAAAGAATGCACCTTATATTGGTGGTGAGTGGGAAGATTCCTCTCTTACAGATTGCCAATTAGATTAAGGGTGTCATTGTTTACTCATCGAAAAGGAAGAAATTGCTCAACCCCTAGCAACCTCTGAAGGAACCCTAGGGTTGCATGGAACCTTGGTTGAGAAAAGCTGCTCTAATATCTGGACTTTTTGTTCTTTCATGCGCCCTTGAACTGAGCATCATGACATACACAGTACTGGTAAATTGTACATTGTAGCAACAGTAATAGGTTATAAAGATACATTTCGTGCCACAAGCTGGATAGTTTGTATCTATCCACCGTCACATTAGAAGTTGGGCAACACATAAAAAAAAAGGCTCCTCTGTGGACATGTGCACTTTGTTTCAATGTTACCAAAGTATGAAGACAGTACAAGCAGCCCCTAAGCCACTTGTTATAGCAGTTATGGGACAAAAAGGGTATAGTATCTGTGGAATATTTTCTGGTTGTCTGTGAAAATATACTTTATTAATGTGTATCTAAATTTAAAAAAAAAATGTAATACTGTATTGCTAGGCTTACCAGTCATTAGATGTGGTGGCTTCATTAGTTTTCCTATGTTCTGTTTTTCCCCTTTGTGTCTACACTTTTTTTTTCTCCATTGTATTTATGCAGGGAGCCATGGATGTCACACAGGCTGAACCTCAAATGTATCTGATTTTGTTCATCTTTATTATATATGTAAAGCAGTATTAAATCCAAAAGCAAACATTTATTATATTGCAGCTTACCAATTCTTAGATGTGATGGTTGCATTTATTTTCTTTTTAGGCTATCTTTCATCTAGTGATCCAGCCAGGAAGTCTGTTGTTTTTCAAAAGCACACACTCTCCAGCAGAATGTATCAGTTTAAATGGATGAGACAAACCATTTAACACTGACAGAGGTGCTTAAAATCAGCTTTTATTTGCCAACAGCGTCCGGGCGCCCTGGGCCTTATATCCCTTCTTTATGGAGCTCTGAACAGACGCTCATCGCATACTTCTCTTTCATATGTTGTTCAGTGGGAGCGCGACCTGGGAGTGGCTGTGGATCCGGAGGACTGGAATAAGGCCTGGTCACTCATAGCTAAATGCTCATTTAATACGACCACAGTGGAGGCAGCCTATAAGGTATTGTTTCGTTGGTACTGGGTTCCGGTTCGGTTGGCCCGGGCTAACCCTGCCTGTAGTGATCAGTGTTTTCAGGGTTGTGGCCATCGTGGGGATGTGTTGCATATCTGGTAGTCATGCCCGAGACTGTTTCGTTTTTGGTCTCATGTGTTTGGAGAGATGGAACAAGGTGAAAAGGAGGCCATACGCCGGGATGCTCGGTATGCTTTGCTTCATTGCCCCATACTGGGCCTCTTGGCTCACCAGCAGAAGTTGGCTTCCTATCTGTTTTTATCCGCCACTAGAACAATTGCTCAGGCCAGGAGGAGTCCGTTTGTATCTCTTCAGGGGGTGCGGGATCGTATGACCACTATGATGCTCAACTAACAGATGTCGAGTATCCTCAACGACTCCCAACAATTTTTGAAAATATGGGAGCCGTGGTTGCAATATGCCTTTCCCTCACTCCCCTCGGCTAGTCTGGGGATGTAATGGCATTCGGTATTGGCGCTCTTGGACCCCTGCTCTTTGCCCCCCCCTTTTTTTTTTTTTTTCTTCTCCTCCTTCTTCCTTTTTCTCTCTCTCTCTGTTTTTGGTGTGACTGGACAGCTGCATTTAGTTGTTCTAGTCGGTTACATTAATGTTTTGTAACTTGTGTGCCATTGATAGCCCCTGCGTGGGCATACCTTTTGCCCTGTTGGCGTTATAGCACGGTTTTTCCTTTTTTTTTTTTTTTTTTTTATTTTGCATTTTGTTTATCTGTGCAATTGATAGCCCCTGTGTGGGCGTGTTTTATTGCCTTTGTTTTATACTGTTTAAAAAATTAATAAAAATCATTGAAATAGAAAATCGGCTTTTATTTATTCATTTCAAATTTGTTATCCCAAATGGGGAAAAAAACTGTTTGCTGTAACTGATTATAAAGTGTGAGATGCAGTTTGTCTTCAATTTGTTGGTGTATTTGAATATGCTAATACATTTAACACTAACCTCCACTAAGACTGACAATGCTGCTGTCTGCTGTGCTCCCTGTGCTCATTCAACCAGAGTGGTGTCTCACTAAGGCTGGCCATACACTATACAATTTTCTGTCCAATTTCTGCCCAATTTCCTTTAGATTTACCTTCAACTATGTAGTGCAAGAGGCTGAATAATTGGATACAATTGAAAGTGTTGTTGGGTTTGACCTCCTATTATTATATGGTTTTTGGTAAATCTAAACCAAAAATCTCAAGAAAATTGTATAATGTATGGCCAGCCTTATACAGGAAGTGTGTTACTGGCCAGACCAGGTAAAAACAGAAGGGAAGAAAAGACAAAGAAAAGAAAACTGATGCAGCCACCACTCATAATGATTGGTAAGCTGCAATACAATGCATTTTTGGTTTTGGGTTTAATACTTCTGCTAACAGCATGAATCACTTCTGACACAAGTTTTCCTGACACCAAAAGAAAAATGGTGACAGGCGAGGGACCAGTAGCTGATTGACAGTCTCAGCTCTGTTCCTGTGAGCTGTGTGGATGGGGGGGGGATTGTTCCCTCCAATCAGCTTTCAGAGCTCTCCTTATTGAGATCTGCAGTGTGCAATTTAAGGTCCCAGCCTCCTTTTTTCTGAACTCTCAGACAAGCTATAAAATTCAAAAATTTTCAACTTCTATACAGAAGACTTAAAATAAACAGGTACAACTAATGTAGGAGGATTTGTTTCATCTGTGTATCACCTGAGAACGGTAACTTCACTGGGTATATGTAAGGGTGTACAACCACTTTAACAGTGAATTATCCAAGAAATGTCCTAAACTGATCTCAAATGCAACTGAAAGCAATCTGCCATTGGCAATCAGACAAGCCCGTAGCCCATCAACAAAGGGCCTAAAGCATTTTGAGTTTGTATACCTTTGATGCTTGCTCAGTTTACATTAAATGTTGGTCCTTGGGCTTAGCCTACAGCTTCTCCCTGGTCTTGCTCTTCCGATTCAGAGGTATCAGACTGAAAAATGTGTAGAGGTTTTAAAGGCTGGCACAACAAAGTTGTTTTATGTTTACTCTAGAAACCTATTAAAAGAGGACCCTATTAAGGTCCTATCCATTATACATGAAATGTATGCAGAACTTCAACAGAAGAAGGGAAGTACTTTTTCTATTCATTTCACCATGATTTACCCTAATAAGTCTGAGTGGAAAGATGCAGGTATAAAACAGTTCTATACTAGGTACTTGTCTGTCAAAGCCATTTTTTTTTTCAAAAATGTTTGCACACATGGAAAAATGCACATTTTAGTCTTGAAGATGAGTTAAAACGCCCAAACATTATCAATTTTCTCAAAGCATTTCAGTTTGTTTTTAATCCTAATTCGGGCAATACTCGAGTGACTAGACTCCTAAATATCTGGCTTAATCAGTTAGAGGTTCACTTGAGGGAACAAAAGAAGACATTCTGGAATTCTTAAACCATTGGTAGTCGTTGACAGTAAAAATAAATGCTTTTAATATAATCTTGCTGATAATGGTGGTCTTCATGACTCAACATTAACATGGATATAATACTTTTTAATACCATTTATGTAGACTTCCTTTTTATAGGGGATTTCTAATTCCATCCAAAATTAGATGATATCCTGGCTAAAACATCAAAAGAAAAAATGATGAGATAGAAAAAATGGAGGAGGGAGCACAGGCAATGAGAGGATGACATTCGGGTACAAAAAAGACGTCTTCCAGCATAATGAATAAAACTCTACTGAGATTCATGTTTAATCTGCCTTCCACTGATGGGACCCATATGAAATTGAGTGTATTGGGAGATGATGGGCGAAAATATGTCTCTTGAAATTCACCCACCCTTGGGTTCCATAACAAATTACTAGATCTTAGATGGCTATCACATGGACTTTTTTAGATTCACCCACCCTCCCAGGAGATTTAAGATGACTCTATTCCAGTACCAATAGATGCTCTGTCACTTATATGGAAAAAGTTTTTAGCTATGCCTTTCTTACAATGAACTTTATTCTAAAAGTGAGGATAGTGAAAAGGAATCAAAACAGGAATTATACTTCTGACCCTCTTCTGGCTTCAGCAGGACAGAAAATGAGAGGAAAATTTCCCCACACGTTCTGTTTTGCTGAAGCCAGAATAGGGTAATTTCCCCAGGAACTCTCTTACTGTACCCTGAATAGCAATTAAAAGCAGGTGTTGACTTAATCCCCAGATTAGAAGGTTGGTGGACCCTCCCCTGAGTTTCTGTGGCTGATTGCAGCTTCAAGCTTCCCTATGCTCCCTTTTATGCGTTCTGGGCATCGCCCGTCCTCCTGACTGCATTCGAGTTCATATACCACAGGGGCGAGTAGGTTCGGCATGCCCTTTCTACCACTTACTCGCCCTTATCCAACATGTGACTGAGTATGTTCCCCATTTCCTATCCAAAAGGGAATTTGACCTAGGGGTGAACCTCATGTCACCTCAAAGAAAAAATTCTTTACTTTACTCAAAAGTCTTCTATGGCTACCGAGGTTCAAGAAACCAATGATAAAAATGCCCTACTCTGTTGCCACCAGGTTCCCCTCCATTTCACCTTAATTCTCCATTGTCTGCTGGAGATGTGGGACGGACCAGAGCTTCTTTCTACATATCTTCTGGCAATGCCCAAAGCTCCAATCTTTTTGGCGTGTAGAAACTTGGATCATTAAACAACTCACAGCGGCTTGCCTTTTGCATTTAAAAGGAAGACCCATTAAGAAATATAAAGCCTCCTTGACCGTACAGCTGCTTAACATGGTGAAGGCCTGTATTCCACTCCAATGGAAAGACACTCATCCTCCTATACTAGTCATGTGGTTTTCTAAGGTTAATGAACTTAAGCACATGGAGGACCTTATTGTCACTCTATATAACCAAGAAGAGACCTTTAAGGAAACCTGGCGCCCCTGGCAATATTTTGTCTACACAGATGCCTACCAAAATGAATTTACTCCCTCTTAATGAGGCGGGTCTCTCTAGCATGCTGTCTGCTCTGCCTGGGAGAGGATGGACCCTCTCTTGTCTGGCTGAGACTGAGCACTCACTCCAGTCTCAATGCAGGAGGGAACAGCATTTGTGATATGTGAGTACAAGGATAATGGGAGGGGGGGGGCACAACTCTGTTGTATGGGGACACCTTATGTAAGTGGGCACTGTGATGGGGACACCTAATGCAGGTTGGTAGGGGCTCCAGTGCATAACTTTGCCCCGGGGCCGATGATGCTATTATCATTCCTCACTCTATGCAAACAGGTCCGGTGCTTCCACTAGGCAACCTAGGTGGCTGCCTAGGGTTCACTGCCACCTAAGGGTGCTTGGGCACAGACCAGCACTCTGTGTGGGACACCGCCACGTCATGGATGATTCTCCAGCTGAGAGGAGGGGCGGCAGAGGGCAAGAAGAAAGGACAGAGGCCGGGTGCCCGGGGCCAGTGTAGCAGCTGAGCTGCCACCCCTTTTAGTGTTCTTCTCAGACTCAGTCCCTTACTGCAAATTGGCTGGCAGCTGCTGATCACTGTGGAGTTCCAGCCCTTCTCTTCCCATTCATCAGCGGAGGTGGAGCTAGACCTGTAGAGGCAGGTAATGTCTGACTCTGATGTCTGTATGAGTGTGACCTGGCCGGCAGGCCAGCCATCCATCACATGTGCAATGTGGCAGTGAGTGATGACATCATCACGATCCCAAAGTCTGCTGTTCTACTGCCTGCTGATCTGTGGTGGTGTGTTGTGTCGGACCTGTCACTGTGTGGGATCGCTCAGGTCAGGGTGTATGTGCATGTGTTGTTGTCACAGCGCTTTATCTCCCCCCATTGCCTGGGAAATTCAAGCCTGGGATCTGTCAGTGTGGATCCATCATCCTCCACTCACTACAACCGCCACTGCCAGCCACAGATACAGTACATCTGTGACACTGATTTTGGTTTAATATTAGTGCTGGTGGCATTTCTGCAAATTAAAAGAAATTTAGCAGCTTCATGTTTTGTTGATTTCATATTTTCTACTGGTTTTTAACTTTTTTTTTATTTATTTTTGGGGGAGGGGTGCAAATAGCTGGTCGTGCCACCGGCCCTGTATGCAAAACCAGAACACAAGTATTCAGCTTGATATACAATTTCTTAATAAATCCCCACCACTAAGGCCCCTGTCCCTCAATGGGTCCAATCAGGTCCTCCTGTCAGTTTTTTAGACCATTTATCCCTACGGACTGGAGGGTCTCTGTTTACACCAGCCTACCTCTGGGCAGATCCAGTTCGCTGAAAAAAAAAAATGGAAGGGGATTCATCCTCCTCCATCTAGGTGGATTGGATCAGAGAGCAGTTGGGTGTAAACAGACAGTGGAGTCCATTTACTCTTGGACGTCCCTAGGGCAGAGCGGGCTCTGTCCTTGTCCACTCTGCTTAAACTAAGCAGACAGATGTGTCATCTGCATGCTCTGTTCTGATCAGCAGACAGATCTGCTGATCTCAACGGAGTCCACCCCATGTGAAAAGGGCCTAATTATTTATTCACTGGGTAGATTACAAATAAATATGCACTGCTGAAATTGACTTGAATTATTTAGTATTTTTGCAAAAATAAGTGTTACATTTTTCCAGAATATGAGTAAATCGTTTTTGTTGAGATTTTTTTATTAACCGCTTCCCGACCGCCCTAAAGCAGAAGTACAGGGCAGCAGGGATGCGCAAAATCACGTGTGTGTATATATACATGATTTGCTTTTCTGGGTAGGGGGTCCGCCCGCGCTCCCTACCCGTGTGGCTATTGGCTCCTCAGCATGTTAATCACCAGGTCTCCGGGGGACTCGATGTTCGTCTGCAGAGCTGACAGAGGAGAGGTCTGTGTGTAAACAACACAGATCTCTCCCCTGTCAGCATGAACAGGCTGGTTTGTGTTGCTCTGCACAGCAGAGCAATACAAAGCAGCTTGCCTACATATTAAAACACACACCGCACACAGTTAACCCTTTGATCACCCCAGATGTTAATCCCTTCCTGCCCAGTGCCATTAGTACAGTCACAGTGCTTTTTTATTAGTGTCAGTTCCCACCCAATGTCAGGATGCCCGCTGCAGTCCTGCAGTAAGTTGCTGATCGCTGCCATTACTAGTAAAAAAAATGAATAAATAAAAATTCCAGTATATATACCGCCATTTCTAAATGCTATAACTTTCACATAAACCAATTAATTTACACGTATTGGGATTTTTTTTTTTTTTTTTTTAGCAAAGATGTGTAGCAGAATACATTTTGGCCTAAATTTTATTTTACTGGATATGTTTTATAGCAAAATGTAAAATAATTTTTTTCAAAATTGCCGCTCTTTTTTTGTTTATAGTGCAAAAAATAAAAAACGCACAGGTGATCAAATACGATCAAAAGAAAGCTCCATTTGTGGGAAAAAAAGGACATACAGTAAATTTAATTTATGTACAAAGTTGCATGACCACGCAATTGTCAGTTAAAGTAACGGAAGGGGGGAAATCCTCTGGAGGGCGAGCGGTTAATACTTTATTTATTTTGAAAAACATACTGTAGATGGGACGCAGACACATTCTTCTTCACATAGGTTTATCAAGGTTGTACAGAAATATACAATCAGACTCATTCAGTAAGGTGATCATTCAGTTTTTTCAGTATTTTGTACAGAAGTTCTTAGTGTCTAGGGTGGTTGCGGCAATGACAATGTCCATGCCGTCACTTTTTATGATCTGTAGGAGGTAAGGAAAGTATGGGGTGGGGGATGTGGGAGGGAGCTGTGGAAGCTTGGAGAGATGGGAACTTGGGGGATTAGTAACAGGGGAAAGATAGGTTTAGATGGAGGGGAGATGGTGAAACAGAGGGCAAAGGGTAAACTGAGGATAAGCTGAGGAGAAGTAATAAGTAGCGACACAGGGGTGGGAAAGTAAGTATAAGGAAAGGGTGTGAAAATCAGAGACTCAAGAGGGTCTGGTATATCATTAGGCCTTTCAGTGTAGTTTTGCCATAGCACCTGCTGTCTGTCCAGGTGGATTGATATAAAGGAGTAGGGAGTTACCTGTCAGACCAGCAGGCAACTGTGCTTACAGTATCCAGTGCATTAATCATAACTTCTCCCGGGCAGCATTAATATTCTACCACTTCAGTACTTTGCAATGTATACACCTGACCTCTGAACACTGCTTTTTTTTCTCCTGTCCCCTGAACTCTGCAATACTTACTTCTGACCCCTGCACTTTGTATTGCATACCACTGACCTCTGAGCTCTTAAGTACTTGTTTCTGACCCCCCCCAAACTTTCCATACTACTGACCCCTGAACTCTGCATTACTTACTCCTGACCCCTGCACTCTGCCTTACGTACTATTGAGCTTTGAACACTACATTACACACTACTGATCCCTGCAGTCTGCATTATATACTGTTGCCACAACCACAATTCCTCATGGCATGCTGAGCATGCCACCTAATTTTTCTCCTCTGGGTGACTAAAAGGGAAGCCAGGCAGGCTGTACGGAGCCCCATGATTTCTAACAGCTGCCTTGAGTAGGCCATAGAATTCATGTCCATGTCAGTGTCTGTAAGTTTCTGAATAATATATTGCACAGAAGCATAATGAATTTTTAGCCAAGGACATTCCCAGAATACAGTATGTGTATCAGTGTTCCTATATGAACCTGTCATCTCAAACACATTGGGGACACTTGAGGGTGGATCTTGTGAAGGACGGACATTTTGTGCCATCTTGTCAGAAGTTTATAACCTAATTTTTTAGATATTAACACCTATAGTAGATTGACGGCTGGGTGGGAGACTCGCCGTTGTGACTGGGCATCATATAACGTCCTGTCAAAATAAGCCACGCACACGGCTGCGGGGCCGCACAGTGGTGCGATCTGTCACTGGCTGTATCCACGTGATACAGCTAATGACATATCATTACACCGGCCCGTTGCCAGTGTCATGTGACCAATCACAGCACATCACGTCAATTGTATACAATGGATGGCTTCCTGTCATGCCATCCATTGTATACAATTATGTTGTTAGCTGTGACTGGTAAAGGCAGTCACATGATACAGACAGGGCCAATCACAGCCCATCTGTATCATGTGATCAGATTTGCCCAATCACAGCTAATCACAACAAAAGACTGAATGAATCAGTTTCTTTCAGTAACAAAGATTGCAAATATTAACAATCATAATGTGTTAAGGAAAAAAAAATCCTGATCACTTGCCCACTGTAGTTCAATGTTACTATGGTAACATTGTATTGCTTTGGTCACAGTGTGCTGAAAAATAAAATAGCAAAAAAAAGAAAAAAATATAAAAAATAGAAACATTTGAAAAAAAATACAAATTTTATTATTATTATTATTTTCACCAAAGAAATGTAGCAGAATACATTTTGACCTAAATTTTATGAAAAAATGTTATTTATTTGCAAAATTTTATAACAGACGAAGAAAAGTGCATTTTTTTTCAAAAGTTTCAGGTGTTTTTTGTTTTATTTAGCAAAAAATAATCTCAGGGGTGATTAAATACCACCAAATAAAACTATTTGTGTGAACAAAATGCTAAAAATGTCATATGGGTACAGTGTTGCATGACTGCACAATTGTCATTCAAAATGCAACAGCACT
This sequence comes from Staurois parvus, assembly GCF_062004578.1. Taxonomy (NCBI): domain Eukaryota; kingdom Metazoa; phylum Chordata; class Amphibia; order Anura; family Ranidae; genus Staurois; species Staurois parvus. The sequence continues at coordinate 3,579,296 of NW_028317948.1, read as the reverse complement.
GAAAGCTGAAAATTGGCCTGGGCAGGAATGGGGTAAAAGTGCCCGTTATTGGCTTGTGGGGTAATTGTAGGAAGTAGTCTATTTGTTTTGGTGTCAAGGACGTTTCAAGATCACCAAGACCATTTTTAAAAGTAGGATAGGGAGAGTTTTGGGATTCTTGTGCAATTAAAAGTGAATGGAGAAAAGCCAGAGTGTGCAAATTGGGACTGAAATCTAAGCATTTGCTATCAAAATAACTGGTCTATGAAATTCTTCCTGGGAGGAAAGAAATTTTAAGTACTAGCTTAGTTGTAAGGTTCTTTTTGAGTTTAGACCCTGTTGAAAACGACCACTGAGGCCTTCACAGTTTAGAAATTTACCTTCAGAGGAGAAATTGAGACACCTGAAGATTCCATGTTTGAGAAGGCATTTCAATTGCTGGTCTTGAAGGCCTGGTATATATGATTGGGACCCCAGTCTAAGGGTTAGGGGAGAGGGGGTAGACAAGATTTTGTGGCTGCAGAATAGAGACTTGGCTATTTTTAGGGTTGCTCCAATGAGTGGGTGGTTTCTTATTTGAGATGAGATTGGGATTAAATCCCATGGTAAATTTGCTAGGGGAATGGGTATGGTGCCCTGTTCCAGTTATGTCCATGCCATGTTTACACCAGGTATTCTGCTTGGTGATATGTTACTGGATCAGGGAACTGTGTTTCATGAGTTTGAAAACTGAGCTGGCTCCTCTCCTTCCTAGATTAAAACAATAATTTTGGTCCCAAGTTTTGGAAGGAACTTCATAGGAATTAGAATTGATAGTGTCTGGTCTGTAAGACATAGTGTCAGAGCCTGGGTCTGAATCTGGGCCTTCTGCGGTGAGTGGCAATGTTTATTCTTGCTGAGCCACTGGAATGCTGGACAGCTCCCTTGACAATTATTTGGATGATCCTGCCTTGACCTTGTTTGTCATGAACCTTGAACCTCCTGCTCTTCCAATGAACTTCCTGATATAAGCTATGTCTCTGCACTTCCTCTTTGACAGATTATTGTGCTCTCCAGCCAGTATCTTGCTCCTTGCCTTCTCTGCTGTCATCCATATTTTGCTACCACTCATTACTGACCCTTGGCTTGTTCTCGACTACGCTTCTGCCTGATCCCAACCTGCGACTGGTCATTACCGACCTTGGCTTGTTTACTGACCATGCTTCTGTGTGATCCTTACCTGCTTAATACTCTACTAGACCTCCGCTTGCTCACCTCCTGGTGGGGTGATCCTGAGGACCGCGACCTGGTGCTAACACGCAGCAAAATCCATCTCCACCAGCAGGAGCTCTGGTGAACACCGGTTAGTACTTAGATTCCACACCCCTGGTGAGCCCACTCCTCCGCCACGGTGACCTGCCTGTGTACCTATCCTGCTGGTTTCGGTGTGAGCCTTTCCACGGGTATAGAAACTGATCTTCAAGCCTGACCCCTGATCGTGACAGAGTAGTCTGAGCAGGATGTCCCTTTTGACTATACTGTTAAAGCCAAACCATGTGAAGGCAGTTCACATGTTGACAAGGTCTCTGTTGAATTGCTGAGATAGTGGGGGGAAAGTTCAGAGTAAAGACTTTGCTTAGGTAAGCTAGAATGGCAGTACCTAGGTATTTTAAATGAGAGGATGCCCACTTGAAAGGAAAGTTATGTACTAGATTACCTATTAAGTTGGGCTTGGGTGAAATGCGGAGGTGTTTTCATTTACTGTAAATGATCTTTTAGGCCTGAAAGGATCCATATTTCTAAGGCTTCATGCACTCTGGGCATTTAAATAATGTTGGTAGCATTAGCTGTGTAAAGTCACGTTAAAAACATGAGTTTTTAAGTGCTTTTTAGGATTTTTACATTAGTGTTTAACCAAGTTTAGCCATGTTTGCATTTTTTTGTGTTTACACACAAAAAAAGGGCTAAAAAAAGTACAAAAACACTGGTTTTACGTGTTTTACCATGTTTTTGCAGTGTTAGAGTGTTTTCCAGCTAAAAACTCCTCCAAAAACCTACTAGTCCTGTTTTTTTTTTGTCCAGCCAAAAAATGCTGATTAAAGCCTATGTGTGTATGGACACATAGGATAACATGCTGGGGAGTTTACTGGCTGTAGAAAAAAACATCAGCTATACGCCCAGTGTGCATGAGGACTTATAAGACTCTGTTAGGTTTGGGAGTGATGTGACTGGTTAAATGTCAGTGAATACTGTATAAGATCATCTGCAAAAGCTTGAAGTGGTTATAAAGGCTCAAGGTTTTTTTATCTTCATGCATTATATGCATGAAGGTAAAAAAAACCTCCTCTGTGTAGCATCCCCCCAGCCCCTCCTAATACTCATCTAAGCCATCTCTTGATCCAGTGATGTGCACTGGAGTCTCGGCTATCCTGGGACTCCCTCTCCTCATTTAGCTGAGCCATTGGCTCCTGCTGCTGTCAATCACAGCCAGTGAATCATGAGAAGAGAGAATGGGCAGGGCCAAGCCACGGCTCTGTGTATGAATGGACACACAGGGCAGCGGGTGCCACCACAGCAAGCTGCTTGCTGTGGGGGCACCCGACAGGTAGGAGGGGCCAGGAGCATAGGCAGGGGACCAGAGAAGAGGAGGATCCAGGCTGCTCTGTGCAAAACCACTGCACACAGCAGGTAAGTGCAGACATGTTTGATATTTTTAGAAAATATTTTTTAAGTCTTTACTGTAGCTTTGAGGCTTCGTGGCAACCCAAGAAAGTCTCTAGCCCTTTGATGTTTCTCTGCATTCCTGGACAGGAGAATCACATGGATTTTTTTGTTAGTAGTTTAATATATTGTTTGGTACTCTGAGGGTGTTTTCCATGGTTTCTTTTGTCAGGGTGAAACTGGCTTGGCCTGTGTATTATTAGTATATCTTCAAGACAACATTTAACACTGAGTTTGGTCTATAGTTGACACCATCTAATGCAGTCTTTCTCAACCTTTTCAACACAGTGGAACCCTTGAAAAAACACTTTGGTCTAAGGGAACCCCTGATAAAAGTTACTTTCTTTACAACTCATGATACGTTAGTGTGACAACCAGAGGGAAGAATGTTCCTTACACTTGTGGTCATTGATAAGCATTAACCCCTTTCATACAGCTAAAAAAAATCAATGGTGTAAGTGGGAATTTATCTGAGAGACAGAAATTGCTCATTATTTAAGGAACCCCTAGCAACCTCCTGGAGGAATCCTAGGATTCCATGGAACCCTGCTTGAGAAATCCTGGTCTAATGGGTCTTTGCCCTCTTTTGAGATCACTGCTACATGGGCTTTCAGGTTATCTATTGGGAGGGTAAAGTCTTGTAGGAGAACATTGTATGCTTCAAGAAGCTTTCTAGAGGGAGATTATCCAAAAGCTATAGCCTGAGTTAACACTGATGTGGTGCGGAATACGCAGCATTTTCCTGTGCGAATTCTGCCTTGCATCAGAATTGCTATAAGAACCACTGCGGGTGTGTATGTTACGTTTAACAACAGCCCAAAATCGGTCCGCAAAATGTGGTGTGATGTGCAGAATCGGATCGCATAGGTGTGAATACCCATGCAATCAGATTCTAGAACGGACCACTTTTTTGGTGCGGATACAGTGCGATTTGAGCCATACGAAATGTATGGCATCGCACAATAAAAATGCATGTGATTTGCACAGGAATGCGGTGCGGTTTCTGTGCAAATCACATGCAATATCTTGCACCGCATATGTGTGAACCCAGTAGTAAATCAGAGATAGGCCAACCTGGCTGGGGGCCTTACCAAGTTTCAGAGGTAGCTGTCTGAAATTCCTTGTCAGTGAGGAGGGAATTCAGTTCTTCCTTCCTTTGACAGAAAGTAAGACCTGAGTTCAATATGTGTTAATTAAATTGATCCTGCATATCAGAGTGTGACATGTGTAGGATATAGAGGTTAATATGTGACGATTGTGCTCTCATCTTCCCCCCGTGCAGAGATTTTCTAGCATATGGAACAGAAATCTAAGCACCTGAACATTGAGTTTGATTATTACTGGAGTGAGTAGTTAAAGGATAAATTCACCTTTTGGACAAAAATTATACATGCACATTCTTTTGCAGGTAAAAAAATGTGCATTTATTGTTTTTGTCCAAAGGAGCCTGTAAAGCATTGCACCAGGGATCAGTAGATCGCTGATGCCATGCAGGTCTCCTGCAGACCTGTCAGAATATCTGTTTGCTGTATGGGATGTATGGCCAAGCAGATATTCTGAGAGGGCGCTGCAATGAACTACCATGGCACTCCACAGCACCATAATAGTTGATTGAAAACTACAAGCTCACAGCCGCTAAGGCTGCTGGGATTTGTAGGTACTCATTCACAGAACACAGTATAAGTGATGTGGCCATGTGGGCGGAGCCCCGCATGGCCACGCTGTTTTTAAATCTGACAGTACAGGGAAACTTCACTCCACTTTGTTACTTTTACCTATAAGTAAGCTATGGCTGTTGGAACTTGCAGTTCATTCATTCACAGAAGTCCATGAATGAATGACGTGACCATGTGGGCAAAGCCCCGCACGGCCACGCTGTTTTCAAATCTGACAGATAGTATGGGGAAACTTCTACTTGTACTATGGGGGGGGGGGTGGTGGCGGGCGCGGCTGCAGCATTGGGAGCATGTTACATATTCCAACATAAAAGGTGGAATCCGTAACATGTTCCCAAGGGGGAACTTATCCTTAAGCTTCACAGTTAAACCTATACAAACCTATTATTAAACCTATGCAAACAATAGCTGCCACCATGTGTTTTATTGGAGACATGCAATGTTCACAGCATCTGCTGTAACAATTCTGACCTTAAGGCTGGGTTCACAATAATACGGTGCGGTACATTTTGTATGGCTCTAATCATACCGCACCCGCACCAAAAAGGCGCAGGACCCTTTTTTGGGTCCGCACTAGAATCGAATCGCATGGGTATTCACACCTATGCGATCCGATTCTGCACATCACACCACAATAGGCAATGGTAAGATACAGGATTAAGCGACAATTCACACTGATGTGGTACGAATTTAATGCGGTACACTGCGAATTCAAATTGTGATTTATTTTATTCACATTGTGAATTTCGCTTAGCAATTTCAATGTGAATTTATGGCGAATTTGGGATGGGAGTGGTCATCTGCAATTTTATTTCTGTGCAATAGAAGCCAAGGTGTTTAATCACATAAAAATAGATATGAACTTCCTGTGCAATTCCTGCTTTTTGTGGAGAGAGTAGTGTTGGAGTGTTGTGTGATACTGTCAGCATGTTTCATTCCATGCCGATGGCTATGGCAGTAGTTGCTAGTGCAGCTGTGTTGATTAATAAACAGAAAACCAGGAGGAGGAGGATGAGAAGGTAAAGATACTGGGTCCATCCAGTAATTGCAAATAGGGAGGAGAGAGGCCATTTAAGGATCTTCTATAATGACCTACGTGCACATGAAGAAAAGTTCTTCAATTGCGCATGCATGTCAGTGAACAGGTAAGTACATATGTGAGTGGGAGTCTTTTCTTCTCCCCCTCCTCTTCCCTTCTTCACTCTCCCTCTTATCTTCCCTCCCTTCTTTACTCTTCCCCTCATCATCCCTCCTTCCCTCTTCCCCTCATCCTCCCTCATCGTCCCCCCCTCTTCATCCCTCCCTCTCCCCTCTTGATCCCTCCCTCTCCCCTCTTCATCCCTCCCTCTTCATCCCTCCCTCTCCCCTCTTCATCCCTCCCTCTCCCCCTCATCAACCCTCCCGATCCCCCTTTGTAATCCGCTACCTCTATCCCCCAAATGTATATATTATTTAAGGTCTCCTTATTATCCACGTTGTGTTTCCAGTTTTAAGAATTGCTTGGCCTTATGTACACCCATGTGGAGTGACAGAACACCACTTTCTGGAATAGTGTGGAGTCAACGGATTACTAGTCACCTTTCGGTAACCATAATTTGTATAAGATGCTAACTTACATATATTACCCATACAGTTAATGAAAACATACCACTACAAAGTAGATCAAGAAATGTTTTATTTTGAAATGGTTATATTTGAAAAAGAATTAAAAATTTGCCAAGCCAAACTTTCAAAACATTCTCATAAAAATGTAGCCGAGTTAACATTTGAAGAAACGTATGGTTTGCCATAGGCCTCATAGACCAACAGACTGAAAAAAGTGTTTTGTTAGCATAAGTGCCATATACAGAATAACAGGTGTCATCTATAGTTTATAAAAGGATCGTGAATCTTGCTCAGACTTTGGAATATTGGGCCAAAGGTGCACATAGTGCTGTTTTCAAATACTAGAGGTCTGATTGGGGGGCCATATTGAGGATAGTTTGGAGGGTTTGTGAGGACATATCAGGAGGTTTTTATGGGCTGGCGATATTGAGTAAAACTAGTGTTAGGTTTGTGTAGCTGAGGCGGTCTGCTGGTTGTTTGGAAGTGGATTGATGTGGAAGGAAGTAAAGTGTAGTACTGGGTTATTTTGCGGGAAGTGGGGATTTCTGAAGTAGTTGAGGGAAGTGGTGGAGTTTGCTCTGGAGATTTTCTTGGGAGGGCAAGCAGTGCTGGAATATGTGCAATGACAGATGGAATTGGGGAAAGAATAGGATGTGGGATTAGAGAATTTAAATGTTTATCATGTAACTCACTGTTTTGTTAAGGTCCAAATCCATATGTCTAACACATGCTAGGGGGAGAGAGATGAAGATGAGGTAGAGGGAGGTAAAACGAGGGAGCGAGTGAGTGAGGGGGAGAGGAAGGGAGGATGAGGGTGATGATCGGAATCTGGAAATCCCCTTTAACAAGGGAGCCCACAGACCCTGCCCCCCATGTGAATGAGTTTAGGGTACATAGTACCCCATACTCATTCACCCCAAAAAACTGTAGTGTAAAAATTGACAGTAGGCACCCGCAGCCACCGCTGACCAGAAAAAAGATAAAAAAAAGGTGTGTAATCCTCCGAAGTTTGTAACCGTCTAAGGGGGGGCTACCTGGTGACTCCACCGGGCAACCCGCCCTCTTATGACATCATTGACTCAGCATGCCCTTGGGCGATGACATCACAAGGGAATGGGCTCAGCTGGTGACATTCCTGGATGGCCCTACTCCTTAGTTGGAGCTGTCAGATGGTGGCAGAATTTTTTTTTCTCATTCTTTTTTCAGGTCAGCGACGTTGGCATGCATCGTGATTGTCGACCTTGTGTTGTGTGATGAAATTGTATTGCTGGAGATTAAAGCTCCAATGGAGTAACTTGCAATTGTGGTTAGTACAGTGTTTAAACTGATATAAATTCATGGTTAAAACATTAATTGTAAAAAAAAAAAAAAAAAAGTTTAAGGAAAGGAAAAATGCTGCATGTAAGAATTTAATTTGCTAGATTTTTCCATGCTTTTACCTCCAATTTCTTAAGTTATTGACAGGGTCTTTCTAATTATTGTCTTGGTATTAATGGATTAGCCTAAACAATTCATCAATATTTAAATATAGATCAGGTCTTCACCCAGTAAATATAGACCTGTAAATGTATATATTTTTTATATACATTTAATGTTCTAAGCATTACTGCAATAGATTTTTTTTTTTGGTTTAGTTAAATTTTACATTTGGGTAACATTCAAGGAAAAAAAGGTTTACAATCACCCCACAGTAAAAACACATAATACATTATAATAGCCCAAGGGTTCTCTGCATTATCATGTTCTATTATCCATTTCTATTAACCTCCTTTATGCAGATTACAGGAGAAAAATAGTGCAAGGACATATTTCCACCACACTGCCATGCAGATCAGCTGTTTGCTGTGCCTACACAGACACCAATCCACTCTGTTTTTAAAATAAAAAAATGTGCTAAAAGGTATAATCCCCAAACCAGCTGCTAGCACACCATTAGATACAAAATAGTAATATCAAATAAACCCATACTCAAGCACACTTGAGTTTGGGTTTATATGATAAATCCATTCTGATTGTCCCTGCATTAACCTGCATATAGCTCAAGCAAAAACAGAGAGACTCTGTATCATGCGTTCTCAGAAGTGTTAGGTTTATCTCTCTTCTGTACTTTAATCTTTTTCCCATTCACCAGCTACTGTACTTTAGGCAGTTGAGCACAATGATAATCTGTACTTAGTTAACTGAGATATGTACCCAAGAATTGATTAAATCTTTTTTTTGTTCGCTTGGTCAGTAAGATATAACATATTCCCAAAAGCAAAGTTTTCTGACAGTTTAACCACATACCAAATATGGCAAGCTGAATCCTTAGAAGATCTACAACACTATACTAGGAAATAACAGAATTTATAGGGTTTTTTTTTCAGACATACAGAGAAATATGCACATGTTCTGAATCACCTGGTTCTACTGGATATAGTTCTTTTGGTGCCCCAAGTACAGCTGAGCCCTCCCCCATAATTTTCTATAGTAAGGAACCAAAACCTCCATCCCCTCCACCCTATCAAATCACTTTGTATCACCTACTCTCTTTCTCTCCCCCTTTAATTTTACCCCCCTCTTCCACCCCCTCCCGTAATCCATATCCCTGTCGCCACTCTTCCCAACCTACTGCCTCCTCCCAACCCCCTTCCAAGTCCCTTGCCCCCTAATACAGTCACCATTAGATTCCGCCTTGGCTCACATAATACCTATCCTGAGTCCTAGAACCCCTCCATTTGGCAAAGCAGCACTTTGAGGCTCTGATGCTTGATTGCCGTAAGTGTATAGCCTAGTATTCATATTGTTCTCAAACTAAATAAATGCTAAGAGTAAAAAGTAACTAAATCATCAAACAACAATTATCACAACACACTGGGATTGTAACAATCTTAATGTGCTGTAACCTATACAAGTACTAATACAATTATGTATGTCACAAAAAACAGTGTACTCTGAAAAAATTAATTGCATTCTAAAACAGAGTCTTTAGAAATATAGTGTCCAGTGAATGATGTAATTTTTTTTTCTGGGAGCAGGTACCTATTTTGGGCAGGTTCCAGTTCCCACTTGTGCACCGCTGGCCTAGGCGAACGGAGTGGACGTTTATTCCCCCCCTCACCCACAAACCTTGGGCACATCCTGTCACAGGACACTGCAGGACCATTCACAAAGCACAGCGCGTCTCACCCAGTGGGAAGCTGTATATGAAACACGAGGAACTCACAGCGTCTTCCCAAATCCAAGATGCCGGGGACCTGAAGGCCAGGGAGAACCGGCTTGGGTGATGGCAGTGCTGGATTCCTGGGATGGTAAGTGTCTGTTTATTAAAAGTTAGCAGCTACTACTCTTTAAACAGTTTTCAATATCTGCTCTTTGTTTTCCAGCAATTTTGTGAATTTCCCATAGTGTACACTCCTAAATTTTAAGCACTTACCAGTTGATTTTGATTACCAATATTAGATTGGTCAGTAAGGTGTTTGGCAAACAGTTGTGTATTGCATATTGCAGTATGAGTTCTTTCTACAGTATATTGATTTTACATAACAGTTTACAAGGTTTTATGCTATGCAAGCCCCTTCTTCCCTATTTTTGATAAGTTTCTACTGAAAGGCAAGGAGAGACTGAACATTAAAGGAGGAGAGAGGAGCAAAGAGAGCATGAAGTCAGCTAAAGCAGGAGTTTTCGACCAGCTCAGAGTGATCAAAATCATCTGAGTGCTTACCCCTAGGGTGTGCACTGTGATGAATAAATGACAAAATTGGAGGAAAACACGCAGTAATTGGAAACTGTTTAAGCACATCTTTCATGGGGCACTTTACTCCCAAGGATACTATTTTTGAAGACAAGGAATCTTTTCAGAGTGGAGTCTTTTTTCATGAAATGCATGATATTATTGGTGCTTGTATATGAGGTTACTGCTAATTCTGATTGTTACAATTCCAATGTGTTCATTTTTCTTTGGTGGTTTAGATATTGTTGTACACTTAGGCGTCATTCTTACTTATCCAGGTGTGGTAGCGTGTGTGCGTTTTTATGCAATTTGGCGCATCAAGTTTAGGGCTGCTCATTAATTTTAATGGGCTGCCCTATGTGATTAATCATACAAAAGAAGTGCATCACATCGCATGGTATTTTGTACCTATGTGTGTTGCAGTGTGTTAGGGTGCCGTTTTGAACTAATGCACGTTTGTCAATGCTCAGTTGTGAACCTAGCCTTAAGCCTGGTACACACAAGCTGAATTTTGGCCAGTATCAGCTAGCTCAACAGAAACCAGCCGACATTCTGCCCATGTTTACAGCATCCTGTCTGACAGAAGCCGGCCGAAGGTTCAGCTTCTGTAGAACAGCCATGCTAGAAAAAAATCTGCCGATCGGCATCCAGTCAGCTCTCTCAGCCAATGGCTGCGAGCACTGACCGGTATGTTCTGGAGGGATGGCAGTCCCCCTGTCAGAACACAATAGCTCAGTGGGGAGATCTCTGTATTAACATCACATAGTTAGTACAGAGACCTCCTCGTGAGCCCCCATTGGGGTGAACAAAAAACAAACTCATAGTGTGTACCAGATATAGTCAGCACTTATTGAATTTGAGAACAATAGGAGTTTTGGGCTTTATGCATACAGCTTTTAATTATCATCACTGATAATAAGCACAGCAGCTTAAAGTAAAGCTCTACCCAAAAGGCTTTAAGGCTTCATCCTCCGCTTCTCATTAAGGATTGGCACCTTTGGATAGCAGATACCTGAATTTGACAGGTACCCACTCCCTCTTCCACTTTGTTCACCTAGGTCAGTGGTCTCCAAACTGTGGCCCTTTGCTTGCCTTTATCTGGCCCTTGGGACACTCCTCCCACTGACACCAACACTGGGGCACCATTGCTCCCACTGACAAAAGTGGCAGAGCCCTATTCTTCATACTCACACCAATGATGGGGTACTATTCCTCCCACTGACACCAACGAAAGGGAACAATTTTTCCCACTGATACTAACAATAGGGCACTATTCCTCCCATTGACACCAATGAAACTACACAATGTCTCCCACTACTATCAACGATAGGGCACTATTCCTTCCACTGACACCAATGATAGGGCACTATACCTCCCACTGACACCAATGATGGGGCATTGTTTACTCCCATTGACGCTGGGCATTTTCTACTCACTGAGCACAATCCAGCCCTCTCAGAGTCTGAAGGACAGTCAATTGGCCCTTAGTTTAGAAAGTTTGGAGACCCCTGGCTTAGGCTGTCAGAAGAAGAAGTTGTCCTCCCCCTCCCTCCCCGTAGTCTTCTGGGACACGTGGCAGGTCCCGGAAGACTACGGGATCATTCACAAAGTATACTGCTACTTGCGTATGCGCAGTGGGCACCCGGCTGTGAAGCCTCAAGCTGTCACAGCCGGGTGCAGACACTGAAGATGCTGGTGCCGGGGACACAGGATGGCCAGTGAACCCTGGCTGGTTTGAACACACCACTGGATTGTAGGACAGGTGAGTATCTGTTTTTCAAAAGTCAGCAGCTACAGTTTTTCATCCTGATGAATGATCGTACTGGAAAACTTTAGCCAGTTAGCAGCTACGGTGGTCCCCTTGCAAAATACAATGGGGGTATTTCTCCATCCAACGTTTGTATAGATGGACCAATCTGTTGAGAGAGGAATGCAGAGGTAAATTAATTAAAAAAAAATTAGCAATAATTACTTTACTCATTTTGCTATTTACCAGATTACCTTCCTTTACAAATGCTATGATTTAGGTATGCGAGTTACTCCATTTATATTAATGTGTATGCTTTATTTTTGTGTACCCCTCTTGCCTCTGTCTCACACCTATATACACCCTCTCCCCCTTTTGTTATAATATGTGAAAACTTAAATAATGAAAATGACAAACTTTCTCCCCAGCGGGTCATGGATAGCAATAAAAACCTGACAGTGGTTCTAACCCTTCTTCATGCTATCTAAATGAAATAGAAAATAAATAACTATAGATACACTTTAAAATGTAATTGGCCCCATTTTTGTTTTTAATGGGAGTTAATATTGGAAGCAGTGGCACTGACAAAGAGCCATCCTTTGGGGAACTATGTGTTAAACGCAGAGAGACAAGTCATAACAAAGTTTTGGTTAAAGCCACCTGTAATAAGTACTGTAAAACAGATGTTGAGCAAACACTGCCCCTTGAAGGCATCTGATACAAAGTATGGTTCTATCAGGGATAAAGAGCAATTTCTGGAATGCTGGAAGAATTGCCTTATATAGCATCAGAACATCAAACATATGTTAAAGTAACCCCCCCCCCCCCCCCGAAAAAAAAAATTTAAATTAGAAAACTAAACCCATAACTTCACAATAGGTACCATAAGGGGATTAACCTTCCCTTTAGCTGCAGAGGAATCCTCTTCCAAGTCCTGTCAGAACCCCTGGAGGATCCTATATAAGAGCTCAGTAATGTTCCCCCCATCTTCTCCAAAGACACTTGGCAATTTGTTGCTAATGCTGTCACATGCAGGTGAGGGGGAAGGGAGATGATTGTACTCCCTATACCCTATAGCTGATCAGCTGAAAAATGGGAAGAGGAGTGTAGTGAGCACCAGGGGAGAAATTGCATCAGCTGCTAGCACAAAAGGACAACCCACTTCATCCTCATAAACATATAATGGAGAAAAAAACGCAGCGCTATAAAAAAAATGATATATAACATACAATTAATGACTTGCATGACCAAATATTCAGTGCACATATGAAAATTATCAATGAAATATTAGCAAAAAATCTCTATGTATAGCGTCTATAAATTGTAAATATAAAACGTGACTTAGAGTGGTGGGTGAATTTGTGACAATTCTTCCTCCTAAACACTTAACAGAAGCACAAAATGAATGCGCATTCACAATAGAAACACCTCCAGCAGGTAAACCTCATCCACCACCAGCAAAGGTATATGGTATGCACCACTTGAATTCAGTATAGAGATCTCCAAGAGAAACAGATGGTTCCCCCACAATGTAGCTTGATCTCCGGACAGTGACGTCGCCGGTGAGTCAGTGAGCTTTTCCCTTCAAGGTTTGGCCAATTTGCTTCCGGAGATTGAGCCACATTGTGGGGGAACCATGTGTTTCTCTTGGAGATCTAGATACTGAATTCAAGCGGTGCATACCATATACCTTTGCTAGTGGTGGATAAGGTTTACCTGCTGGAGGTGTTTCTATTGCGAATGCGCATTCATTTTGTGCTTCTGGTAAGTGCATTAGGAGGAAGAATTGTCACAAATTCACTCACCTTTCTAAGTCACGTTTTTTATTTACAATTTATTGACACTACATCAAGATTGTTTGCTAATATTTCATTGATAATTTTTATATGTGCACTGAATATTTGGTCTCACAAGTCACTAATTTATGTTATATATAATTTTTTCACTTCACTTATGATATTCATTATACCGCTGCACTTTTTTCTCCATTATATGAAAAAATGGGAAGGAATGCTCATGTACAATATGCTTTAGCATCATTAACAAACCCTAAAGTGTACTTCTTATTTTCTTTTACAATTGTATAAAATTTTTTCATTTTGTCAAAGAGTAAAACAATGGCAAAATTGTTACAAAGTCCTGAAGTGCAAAAATGTTCAAATGGGCTTACATTCAAAGAGCTTTATTTTGCAAAAAGTCACTGTAGGTACGAGAAGAAAACGGGATAGAAAGGGGGTGAGCTAGGAAGGTCACAGGGGATATACTGTACATGGGCTAGCAAATCATATGGAACACTAAATATAAAAGCTGATCGCACCCTGAGAGACTGTTTAGCTCTTTTTGAAATTGGACAAAAACTATCACCATGTGTTGGCAATGTTATGAAATGGAGTGAGAGGAAGCCTGGGTTTAGACACATTATCGCCTCATGCACACTGCAGCTCAAAGCAGCTGCTCCTACAGCTGTTTGAGCTGTTTTGAACTTTTATTTTTCTCTGCCTGTTAACTCCCCTCCATGTTTAACTATGTGTCCATACATGCTATAAGCGTTTTCAGGAGTTTAGTGGGTTCAGAAGAGGAACGTTTGAGCAAAAAATGCTAAAAGAAGAGCACATAAATGCACATTATCACACATAAATGCACATTAATGCATTCTATTGCAGGAATTCTGGCCAACAGAATACAATAATGCCAGAAAGCGTATTAATGCTCATGCAAAAACAAAGCTTTTACCCGTGTTTTTGATTCTGAAAACTCCTGTAACTCAGAAAAAGTTTTTGAGCTTCTCAGTGTGCATGAGGCCTATGGTTGCCAAAAAATATAAAAAGAGGTGCAAGGAAAGGAAATAGAAGGGGGTGAAAGGAAAAGATAGGAAACACAGGGTAACGTTGGTTTGGATACAAGGGGGATCTGACTGGCTATTTTGGTGATTTTTATAGCATAGATATGTGAATTGTTAGGGTTTAGTTAGATGTGGTGTTTTTGGAAGCTAGGCCTCCCCTATTTATATGCAAATTAACTCATTGGACTGGTTCAAGAGCTCAGGACAGGAATGATGCTACACAAAATAATGTAGGCAGGAATAGGGGGAGGGAAAGAATACTTTGGATAGCCTTAAGAAGACAAAGAAGTTAGTTGTGCTGGAGGACTCCAAGAAACAAAAAGTAGTCTGGAGGTTCCTGGAAGAAGACTCCATCACCAGGAAGAACCAAGTTAAAGGAGAAGTACAGCAAAGCTCATTTGACTGTACTTCTTCTGTGGATTACAAGAGTGCAGTTCATTTAAAAATTGGGATCCACCCAACTTTAAAGTTGGGATCTACCCAGATGTCTGGACCGACACCTGGTGCAGCCTCTCTGTGATCCGCTGAGAGCCTGAGCCAGCCACTCCTGCCCTCTCCACAGCCCAGCGCTCCAGTGAGCATGGGTGGGGGGGAAAGAGAGAGGTGAGCGAAAGTTACCAGCTCTTTGCTCACGGAGCATTGAGAACTGAGGGATCAGCGGTCTTTGATCGATGAGTTCTTAGCCTTAGAGCTGATGGGGGACAGATGCAGCATTGGACCGATGCTGCATCCACGTAGGAAAGTATGATTTCTAAAAAAAAAGCCCTCAGCTTCTCTTTTAAGTAACTGTTTAATTTATGCCTATCACTGTGAATGCTTGTTTACTAGGGTAGATAGCTTGTGCATGTTGTAGTGAAAAGTATGCCTTGTGGCGCCACTCCAAGCTATGGATGGAAGGAAAACGATCACCCCACCGGCAAGTGAGAAGACGGGAGCGATTCCAGTGTCAGACAATACAAGTGAAGGGATGGACGCTGCTCAACCAACCCCAGGAGTCCAATGTTAAAGAATGGCCTCAGCGGCTGTACTGGTCACACCCTCTGATGTGTTTCACCCTGCCCACCAGGGGGGCTTGGTCACAAAGGTCCTCTGTGACCAAGCCCTATTGGGCGGGGTGAAACGCATCAGTGGGTGTGGCCCGTACGTAGGCTGAGGCCATTCTTTAACATTGGACTCCTGGGGTCGGTTGAGCAGCGTCCATCCCTTCACTTGTAGGCATATTTTGTATGCAGTGAATTGCTTTTCTACAGCTGTATGTGCAGCTTTTCTGTTTAGTAAAGTAAACATTAATACACTACTGAGAGTTTAAGGCTTCCTTGTTTTATTGAAAAGTGACCTTTTAAAGTGGTTCTAAAGGCTCAAGATTTTTTACTTTCATGTATTGTTTGCATGAAGGTAAAAACTTTCTGTGTGCAGCGGCCCCCCTGCTCCCTATCCCTACTTGATCCCCCTCTGATGCAGCAAGGTTCTCCACAGCCTCTGCTGTCTGGTGACTCTTCCTCCTCATTGGCTGAGACAATCCTTCCTCCTCAATGCTGTCAATCACAGCTAGTGAGCCAATGAGGAGAGAGCGGGGGGAGGGCGGGGCTGAGCCACAGGTCTGAGTCTTATGGACACATAGAGCAGCAGCTAGGGGACAAGTATGCAGCGGTGCCCCCAGGGTGAACAGCTTTCCTTGGGGGCACTGCTTGAAGGGGAGGAGCCAGGAGCACTGGCAGGAATCTGAAAAGAAGAGGATCTGGGCTGCTTTGTGCAAAACCACTGCACAGAGCAGGTAAGTATAGACATGTTTGTTGTTTTTTTTTTTTTTTTTAAAGTGAAGCTTTAGTGTCACTTTAAAAGATGCAAAGCAGGAGAGCACAAGTTTCACAAAAGATGTTTAGGTTGATAACGGAAGCAGTTAAGAATCCACTCTGGGTAACTGATGGTGGTCTATGCAAGGTGACCATGTTTGTGAAAGGCTTTTTGGGTATCGCTCAGAATAGCCATCACCTTTCCTGTATCATGGTGTACGTTATTTGTTCAAAGAACAAAGGTTTACCACTCAGGCAAACAATCCAGATCAATCCACAACAAGTGCAGGCTCTGGCTCGCCACCACACACAATGCAATAGGAAGAAGGGTCAGCCGCACACCGGAGGATAGATGAATATAGTGTGTATTTATTGATCCATAGGAAACACAAAACACCAGGACATGAATACAGGACCTGTTAACGCGTTTCACACAATCTCGTGCTTAATTATAAGATTGAATGATTAAGCACGAGATCGTGTGAAACGTGTTCAGGTCCTGTATTCATGTCCTGGTGTTTTGTGTGTCCTATGGATCAATAAATATACACTATATTCATCTATCCTCCGATGTGCTGTTGACCCTTCTTCCTATTACCCGTTATTTGTTGCTTAACCTCTGCGAAACACAGCACCATCTGCTTCCACACTTTTGCAATTGTTTGTCTAGTCACTAGGAATATGAAAATTATTTGTTTTGCACACAATGGGAAAGCTTAGATACTGGCCTAAGAAGAAAGGTTTCCATATTTTCAACTAACCAGATACAGAGAACTACTCCGGTTTTTCTTCAGATTGAATAAATCTTTAGCCTTAACCAGATACAGAGTACGGCTCTAAATCACGTCGCACTAGGTGGATTATGTTAACACAGCACGAACATGTAAAATTAAACATACTTATTATTTTTTGTAATACACATTCCATATGATGCAAAATTCAATACATCAATTTATGGAGAGATCATGATTGAAAACAGATCTATAGCCAGTTTAGACGTGACGCTTCCCAGAATCTGCAGGGTTAACCTTACAGGGATGATTTAATTAGACAAACTGATTATAGCAAAAAATAAAACTAAAATAAAAAGTATTTGCATTACACAACTCTACGGAATGAAATATATCAATAAACTGAGTTTCAGGACAATTTTCCAGACATAGTGTAAAACCCTGATTAAGATCTAGCCAAGACTGCTCTAAAAAGTAGCCCTAGCAAACGTTTGGAAAGCATCCAACAAAATCATCTCTGTATGTATTTCTATTTCTAAATGTGCATCAAATTAAATCACTGGAGAGAGTCCTGGCAACACTGTTTGAGGCCTATGTAAAAATAACTTAAAGTGTAATGCTAGACAAAGTTTATCTATTTTTTGCGACTGGGTGGGAGGGCTTTAAAACCTTTGTCAGGTTTTCATAAAGTGAGTTTTCAATGAGGAGATGCTAGCAAAAATAAATTCACAAATCTGTGAGGGAAAAATCTCTAACATGGACACAGGGCTCAATTCACTAAAGAATATCTCATGAGACAATGGAACCACGTGACACATTTTTTCCAATTATCTCATGAGATGCTGAAAATGTCAATTCACTATCACCTTATGAGTTATTTTCCTCACAATGAGTTAAACAAGTAATGGTCCAGGCATGAGGTATTGAAAAGTACAACAGCCAGTTTGGAGTAGTATCTGCCTTTTTGGATCAGTTTCTCAACAGTAATGCATAAAAAGCTAAATATGGAAAAACACAGAATCATTGCAGCTGATTTACCTAAAGTGGAGTTCCAGCTGAAAAAAAAAAAATAAGTCAGCAGCTATAAAAACTGTAGTTGCTGACTTTTAAAATACAGCCACTTACTTGTCCCTCGGTCCAGCGGTGTCCTCACCACGGCTGGTTTCACCGGCTGTCTTCTCTCCCCGGCGCCGACATCTTCAGTGCGGGCACCCGGCTGTGACAAATTATTAAAAATAGTGAAGCGCTATATCAATAATATACTCCTAATACATATTAAATAAATATAAACAACATATTAGTGTTCAGTGTGAAATATAAATTGATAATATATAGTGAACCAATATCTAAAATAAAGTGAACACTCAAATGTGATGGTGGTTATACTCCATATTATAAATAATAATCCATACAAACAAAAAACATTAGTGAATGGTGATTATGCTCAATAATATTAATTGTAATCCATAAAATATAAATAAACAAAATTCATTAGTGAAATATCAAGCTATAAAGTCCATGCAAAAAACGTGATGGTGCCCACGTGATCTTCACTCTAGTGGAGTAACAAACACCAATCCTCAAATGGCAGCAATGCCTGCTCACCTCAACACCCTGACCCACACAGGGCCAAAGGGCTAAATTGACAATATCAGGTCCTCTGGATTCCACTTCTCATCACAGGGACCATAGGATATAATACACAATTCCTCCTCTATAAGCCGCACCTTGTCCACTCCACCTCCGCTCAGGGTAATATATATGAGATACAAAGCAAAAAGCCTTTGTTCTGAAGAAAATGCTGTTCGTTTCACCATGGCTGTGACAGCTTGTGGCTTCACGAGAAGCACTGTGCTTTGTGAATGGCTCCGTAGACTTCTGGGACCTGTCACATATCCCAGAAGACTACGGAAAGGGAGGACAACTTTTGCTTCCGATTGCCTAGGCGATTGCAGCAGAAGTGGGAGTGAGGTACCTGTCAAATTCAGGTACCCACTCCCCAAAGGTGCCAATCCTTAATCACTTTTCTACCGCAGATAGCCGAATGACGGCTTCACTGTGGCTGGCCAGTTCTGGGAGGACGTCATAGGAACATGCTCTCCTGCACGCCCCTGGGGGTGCACACCCAGTGATCTCCGTGATTGCTGTGTCTTACGGACACAGCTGATCACGTGGTATGGTAAAAGGCCAATTACAGCGTCCTTTTACCACGTGATCAGCCGTGTCCAATGACACACTGATCACCGGGAAATGCAATTACTGGTTATCGGCTGCACTTTCCTCACGCTGTCACAGCATGAGGAAAGTACTGCCGAGAACTGGCAGTTGTCAGAGGAGGGATCTGCACCAATCATCAGGGCACGGATGATCAGTGCCCTGATGATCGGTGCTCAGCAGTGCCACCCACCAGTGCCCAGCAGTGCAGCCCAGCAGTGCCAGCTCATCAGTGCTGCCTATCAGTGCTGCCTATCAGTGCCCATCAGTGCTGCCTATCAGTGCAGCCTCATCAATGCACATCAGTGAAGGAGAAAAAATACCTGTTAGCAAAAAATTAAAAAAAAAAAAGTTTTCTTTGTTTCTATTATAATTATGCAATTTTGTTGTTTATAGCGCAAAAAATAAAACACCCAACTGTGAGTAAATACCACCAAAAGAAAGCTTTATTTGTGTGAAAAAAATGATAACAAATTTAATAGGGGTATAATGTTGCATGACCGTGCAATTGTCATTCAAAGTGCGGCAGGGCTGAAAGCTGAAAATTGGCCTGGGCAGAAGGGGGGTAGAAGTGCCCGGTAGGCAAGTGGTTAATGGGGAGAGGGGGCTTAAAGCGGACCTTACCCTTTTTGGTGGAGCTCTGCTTTAAGTAGAACTAAAGGCAAAACTTTTTTTTTTTTTTTGGATGGAGCAGAGATGGATTAGAACCCCTGTCAGGTTTCTATTGCTGTATGTGTCCCTGTTAGAGAAATTAACTCTCTCCATTTGTCCTCTTTACCATTATCATTGCAAGTGAAAGAAAATCTTAAATTTTGGGTTGTTCCCAGAAACGTAATAGAGGGGAAATCTGACAATGGGGACAGGTGTTCTGTTGACCTGGAAGTCCCCACGGGGGATTTCCTCTCACTTCCTGTTTTGGCAATGGGACAGAAGTGAAGGGAAATCTCCCAAATGACAAAGTTGTATTGTTTATTTGTAGAAGATTGGTATTTATATATGTGTGTGATTTCGATATTTCTAAATTATTCGATATTTGAAATTTATAAAGATGTTTTGTATTTACTTAATTTAATTCCGTTGTTTTTGATACACCTCATGTATCCTGTGAAAGCAACTTCCCTTTGACTGTTATTCCAGTCCCTTTTTTTCTTTTATATTAATACATATGCTGCAGGGACTGCACTGACTTAATGAGTTAGCATATTTCTACAGTTTAAACCATTTTACCTCTTCATTAGCTCTAAAAGCTGACAGGGGGTTCTTGTCCTTCTCCATTGTGTCTATCCCATTGGATTTCATGTCATGAGATAAATACCTCACATTTTGATGAAATAATTCATGCTTTATTTTAGTAGCTTTTTTGTGAATTGCAAAAAATTTTTGAAAAAGCTATGAGTTATTTTATCTCAGATTTTAAGAGGAAAATAACTCTTAGTGAATTGAGCCCACAGAGGGCAGTAAAGGGCTTAAAGTATTAGTAAACCCACAAAAGTAAAATCAGTCTTTATATGCAGGAAAGCATGCTTGTTATACTCACTGTGGAACCTAAGGGGTTAATCCTCTGCATTGTGTAAAGGCTGTTTGATCCTGTCTTCTCTGATCCTACCCTTCTTCCAGTGTCCCCTGCTTATCTCTTGATAAGACATATTGTGTGGAGTCACTCTGCACATGCTCAGTTTGGTGTGTATTGTTAGAGAGGGTTTTTTTTTGTTTTGTTTTTGGGAGAGTGCATGTGATCAGCACAGGGCCAATTAGACAGAGGTCAGGGGTTCTGCATCCTCTTGGAGCATAAGGAAAACTCCTCCTACATGCTTTAACATGTGCTCTGCCGAACACTGACAGAAGTCACAAGACTGCTATATACTGCTGGTGAGAAAAGGTATTTAGCAGTTTATTGTTACTAAAATAATTGCACTTCCATGTTCTGTGTAATGTGGGAGACTAGATAAAGTGTTACTAAACCCAGGACCCTGCATTCACTATAAGTTACCCATACACTATTAGATTTTTTTTTTTTTGTTTAGCTCTATCCATGCAATACCATGTAGATGGACTAAGGCAAGCCACAAATTGATTTTTTTTTTTAATCAAAGGATGTCAGGGGGAGGTCTTGTTGATCCCCTCCTGTCTAAGTGAAATTCATGACCAGCTTAAAAAGTGTTTAAAATGCTCCCTTCATTCCTCTGTTGGTGATTTCTCCTCCTTTCCTGTTCTGGTGAAAACATTGTGAAGGGAAATCTCCCAAATAGGACCACAGAGAGTACTAATTAACTGATAAAGCTTTTCCCACTTAAAAAAAACAAAAATGTGAAGGTTCATTTTAAAGAGGTACTCCAGTTGTTTGTAACAAGTACTGTAGCTGCTGACGTGCAAACGTGTAACAAAAAATGCAAATATGTTACATTTTATCGCAACGCACCATACATGACACCAGCATTGTGGTGTGAACACCTCTTACTTGTTATGCAATTCTATTCCTGCAGCATACATAAAAATATATATGTTTTTCAAATATACATAGGACTCTATTGCACAGTCATTGCACAGCTACCTGCTCAAACTACAACTCCCATGATTCACAGTGCTCTACAAAGGAGTCCATTGACTGATCTCAACTCTCCCCCTGCTGGCTGGAGGGGACAGCACAGCTTAAAGACAGCAGAACAACAGAAAATAGAGTAATAGAAGGCATGGTCTCCCTCTCCATATTACTGTAGCCCAGCACCTGGCTAAAAAAATTAAATCTCACTCACCTAAACTGCCTTGTTGGAAACTCTAAAGATAGCCAGACACAGCTCGAATTTTACCAATTCCTGCTGGATCTAACATTCAGATTGTGGCTGGCCCTGTCCGTTCCACCTTAAATTCAATGAATTGGACTAAAAAATTGACTGAGCTGGATTTAAAATTATTGGCTGAACAGTGACTGAATCGTATGAGATGCAGTCTCTGTTCGGGTATTCAGAAAGAGGTGGGTCCCGCAGCTGTCTGAATACAATAGCTGACAGTACAGACTTGACAAGTTAACAAAAAAAAACACAAACAAAAAAAAAAACCCACACAAACCCCCTGCCCCCCCCAAAAAACTCCATGAACCACTTGGTCTTTTTCTGTTGTCACTTTTCTGTCTTTCTATAGGAGGAATCTATTGACCTTCCTCCATTTTCTGCATACAAGGTGAACAAGAGAAATCCAACAGTATACTGTATGGCTAGTAGGTGAACTGATTCCCCAGTCCATGCTAAACGGCATGAATGGAGGAATCTCACCTGATGGGTAATGTATTCAGATAACTGCCACACAAGCCAGATGGCTGACTGAATACCCGCACAGTCACATAGGATGCCATCAACGTTAGGCCACTGTCACATGAAGGGTCCGGTCAGGTCCGCCTGTCAGATTTTCAAGTGGACCTGATCGGATCCTCAATTCACCCCTATGGATCGGCAGGTGTAAATGGACTTGTGTTCGTTTACACTCACCTACCTTCGATCTGATCTAGTCCAAACGGAAGGGGATCCATCCTCTCCCTCTAGGCAGATGGGATTGGAGGGCAGTCGGGTGTAAACAGACAGCAGAGTCCGTTTAGACACAGCTGACCATGGAGCAGAGTGGGTTCTGGCTGTTTCTGCTCTGTGGACACTGACCCATCATCCACCTATTCTGCTCTGATCAGCAGGGAATCAGTGGACAGATCCCCTTGCTCATCAAAACAGAGTCCGCTCCATGTGAAAGGGGCCTTAGGCTCATATTTTCCAATTGACTTAGATAAATTAAAATTGACTTGTCAAGCCTGGTGGTGTCAGCTGGGCCACCCACTGCTTGAATTAGCTTGAGCTAGCAGAAATTGACTGAAATTTGGGCTGTGTATGGCTAGATTAAGGTATTTTATTTGTTGTATTTACAATAAAACAATTAAATGCATTACAGTGTACTAGGTTAAGACAGTCTATTCAGTTTGCTTGCTCACCTAAACACACCTGCACAGTGGCCGTATTGTTGTCAATGCGGTTTATCTCAGGCGTGATTGTTGCTGGTTGAGGACTTTTTTACCAATACCCTGCCATGATGGCGTAACGTATAGCTGGCACTGGCTAAAAAAAATAAAACAGCACGCACAGCAGTGCAATGCATGTGCATTGCGGTGTGCTGCAGTGCAGGGATGTCAGGATGCCATTTAAAATGTGGTCAGTGAAAGTAGAAAATGCACAGCGTCAATGGGAGTAAACAATGCCCCATCATTGGTGTCAGTGGGAGGAATAGAGCCCTATCATTGGTGTCAGTGGAAGAAATAGTGCCCCATCATTGGTATTAGTGGGAAAAATTGTGCCCTTTCGTTGGTGTCAGTGGGAGGAATAGTACCTTGCCATTGATGTCAGTGGGAGCAATAGTGCCCCAGTGTTGGCCTCAGTGAGAGGAGTGCCCCAAGGGCCAGATAATGGCAAGCAGAGGGCCACATCTGACCCTGGGCCACAGTTTGGAGACCACTGTTATAGTGCATTACTATAACACCCAAATCCAGATAAGCCCTAAAAGAATGACTAAAACCCTTATCCTGAAGACTAATATAGGTAGAGCATAGGTTTTTGATCATGTGATTTCTGTTGAATGGCAGATTGAATGATTGCCTCTTTCAGAAGGGATCATATGAAGCCCAGGGCTTTGCTCACGTAATCGGCACTGGAGGAAGCCTAGACCCCTTTTTTTTTTTATGTAATTATTTCAGAATTTCTATTGCTCTTTATGCTTCTGTTTTAGAAAGACTGGTAACATTCCAGATCCATTTTAACTACTGCAATAGCTTTTTAGTCCAGGTCAAGAAGGATGTATTTCAGGAAACAAACTGTTTCCTTAGCAGCATAATATAAACCCAGGAAGAAAAATATACACTCCCTCGTCCAGTAAAACCATAAATTGAAGATAAGAAAGGGAAAGCTTTTTGGGGACTGACGTAGCTTAAATATTTCACACATTGATAAGATCTGAGAAAGGCCCAGGTTTAGACAAAAAGGGGTCCTGAGCAATTAGGGTCTGACTTTGATCCTTAAGGGGGTTGTACCTAATAACGGCTTTCATATTATAGCTTTTAGAGTACATGTGTATATTTTTCATGCAGCTGAACTGGGATCAGTATGTGTTAATGCTGTTCTTCTCAAGTTAGTGGGACAAACACTTTACAGGACTGGCATTTGGTATGTGTGCCTCACAGGTTCAAGATTGCTGTACTGGAATTAGGCTGTTCATAGCCATCAGATGGCAAGCATACACTTTGGCATGATCCAAATATCCTTAGAACATGAAATTCAATTAATTCTGCTTCATAAGGCTGAAAGGTATGCATTGTTAACGTAGCATGTTTATTGGAATGGTGTGGGGGGGATGAGCCTCTCTAATTTGCCTGAATAAGAGAAATGCCAGATTGGGTGACTGCTCTTTCATGGCTATGGGCAGTTTCATACACTAGAGGAGTATATTTCATTATCCTGTATGGAGTGTACATGAAACCTAACTGATCATTTTTTCAGGTTTGATGGAGACTGTGCACCAAGTGCCTACTTTGCATTATAGTTTACTGTTCCAGTCTTCACTCCATCCACCTCGCTCCAGTTCTGTGAATGTCTAACTCAGAAATAAGGTTAGTTGTAGACTCTACAACAAAGTTCATTCCTGAGTGAAACACATCAGATTGAGCGAGACAGGCAGACTGAGTGAAAACTGCAAATATAAAGTTTCATTTGAATTGGGCTTTTTGTGTGAGGTCTCCATGGATTTGCATGTTGGGACAATAAAGCATCAATGGACAGGATGAACAGATAGATTGTACTCAGGGTCTGGATGACACACATAGGGAGAATGAAGAAGAGCATTTTTTTGGTAGAGTCCCCCTAATGTTCTTTTAACAGAAGAGGTTTACATCATATATGTCCATTTGCCATACAGTTTGGCCACAGTCATAGCCCCAAGACCCCTGTTCCTGCACTGCTAGACATTTAATTAAAGAAAACAAATCTGTTATAAAATACTGTATTATATTATGATCCATTGTCTCTTATGTTTAATATGCAAATATATATGCAGCATGGTGACCAAGTAGTATACACTAGGATCTTGTAGTTTTGCTTTTCCTGGCTTTCTACCAGGGACACTATCTGGTTGGAGAAGATAAATGTACTCATTCTATTTGTATGTGTTTCCTCCAGGTGATTTAATTCCCCCTCCCCAAAGTTAATAATTGCACTGATAAGTTAATGGTCTTCTGCCTAAATGTGGCATTAGTGTATATGGGAAGTACAGTGGTTAAATGGTTAGCACTTCCACCTGGCAGTACTAGGGTTGTTGGTTCAAATCCCAACCATGGCACCACCTGCCTGGAGTTTGCATGCTCTCCCTGTGCCTGCATGGGTTTCCTCCAGGTACTCCAGTTTCCTCCCACACTCCAAAGACATGCTGGTAGGTTAATTGAATCCTGTCTAAATTGGCCCTAGTATGTGTATGTATGAATGTAAGTTAGGGACCTTAGATTGTACACCCCTTGAGGGTTAGGGACTGATGTGAATGTACAATATATATGTAAAGTGCTGCCTAAATTGATGGTGCTATAAAAGTACCTGAAATAAATAAATCTATGTCTCTCATAGGTGTGTGCAAGGGGTGTGCTGAGTGTGCCTGGGCACATCCTAATCACCCCATGCACCAGTGACATATCATTCATGTGTGAAGTGTATGCAGGGCACATGGGACCCAAGTGAAAGAGGGGCCCACTGTGCCCTGATAAACACTGCCCGCACGGAGTAAATAAAAACAAGTCAATTACATTTTCTTGGGGCTATAGACTTCTATTATGTTCCATGGTTTGAGCCTTCTGAAAGAACACCAAAACCGTGCTTTCAGTCATTGGTTGCAGAAAGCGCACCAAAACCGCAGGACATAATAGAAGCCTATGGCAAACTGCAGCTAACCCACATGAAAACTGCAGGTACACTGCCCTGCACATATGGTGCTGGAAAACCACACCACATTGGTTCAAAAGCGCTTTACTGGGGGGAGGGAAGACCAAAAGCAAATTTTTGGGTACAGGAAGGCTTTTAGTTTTTTTTAACCATGCCCCTCAAACAATTTTGCCATGCCCACCATTCGCTGCAGCTTTGGGGTGAACACCAATAGGCTGCGCATAATCTATAGTGTCTCTTTGACTATGATAAGAAAAATGGAGCTGCAGAATACACTGTCGCTTTTTAAATGTAAAAAAAAAATGATTAAAAAGGAGATTACAAGAAAAATACATAAAAATGAGCACAATTATCCGTGAACAATTTCTTTGTTACCCCCTTTAGCTGTTCTGCATAGACATCTTCCCAGCACGTTTGATGCCTTTTATTATTTTCTCTGCTTTTTCACATAAGAAGATTAACATCATTTCCATGGAACCGTGAATGGAAACACAGCATCCCTCTCTGTACAGACATCCGTGCAGAAAGCTGTGTTCCTGTTCTCCTCATTTGATTTACATCTGGTCTAGGCTGATGTTGGATCAAACAGCAGAATGCAAGCATCATATTAAAATTTGTCAAAGTGAAGACAGCTGTTATACTTTCAGCTTAATGCCATTCATAAGCAAACATTCATTATAGAATGCAGGAAATGGACTAAAACAAGAACAAAATTTTATACTTTTCTGGCCTAAATATTGAAAATATTAGAAATCTTTTATTAAATCACCAAGGATTTTTTTTAGCTAGCACACTGACTTAAAGTTATCAATGCTAAAACTTAAGAGCTGTTTAGATGTTTAAAACTTTACCTATCGCTTACAGGGTGAAAAACTGTCAGGTTTTTATGGCAATCTGTGCCAGAGATATATATCCTTACTTCTTCAACCTTCCTGATTTGCAAGACCTGCACACATCATGTATGTACGTATCATGTGCATCATCACCTGTGTGTACATATACTGACACACTTTCACTTGCATGGAGATAAAAGCACCAGCACTCTTCACTGTGTAGTTAATTGGTGGGATCTTCTCTCTAGAGGCACTAGAAACAGACACAATCCAAGCTCTGGGCACTCTGGGCATTAGTGTTTTCTAACCATGCCTTTGACATCATCAAACGCTAAGTTTAAAAGGTAGCTCAGGTAGCTGTGCAGGTGTCTGAGCATAGATGACCTCAAAGGTCTCCAGATATGATCTCTAATATTCTGCATCTACTTTGCTGCACATTCATACGTGTTGTCTTATCATCGTTTGGGCCTTTGCATATGGATTTACATTTCTTTTTCTTGTTCAATCTTTTTCAAGGGCACATACAATCTGACAATTGCAGTATCAGATGATTTAATGCGCCATTCAATGCAATGTAACCACTGCAAATTACAGATTTTATAAACAAGATACAAAGTATCTATATAGCCATAATAACAAATTGAAATAAGTAAAGCTGTAGGAGACCGTAATCTGGACTTGTGCACCTTTTTCATAAATTCAACTACCTGCATTCCCAGCAATGCCTCCATTTAATTTTGGCATTAAAGAAGACTGTTCATTAGGTATATAACCTTACCTGCTGATCTGTTGATTCATACCTAAATGCCTCTCCCTGGTTGTGAAATTAGGTGCTGTACCATTCCCTAGAAAATAACAGGTCTGAAATAATTGCCTTTGAACTACTCCCTTGCATGAAGCCCAATTTGTGGGCATCCCCATTGTGGAGCTTAAGCAGAGCTTAGTTGCTATCTCACACTCTACTTTGAGCATGCTTCATTGCAGTACTGTTAATAGTTTACAAACATTCACACTAACATGCCCCCCTCCCCCTGCATGATTAGCTACACATAGAGCACAGCTAC
The DNA here is from genome assembly GCF_062004578.1 of Staurois parvus. Taxonomy (NCBI): domain Eukaryota; kingdom Metazoa; phylum Chordata; class Amphibia; order Anura; family Ranidae; genus Staurois; species Staurois parvus. The sequence continues at coordinate 3,551,450 of NW_028317948.1, read as the reverse complement.
CTTACCAGCACTTACCTTGTCCTGTATTTGGATGACAACTCTAGTTATTGAACATTGTATTGTCCTCCATAAACCTGTCTGCAGCCACTTGTGGCATGAACACCACAATCAACCTAGTGCAGCCTAATATGTGTGAACACATGAGGCATATTTCCATTGCAATAGAGGATCTTCAGATGTTTGGGTTCAACTTGCGAATTTGGAATACAAGGGAAAAAAGGTAAGTAATGTCATTAAATGTCCCTTTTTCACCCAGATATTCTAACATGGCCATCCACACCGATGTCCAGGGCACAGAAAGCACCTAGGGTGCCTGCCATCTATGCAGTCGGTACAAAATTACATTTCTTAGCCTACACAATCCCCAGTCCACATCAACAGAATTGGCCGGTAGGGCAGCAAACACTGCTGGTGCTAAAACCTTAAGTAATGTCACAGTGATCTCACTCAATAAAACTAAAGTTTTCAACTCCCCTTATGTGCCCCAGAGTCATAGGGATTGATTTATTTAAGGCAAGACAGTGGGGTCCCAAGGCAGGTGTGTGGGGTGCGGCCCACACTGGGTGACACCTACTGCACTGGGTGACACCGGCCCCACTCCATGAAAAGGTAAGTTGTAAAGCAAGCCGACGATCCCCGCAGGATGGATCCGATCCATCCTGCAGGGATTGTCGGCTTTCTTTACAACTTACCTATTCATGGAGCGGGTCCGGTGTCACCCCATATAGGTTGAATGGCGATGATCCCCGCAGAATGGATTGGGTCTGCGGATTAGGGAGCATAATGGATCAGACTCCAATCCATTATGCTCAATCTGCAGATCCGAACCATCCTGCGGGGATCGTCTGCATGCAACCTCGGTCTGGAGCTCCATGCAAGATTTCCCCTCTCAAGGCAGTTGGGACCACAGTCACCAAGCAAACCATTGGTAACATAATACGCTGCCATGGATTGAACTCCTGCAGTGCCTGCAAGGTCCTCCTCAAGAAGGTACATGTACAGACCCATCTGAAGTTTGCCAGTGAACATCTAAATGATTCAGAGAAGGCTTGGGAGAAAGTGCTGTAGTCAAAATTGGGCTATTTGGCACTAACTCGACTCGCTATGTTTGGAGGAAGAAAAATGCTGACTATGACCCTAAAAACACCATCCTTACAGTCAAACATGGAGGTGGAAACATTATGCTTTGGGGCTGTTTCTCTGCTAAAGTTACAGGCTGACTTTGCCACACTGAGGGGCCAATGGATGGGGCCATGTATTGTAAAATCTCAGATGAGAACTTTTTTCCCTCAGCCGGAACACTGAAGATGGGTTGTGGATGGGTCTTCCAGCACGAAAATGACCCAAAACATACTACCAAGGGAACAAAGGAGTGGCTCAAGAAACACATTAGGTCGTTGAATGGCCTAGCCATTCTCCAGACCTTAATCCTACAGAAAATTTATGGAGGGAGCTAAAACTTTGAGTTGCCAAGCAACAGCCTTAACAATTTAGAGAAGATCTGTGAAGAAGAGTGGACTAAAATCCCTCCTGAGATGTGTGGAACCCTAGTAACCAACTACAAGAAATGTCTTACTTCTGTGTTTGCCACCAAGGGTTTTTCAAACAAGTACTAAGTCATGTTTTGCTTGGCGATACTTATTTACTCGCTGAACTGCAACTCAATTTATAACATTTTGTATTTTTTTTTCTGGATTTTTGGTTAATATTCTGTCTCTATCATTTAAAATACACCTATGATAAAAATTATAGATCCTTAATTTCTTTGTAAGTGGGCAAACTTACAAAATCTACAGGGGATCAAATAATTATTTCCCCCACTGTAGATCCAGGGAATATCCAATTTGCCTTTTGGGGGATCAGGAAGGAATTTTTCCCCTGCTGGATCTTGCTTTGCTGGGGTTTTTTTTTTTGCCTTCCTCTGGATCAAGTGTGGGTATAGGATTGTGTATATAGGATTGCATTTTTTTTTCCTTTTTATAAGTTGAACTAGATGGTCTTTTTTCAACCAGATTAACTATATAACTATGTAACAGCCAAGGAAGGAATTAAATGTCATCTGAAACCAGCTTTACCTGTACTATGGAGTAGCCATAAAGCCATCAAAATTACATTGTATTTGAAGTTATTTTGATGCTTATGTATGACTTGTAGTTAAATCTGACCTCCAGGATAAGCAAATATTGCCTAAATAAAAGAGTTGTGCATGTTCTTCCTTGAAGCTTGTTGTGTTTTGTGCATGATTTCCATATCATTGCAGTAATTCAGTGTAAATATTTACTTTCTTCCTTTAACTTCCCTGACTGTATGATTATTTCAGATTTTGGGTGCTGAAAGCGGTACCATTATTTTGCATGGAAATTTGGCGTTTTATATTGTAGGCCTGTAATTTTTAGGAATAACTCACTGAAATCTGTCCGAACAAAAGTCTAGTAAACATCCCGGGTAGGATAAAACTTGAAACACAAAATCATGAATTATAATTTAATAAATAATCATAAAAAATAATAATATAATAATAATACATTTAATTCAATAATATATTCAAACCAAAAACACTGAATTTTGAAATATAGCGCCATGTTTGCACATCACTGAGCAAAGTCGCAAAATCATTTTCAGTGTCTGACGAATTTCCCCACAAATCATTATCACTCAATTCTGAAAGTGGTTCTAATTTACTATCACTGTTCTCTAGTCACTCTAAAACCACTTTTGACCTAAAGGGACGCATTTTGGACGCCATGGACATTTCTCAGTTTCCAGGCAGAAAGAACACTAAAAATGCGGGCAGGGCACAGGACAAAGCACTCGGGACAAAATGTATGTGAAATGGCTTGATACAGTAATGTTTTACTATGTGATTTTAGTGAATGTCACTTTGTCATTTTCAAATTTCCCGCCAGTTCCGTCCCCTGTACATTCTGACGCTCGCAGGGGACGGAACCCAGATGACAGATGCCGGCATCTGCTAGATTACATTGCCGGGGACACTGCAGGAGGGACATTGCGGGAGCACAGGACAAGGTAAGTGATCGAGGGATCGCGGAGCAACGCCACATGGTAAGCCCGAGTGCAGCTCGGGGTTACCGCTTGTGGTACTGAAACTTTACCCCGAGCTACACTCGGGAATACCGCCAGGGAGGTTAATAAGGACCAGTCACTACTGCTCTCTCCTTGGTCAGAGAGACTGGTCTTGTCCCTGCCTCCATTTGTAGTTTTCTGCAGGTGGTCTGTAGTGGGTGGAACCTGCTGGGTCTCTCTCTGCTCTGGCTATGTACATGTCAGTGCTACTTTTAGAAGGTCAAATTACCCAGTGTACCTAAATGCAGGAAGAATCATATAAATTATCCATTACCATATAAACAGATCCAACCAAATGGTACTGGTAATCAACTACACGTATCCAATAATCTTTTTTAATCTTTAATCTTTATTTTTCTGCTTTGATTCATTCTCAGCTAGAGCACTGAACCCTGGGAAATGTAGTTCCAGCCAGAAGGGATGCCATTATTAATACAGAAACAGGAGACTACAAAACCCAGTGTGCCTGAATGCAGGCAGGATCATATAAATTAAAATGCCATGGAAAGCGCAGGGCAGTTGGGGTAGGGAGTCACCAGTGTATGTAGAGGGGAAGGTCCTGTCTGGAATTGCTCTAGGCTCCTCATTTTAGTGGACAGAGTTAGAGATTATGCTGATCTTATCATAATTTAAAGTAGCTGTCAGAGGATGAACCATGGAAGAACTGGCATAACTACCAACACTCAACATAGTCATGCTAATGTGCACAGATATGGTGGGCGTGTGCCAGTGTGCATGCCCGTGTGTATGTGCACAATCCCGTGTGCCATGGCGTAGACAAAGCATGACAGATCCTGGCTCCCAGTGGCCTTTTTAAAGATAGCAGGCTGGCCCACAAGTTGCTGGATAATTTTGGACCTCAAGGTCCCAAGTCTCATTTCAGGGTGACCCCAAGGTACTAATTGAAAATGATAAATCCCTATCTATTGATGTGCATATCCAAAGTGTCAGTGGTGTTGAGGTTTTTGCTGAGGTCAAGGTAAGAACAGAGGACCCGATACAACCTGTGGCTTCTTTGGAGGTAGAGCTACAGTATTATTAGATAGTCTCATGAAACAAGATGGGATTAATATTATCCACCAGTGAATTTTGACTGCATACTATGTTGGGTTTTAGCAGATGTGAACAACAGGTATTTTGCTGCAGCAAATTAGGAATTATTACATTTTAGGTGGTTTTATGCAAGTAGTAAATAAAGATATTTTGTTTCTTCATAAGTGCAGGAAAGTTATCTATTTTCATTTATATATACAGTATATTTAGATTCCTATAATTATATTCCTACTTATATTTAGAACTTTATTTATATGCCTATATATATTGATAAAAGCTGTAGTAGTATATAATGGAGGTTATTTATTAAAAGATTGTGGATATTATTTAAAACCCAGTGACTCAAGTTTTCAGAAATTTTATAAAAATGTGAAAGAGGTCAGTTCAATCTAGTAACATTGTGTGTTTTAATAGCTAGGGGTACACATACCCACATGGTGGTGTACTATATATTTAAAGTTTATCTATAACCAAAACTTTTTAACACACTTTGGATAGAGAGAGGAAGAAGTAGAACCCCAGGCAGGTTTTGCTGCTCTCAGAGGCTCCATTGGAGAGATTTCTTCACTTCTAGTCTGGTAACAAGGTTGTTCCCTGCACTGGAAGTGAAGGGAAATCTCTTTACCAGCAACAGACAGAAATACATTTTTGAAAGCCAAATAGAAGAAGGCTAGAACAGCTTGTCATCCTTGTCTGTTTCTCTGTTCTCTCTCTAATGTCTCTAACAGAGACCAGGATAGCAGTGCCCACAACCATAGAGGTCAGTCAGGGCTCTTTTAAAAGCTTAATTTATTGCTTGTAACAAATCAGTAAGAAATTGAAAGTCAATATCCTTGTTACAGATTCATTTAAAAACATTAAATCAATGTGATGGGTCATTTAGAGCAAACAATAGCAAATTCTGTATTTCTAATACACTAATGTACTTCTAGTACTTATAATATACTTTAATACACATGAACACTTACTCAGTCTGAGTCAGATACTCAAACAATATGCTTCCAGTATATACTGTAAATTCTCAACAAATTGCAATCCATCTGGATTTGACATTTTGGTAAATTAGGCAAAACAAATCACCCAGTAATCCGAATTCAATCAATTGTAGGTAGCTTCCTATAATAATATCTTCATATTTACTAGACCAGAGGAGTCTATTGATTGCTTACAGAACCACATTAAAGGAGAAATGCAGGAAAAAAAACAAAAAAAATCTATACTCACCTATATGGCTGCAGCATCAGTCTGACTGGCATTGGGAAGGAGGGGGGGCAGGAATAGCTGTTTCATGCTCTCAGCGGCTCACTGAGAGGCTGATCAGCATCTGTGTGGATATTGACATTATTGTTAGGATACATCCAGAGACTGGAGGGGCTTGGGGACGTCAGCCAACAGCGGGCTTTAGCCTGTTGTCGGCTGGTTATGGGTCCCAGGAGTGCACAAGTAAGTGTACTTCTGTGACCCACAAGTTTAAATCATCACTTGCCTGTCTATAGCATGCTTTATAAGCATGTGCACAGGGTGTGCTGAGGGTGCCTGTGCACACCCTAATCACCCAATGCACCAATGGCATATCATTCATGTGTGAAGTGTGTGTGGGGCACACGGGCCCCGAGGGAAAGAGGGCCCACTGTGCCCTGACATACACTGTCCACATAGAGTAAATAAAAAAAAGTCAACCACATTTTCTTGGGGCCATAGACTTCTATGATATCCCAGTTTTGATGCACTTTCTGAAAGCACACCAAAACCGTGCTTTCAGTTTTTGGTCTCAGAAAGCACACCAAAACCATAGGACAAAATAGAAACCTATGGCAAACTCCAGCTAACTCACACAAAAACCGCAAGTACACTACCCTGCATACATAGTGCTGGAAAACTGCATGTGAAAGCATTAGGCCCCTTACACAATTTGGCTGCATCCACTATTCCCTGCAGCTTTGAGCTTTGATGTGCCCAAAATGGAATAGGCTGCACACACGTACAGTGGGGATCGAAAGTTTGGGCACCCCAGCTAAAAATTTGTATTAATGTGCATAAAGAAGCCAAGGAAAGATGGAAAAATCTCCAAAAGGCATCAAATTACAGATTAGACATTCTTATAACATGTCAACAAAAGCTAGATTTTATTTCCATCATTTACACTTTCAAAATAACAGAAAACAAAAAAATGGCGTCTGCAAAAGTTTGGGCACCCTGCAGAGTTATTATCTTGTACTGCCCCCTTTGGCAAGTATCACAGCTTGGAAACGCTTTTTGTAGCCAGCCAAGAGTCTTTCAATTCTTGTTTGAGGTATCTTTGCCCATTCTTCCTTACAAAAGTCTTCCAGTTCTTTGAGATTTCTGGGCTGTCTGTCACGCACTGCTCTTTTAAGGTCTATCCATAGATTTTCAATTATGTTGAGGTCAGGAGATTTTGACGGCCGTGGCAAAACCTTCAGTTTACGCCTCTTGATGTAATCCCCTGTGGATTTCGAGGTGTGTTTAGGATCATTATCCATTTGTAGAAGCCATCCTCTCTTTAACTTCAGCTTTTTCACAGATGGCATCAAGTTACCATCCAATATTTGCTGAAATTTTATTGAATCCATTTTTCCTTCTACTCGTGAGATGTTCCCTGTGCCACTGGCTGCAACACAACCCCAAAGCATGATTGATCCAACCCCATGCTTAACAGTTGGACAGAGGTTCTTTTCATTAAATTCTGTGCCCCTTCTTCTCCAAACGTATCTTTGCTCATTCCGGCCAAAAAGTTCAATTTTAACCTCATCGGTCCACAGAACTTGTTTCCAAAATGCATCAGGCTTGTCTATATGTTCATTTGCAAAGTTCAAACGATGCTTTTTGTGGTGAGAACGTAGAAGAGGTTTTCTTCTGATGACTCTTCCATGAAGACTATATTTGTACAAGCATCTCTTTATAGTGGAATAGTGTACCACAACTCCAGTGTCTGCCAGATCTTTCTGGAGGGATCGTGCAGTCAAACGTGGGTTTTGAATTGTTTTTCTCACAATCCTGCGAGCTGTTCTGTCTGATATTTTTCTTGGTCTTCCAGATCTTGCTTTAACTTCTACTGTTCCTGGTGACTGCCATTTCTTAATTACATTCCGAACAGAGGATATTGACATCTGAAAACGCTTTGCTATCTTCTTATAGCCTTCTCCAGCTTTGTGAGCATCAACTATTTTCAGTTTCAGTTTTCTAGACAACTGCTTAGAAGAACCCATGGTGCTGATTGTTGGGGCAAGGTCAGATCAGTCTGGGCATTTAAAACCTTTGAGATTGACATCACCTGGTCTTCCCAGACGGTGATTGAGAACAATCCATGACACTGGCAGGTCTCAGCTTTGCAAAGGGGGCAGTGCATGCTATAAATTCTGCAGGGTGCCCAAACTTTTGCAGATGCCATTTTTTTGTTTTCTGTTATTTTGAAAGTGTAAATGATGGAAGTAAAATCTAACTTTTGTTGACAAATTATAAGAATGTCTAATCTGTAATTTGATGCCTTTTGGAGATTTTTCCATCTTTCCTTGGCTTCTTTATGCACAATAATACAATTTTTTAGCTGAGGTGCCCAAACTTTCGATCCCCACTGTATATTTACAGGTAAGGTGTTGTGAGTGCTGCCTATCTCCTAACAATCCCTTTCCACAACTTCCTGGATTTCATGCATGCTTTGTAGTTTGGTAATTCCTTTTCTAGAGATGTCTAGTGATATCAATTAAAAAAAAAATTACTAAGGTATGTACTACCAAAATATGCAGCATGCTATTTGCCATACAATGACATAGGAAATAATGGGTTAAAGCAAGTTCACGGCTGCGGTAGTAGTAGCTTGGTATCCATTTTACCAGCCTGGAAAGGGTCTTCATATAAAAGTGATCCAGGTGCCTCTAGAGCCGCCTGATCATTTTAATGGAGCTCTAAAGGTTTTCCCCTGCTGGCTCTGCTCACGGTGGCTCCCGGACTCTCCTGTTCCTCTGGGCTGCTCTGGACCACAAAAAACATTCCTGCAGCAAGAGTAGTACATAACATCCATTCCCTGATTCCTCCTCCAACTAATAAACCCAGAAGCGATGTGTATTACGTCACTTCCATGTTCACACCTGTCATTCCTCGGCTACTACAGCCAAGGATGCAGCAAATCAGGCACAATCTGTGCTTATCAGGGGTGGACTGACCATTTGGGAACTCGGGCACTGCCCGAGGGCCCGGGGTCAGTAGGGGGCCCCAGGAGATGCCCCTGGTACCTTTCATAGGCTTTTTTGGGTGTGGTTTGAGTGTGGGTGAGGAAACAGGGGCCCCATAATCCCTTATTGCCCGGGGGGCCCATGAGTTGTCAGTCCGCCCCTGGTGCTTATTAGCTGCATTCGAGGGCCTGTCACCTACCCATACAATCACACAGGGGGCATGTTAGTCCCGTTGTGAAAGCAATAATGTTAAATAAAAAAAAAAAAATTACAGTGTAAAAAATGAATAAATGTAAAAATAAAATAAGAATTTAAAAATTTGTAAAGCATAAAATAAAAAAAATAATTGTGAAAGCAGCCTATCCCCCGCATATACACTCAAATGAATACATGAAAAATAAAACAAATTGTGCGGTAGACAAATGGTTAACCTTTTGGAGCCTGCTTCATCTGCGATTGTATAATTCCACTGTGTATTAGCGACAGTGACATTATATCTTTTCTTAATACATTTCACAAGCCTTGGAGTTAGTTCTACGTTGACTTGAATACCAGAGAAAGCTCTTCTCTTTTATTCCCATTGGAATGATATTATTACCACATAATGTGAGGTCCTAACACATACAAAGGAGAACAGGAAGTAGAGATGTCTGCATTTCCTCACATTCATTCTCTCATGACTGTACTCATTTAATTGTGCATTGATTCCACTGAATGCAGCATCAATAACAACAGACGCTTGCCTTGGCACAGACACAACTAAACCTCTTTCCAAAGAGGCTTGATGAGTAGACATTATATTCATCAGTAATAATGAATGCTAAATAACTAAGCTACAATATCCATTCCAAAATACCCAGCCTGTCTTAATGACTGCTAAAAAGGTTACATTTTTACTAGATTTTATCCTCAAAACCAGGACCATCTGCTGCCAGAATATGCTATGTATGTTCTGGGAAGAGTTCAGTATAATATACAGTACTTATAGTGAAAAGTAGATGTGTGTTTTTTTAAACAATTCTTATGGAGATGTCACACAGACACTGTGGGGTAGATTTACTAAAACTGGTGCACTCAAATTCTGGTGCCGCTGTGCATGATAGCCAATCAGCTTATAACCTCAGCTTGTTCAATTCATCTTTGGCAATATTACCTGGAAGCTGATTGGTTTCCATGCAGAGTTGCCCCAGATTTAGCATTCTCCAGTTTTGATAAATATCTCCCGGTGTGTCTGTAAGCAGGTTGAAATTCTTGTTAGCGCTCATGTGCACTGCAGGTGCTAATCTGACATTCAGGAGATGTTGAGCATTTTTTTCAGCAGCCCCTGAACTCTCCCTAATGTTTTCTTATGCGTCCATGTACACATAGTCGTTTACAGTCGTACACAGGCAGTTGAGTTTACAGTAGTTTTTTTGAACACACCAAACTTGCGTTCAGGAGTAGATTTTATCAGCGTTTCAAACGCCAAATGCTTGTAAACGTGGTTAACCGTTTTTATAAGTATGTGCGCTTAGAAACGTTTTTTTACTGTTCCATGTCCAGATGCTGTCCAGAGCCTTGTTTCATCATCAGAAATGCATGCAAAGCGTTTTCCATGTATTCAAATGGACCCGGTACACCAGCGCAGTCAGTTCCAGGTTTCGTGTGAAGGAAAAAATGGTAGAACGTGCCGCATTATGCTCATGATGGGATCCATAGTGAATACAACCAGAAAAGACAGGTCAACACATACTGCTCTCTCTGCTTCTGCTCTCTCTATTCCTCTCAAAATGTCTGAAATAGTTAATGATTTACTATTTTTCAGTGCATTCTGGGCATTTGAGAAGGTCTCCTGAGGTTATCTTTTAAAAACGCTTCTAAACGCAAACGTGCATAAATGCAGCTAAACGCGCATAAACGCTGTATGCAAACATGACTAAACTGACGTTTTTTAACCTAAGTTTTTCAGCAGTCAGTTTCCATCGTTCAGAAGAGTTTTACAAACGCCCCGTGTACATGAGCCCTTTGTTAGACAGCTGCTGCCCCAACCGTGACCGTTACCCTGCTTCTGGAATTTTTTGTTGAGCTCTGCCTCTCTCCTGTGCTGATATATAAGGGGGGAGGACTCTGCCCAGTCAAACAGTCTGCATGGGAGAGAGTACACAGACAAGCCACAGCATGTAATCTCAAGCTGCTTAAGTTAAGAGAGAAAGGGGAGCAGTTCCACCTCAGAGAGTAAGCCTTCCTGCTGTTACATCCGCCATGGAGGGGGATTGCTGGGACCTGCAGTCCTCCCAGAAGAACACCAGTTCTGGAGATCTATACTGTGGACTTTTCTTTGTATGGATTTTTGCTTGTGCAGGGGTCAGCCAAAAGCCTGAATTGGGGATTAGGTTAGGAACAGACTGTCGCTGTTTTGTTGTCTGTAATGCTGAAGTTATTTAAATAAAGCATTGAAACTTTTGTCATGCCTGGTCTGAAGTTACTAAACGGGGTGCATGGTGGTAGAGGCATATGGGAGAACAGGGCTGTAATGCACACAGGGGGTGACGTGGTGACATACCATTAATATGGGCAAAAAGCAAAAGAGAAGGATGATGTGACAGCCAGACAGCAGGAGAGTGGTACTGGCAGGGGTGATGGGTCTCATAGCAATGGGGAGCGGTTCATAGCCTACTTCCCTAATGGTCGGTGCCCCAGCAGTTGGGACCGGATCCACGTGGCAGAGACCTTAGATACCTAGCTGTATGGTACAGAATAGAAAAGAGTTCATTATGGGCACGCAAGGGGTCCATTCTGGTGCCCGGCAGGACCCATTCTGTCACTGGGAGAGAGGTGGCAGAGTCAAGCTGGACTGGTGGAATAAGACACTGCTCTGTGGTTTAGTCTTCTAAATACAGGTGTATGTATCGTGGGACAGGGAGGCACCTGTATGACGGTGTCAGGTCATGATACAGAGACACCAGAGTGTAAGGCTTGCTTCTAAGTCGTGTACCACCATAATGTTGATGTTACATGAAAGCAGCCCTTCCTGGTCCCAGACATTAGCGAACACATACACTGGAAAGTCTGGAGGAAGGAGAAGAATAAAAGAGAGCAAAAGGCCTATGTGATCAGGCAAGTCGGCCATGTCCAAATGTCTGTGTGTGCTTGCACAAATTACAAAAATCTGCAGTACCTAAAACTATAAATAAGCAACACAGTAGCAACCTTTACAACATATCAGCTTATAGATAAATCTAAATGATTGCCCTAAAATAGTTCTATCCACAGCGTACAGATTAACCCCTGAAGCAAAGGAAGATTACCACTGGGGGAGTGGGGGCATGTGGGGAGCAGAGGGTGAAACAACACAGGACACTCATCATTCATGTAAGTACTGTCCCTGGTGTTGATTTTAAAACAAAAATAACAACATTTCAGCTTTTATAGCTCATATTTTATATTTAGTAAAAATTTTGGAGATTATATTGTGGGTATGTGCAATAATACTGTCTTTTTTAATGGAAATACCTGTATGCATTTCATAAACGTTTTTTAAAACTGGAACTTCCAATGTTTTTTTTTTTTGTTTTCATTTGTTCTTTAGTTATGCTGTTTCATATACATACAGTCTACAGTATATATAATTGGAGGCACAATGTGTAAAATTTCAGGCTAAAATTGTGCATTTTAGCTTGTGTTTGAAAAATCAAAAAAGGGTTAAAGAAAATGTTGAATGTTTCCTACATATAGAATGGTGTATTGTAAAATGAGTAGCTTAGATACAAATAGTCGTTCCTGGAATTCTTATTTAAACAAGTTCAGGGTGTATATGTAAATAAAGGATTCATGAAGTTTGTAGAGATCCACAAACAGCGCAACCATCCAACATCCAACAACATGACATCATATTCTATCATTGCATGTTCCACCTGGTGTTAACTCCTACAGGAATGTGATAGCTATGAAAAGACACAAAGGATATGACTTATCGTCTTCTACAGTAGTTGTTAATACATTTTACCATCTTCTAGTTGTTGATACATTCCCTTTTATTCATTCAAAAATTGCAAACAGTGGGTTCACAAAATCTCCAAAATCCCAAAGTGGAAAAGATGGCTGAAAATGTTACACCATTAGTTTGTTTTTTTTTTCTATTGTTTTCTTTTTTGTGGTTGAATGTGATTGAGATGTGTCTTTTTTAACACAACTATCATACAGCAAAATAAACACGCTCAGAAAGATCCTAAAAACACGTATGATATTTGCAATCTTTAGAATTTATGAAATATTGTAAAATAATCTTATTAAATATTTCCATTTCAGATAAACTAACATTTGAAACAAGCGGTGGTTACTTGCCTGCAGGGTTCCCTTTACAGCTTTGCTAATATCGGCAATCAAATTAATGGCAATCAAAAGACTCAGTTGACCTACAATCTCAAAGTGTGACAACTATATTAAATACATAAATTCTGATTCTTAGTAATATTGGTGACATGAAGTAATTAACACTAATAATACACATAAAGAGGAAGTCATAAAATTCACAGTACTGTTCTCGGTTGGCAGTATCAACCACTATCATATACAAGCAATCATTCACTCCGTCAAATTGAAAATGGGAAAAACACCCAAGTCCAGGTTCACACAGGAGAGCACAGCAAATTAACTGGGGCTTTCTACAGTAGATTATAACATAACACCATTTCATTAGTATACTAAGTGCCAAATTTCCATAGGATGACTGATGTAAAGTGTAATGGGTAAGAAAATGTACCCACAAGTTGTTGCCTTTCCTACCATTGTTCTGTTATTTTCTTCTGCCACTACTGTACTACAGCCCTAGGAAGATTGGATTTGTACTGTATGATCACGGACAACCAGCAATGCCCAATCATAGGCAGGAGGAGGAGCAGAATACATTTGAATATTACTTTTGCCTAATAGGATAGTTTTATTACTATGGGGTTAGTTTATTAAAACTGTCAAGTGCAAAATTTGGTGTAGCATCTACATTCAGTTTTTAGCAAATCAATTATATGTCTCTGTTTTTCACTTTTCTGATAGGTGTCACTGGGACAATATGCCAAAAAAATCATCATAGCACATATATAGAGATCAACATACACACCACATTAATAATTATTCTACCAAAATTAGTGTTTGCTGTAAATTGTCCTCAGCATTGCTCCTGTTTCTTCTTTCTGTACTCCATCATTTTGTTGAAGCCCAGAGCAGTCACTTCCTTATTGGAAACTTTCCCCCTCTCCTTGGTCTCAAAAGCTATAGGTCACTTTCTTCAATTAAAATTTGTGCATTTCTAACCTTTTTATTATTATTATTATAATACAGGATTTATATAGCACCAACGGTTTGCTCAGCGCTTTACATTATAATGGGAGAACCTTGACTGTATGTTTTGGCTCAGATAGATAGAATGGCTGACAGAAGCTTTACAGTGCTGAACTTCACAAGCGTCAATCAGGGAGAAACGAGAGAATATCAGGGAGATAAGATAAGACACTATCCTTGCAAGTTTATTTTTTTTTGTCTTTCTGGCAGCAGAGTTTGTCCTGTTACCTCTCTTGTTTTTTTCTTCTCTCTCCCTAACTGGTGTTCCCTTAGCACAGTCTGTGTCATCTATGTTGCTTTCTTCCCCCTTCAGCAACAGTACATTTGAAAGCTATAAAAACATCAAGAAGGCGCTGTCCCTAAAAGTATGCAAGTCATTAAATCATAATATATCAGTAATATTGCAATATAAAACAAAGTCCATCAAACTTGAAAAATTATTGTTTGTTATTGTGTCAAGAACCAACATCAATCCAGTGAACATGCTCTAGGCTGAGCCTAACCTAACCATTCTTAAAATTGCTCCACCACCTGTGCCAATCCAATGCACCCACCACAGATCCATGACTACCTTTGTTAAAAGAAAGGTCATATAGCGCTTATTTTACTCAAATTAGTTGATGCAAAAATGAATACACCCCACAACAAAAACTACTACATCTAGTATTTTGTATGACCTCCATGATTTTTAAGGACAGCATCAAGTCTTCTAGGCATGGAATGAATAAGTTGGTGACATATTGCAACACCTATCTTTTTCCACTCTTCAAGAACGATCTCTTTTAGAGCCTGGATGCTGGATGGAAAGTGATGCTCAACTTGTCTCTTCAGAATTCCCCATAGGTGTTCGATTGGGTTCAGATCAGGAGACATACTTGGCCATTGAATCACTTTCATCCTGTTCTTCTTCAGAAATGCAACAGATGTGTGTTTTGAATCATTGTCATGTTGGAAAAGTGCATGTCAACCAAGGGCAAGGAGTGATAGTAGCACTTTACTTTCAATATAGAGCAGTACATCTGTGAATTCATGATACAATCAATGAAATGCAGCTCCCCGACACCAGCAGCACTCATGCAGCCCCACAGAAGGACACTGCCACCACCATGTTTCACAGTAGGCACCATGCATTTTTCTTTGTACTCCTCACCTTGCGACACCGTACAGTTTTGAAGTCATCAGTTCCAAAAGCATTTTTCCTGACAGCTCCAAGTCAGCACAGCTGGGTATGCCCCCCCCCCCCCATGCTTCCAAGACATAACTCATAAATTTGAGCCCACCTGCAGGCTCGGCATTCCTTTTGTCCTCCCATGTGCAGGACCTAGGTATTCTCCTCTACCTTGCTGGTCTAAAGGGCTGGTTGTCCATCCATACGTGTGGGATTCAGCTGGACGTGGTCCCTGGTGTACCAGCTAAATGACCATAATCCTGGGAGCTTCACATCCTCGGGGTGGCTTTTATTACGGCTAACAGCCTTGTCTGGAGTCAGCTGGGCCCATGTGAAGTGGGCAGCGGCGTCAGCAGAGTCACCCCTATGCACGCACACATGTGCAGTGCCAGTGTTTACAGTTGGATGAGTTAAATTTAACCTCTTGCCCTTTAGAGGATTTACCCCCCTTAATGACCAGGCCTCTTTTTCCTACTTGGCGCTGCACTAATTCAACTGATAATTACGTGGTCATGCAATGCTGCACCCAAACAAAATTTACGTCCTTTTTTTCACACAAATAGAGATTTCTTTTGGTGGTATTTGATGACCTGTGCGCTTTTTATTTTTCGCGCTATAAACAAAGACCAAAAAGTTTGAAAAAAAACAATATTTTTTACTTTCAGCTATAAAAAATATATAATAAACTCAAAGTTAGTTATAAAGTTTGACCAAAATGTATTCTGCTACACGTTTGTGGTGAAAAAAATCCCAATAAGTGTATATTGATTGCTTTGTGTGAAAGTTATAGCGTCTACAAACTATGGTATAGATACTGCAATTTACGCAATTTCTTTGCTATACAGCACTGCACTAGTTTAACTGACAATTGTGCGGTCATGCAATATGGTACATAAATAAAATTCATGTCCTTTCTTTCACACAAATAGAGATTTCTTTTGGTGGTATTTGATCACCTGTGCACTTTTTATTTTTGGTGCTATAAACAAATAAACAAAAAAATGTTGAGAAAATTTTTTTTCTTGAAAAAACATTTTCTCATTTCTGTTATAAAAAATATCCAAAAAACCTAAAATTTCATCATAAATTTTTGTCAAAATGTATTCTGCTACATGTTTTTGGTTAAAAAAATCCCGATGAAAGTTATAGCATCTACAAAGTATGGTATAGATAATGGAATTTACACAGCTTTTACTTTCTGACTGCCCATCACATTTCTTGAGGTGCTAAAATACCAGGATAGTACAAACACCCCCAAATGATCCCTTTTCGGAAAGTAGACACCCCAAGCTATTTGCTGAGAGGCATATTGAGTCCATGGAAGATTTCCATGTGACTATCTTTTCCCTCGTAAATCCGAAACTTAGAAGTATAGCTTGTTGCCCTCTCACAGGTCTTCTACATCTTGACCCCATATCTGGCATGCTTGCTGGGGAGAAATTGTTTGGATGCTAGGCTGCCAGAAAAATTAATGAGGAACTCAACGCAGATTTTTTGCTGGGGAGTATAGACATCTGCAAATTTTTGGTTAAAGTGATTTACGAGGGGCTGAATTTTGTGTAGCTGGTCAAATTCAGGGTCACGTCGAGGACGACAGAGTGTATTGTCGTTGAAATGCATAAAAAACATTATACTCATATCTATGCCTGGTCATGGCTGCAGAGAACACGGCATATGATGAATCGGGTCTGTGGACCAATACAACTGCAATTCATTTTTTTTAGTAATGCCCATGTTGAGGGTTAGGCCCAAAAAAAATATAAATTCGGAAACCGTAATGAGTTTCAATGCGAATGGTCTGGCAAGGTTTGAATTTGGGTTGGCGGCAATACATTGTTGTGCATATAAAATGCTTTGATCCACAATCAATACATAGAGATCTTCCATGTAAGACAGGTCCAAAAAATCAAGGGGAAGAGTTAAATTTGCTATTTCCACCTGAATTCTGGGTTGGGCAGTGAATGGGGGAAGTACGAGGGCTGCAGAATTTGTGGGCTGCCAATCGGAATTCGTAAGCACATCCAGAAGGATAATAGGGGCTCTACAGGCCTGTGTGCGAATTCTTGGTGGTTGCGGGACAATACTTGTGCTCACCACCGCACCAGCTTGTACTGCACTTATGGGACTCGCCACATCGCCAAGTCATACTGAATTGCTGGTATTATTATTACTATTATACAGGATTTCTATGGCGCCAACAGTTTGCTCAGCGCTTTACAATATAACAGGAGGCAATACAGCAACAATACAGTTCAATACAAGAGGGTTAGGAGGGCCTGATCCTGGGAGCTTACAATCTAAAAGGTATGTGAAAGACCAGGATGTACTAGACCGCTGGTGTTCGCCAGTTCATCAAAAGGTAGCGCGGCACTAGTACTGGCACTCTGCTGCATATGAGAGTCATCAAAATTTACCAGCAAGTGCTAACAGAGATCAGGCCTGATTCTGCGAACACTGCGGTTTTGTTTGCAATGTATCAAGTGACAGTGACCTACTGGCACTGCACTTGCTGGGGGAGAAGGGGGGTAAGCGTGGGGGCTAAATGCAGGTGCTGGCAGGTGCCGGAGCTGCATTTTTGGGGATGCTATACTAATGTGAACGCTGGTATAGTGCTGATCTGATCAAAGATATTGATCCGTTCAGACACTATACTAGCAATGGAGGTTTATTGTGTATGAGCATGTTCCTGGCAATCAAGGGGTTAAATGTTATGACTGGTGTGCTGACAGGCAATCCGACGCCATCTGGGGGGGGGGCGTGAAAACCACGGGAGCCCAAATCACGTATATATATGTGATTTTGCGCACCTGTCTGCCCTGTAGGAGTATTTCTGCTATAGGGCGGTCAGGAAGCGGTTATATAAGCAGTTTGTGTTACGGCGCTGCGTTACTTTAACTGACAATTGCACAGTCATGCAACGCTGCAACAAAATTAAATTTACATCCTTTTTTACCCACAAATTGGACTTTCTTTTGGTGGTGTTTGATTGCCTCTGCATTTTTTATTTTTTGCACTATAAAAAAAAGACCGACTATTTTAAGAAAAAAAACAATATTTTGGACTTTTTGCTATAAAACATGTCCAGTAAAAAAATTTTAAAATCAAATTGTGATAAATTTTGGCCAAAATGTATTCTGCGACATGTCTTTGCTAAAAGAAAATCCCAATACCTGTAAATTAATTGGTTTACATGAAATAATAATAATAGTGGTGATCAGCGACTTATGGCGGCGATCAGCAACTTATGGCGGGACTGCAGCGGACATTCTGACACTGGGGGGAACTGACTTGGGGTCACTGACATCCCCAGTGACACCAATACAGTAATCAGTGCAAAAAAAAACAAACCACTGACACTGTACTAATGGCACTGGGGAGGAAGGGGTTAACGTTTGGAGACAATCAAAGGGTTAACTGTGTGAGGGGAGTGTTTTACTAGGGGGCGGGGGTGTGTACTTCTCTGTTACACACTGTTCAGGAAGGCTGAGCTCAGCGATTGAAAACAATGCAGTCTTCCTCCCCGTCAGTGTTTGCCGGCAATCGCTGGGCTCCGGCAGGTAATCACCAGCCGGGACCCGGTGAGTGACACCCACGGCCGCGATTGGTGCCGCAGGTAAGGCGGTCGCGCGGCTCATGCATGCCGCCTACCCCGAAATGCAGGATCACGTTTATATACGTGATCCTGTGCACAGGGGCCGCCTTGTAGCAGTATATGTACTGTGGGCGGTTCCCTAGTGGTTAAAAATGCTTTGTATCAAAATAAATGCTGCATTGCTAGGTATAGTTGTGCCCTGCAGCCGCTGCGCATACCCTGAGCTCCTCCAGAGGTAGTACTCTGCATAAAAGGTGCTCAAAGTAATACTTTGTTCACACATGACATTAACCTGTTGGTTGCTTCTTATGTTTGCTTTACTGTTGTGCCATTATGCCAACCCCCTCAAAAGACCAGCATTCCCAAAGAAGGTAGAGGAGTCGCCTGTGGGTGACTTCTGGAAGCAGCATTGCCTGTTGGAATATAGAACATCCTTTTTATATTTGTTTGTGCTCTCCAGTTCCTCAAATGAAAAAAAAAAGAGGTCTTTATGATGTCAACAATTCCCTTGGATGGTTTGTGTGCATTGCAGAATATTGTAATTCTGTTGCAGATTCTTACCGTTTTGTTGCTCTTCTTAACCAAACATTTTCATTATCTCCTGCTCTCTGGCAAGCCAAAGTTTGGTTCATTAACCACCTGGTGAAATCTGGCTGTGGTTGAAAGCTGCAGTATCAACCTCCAGCTAGCAGTTGTTAACCCTTTAGGGTTTGTTACTATACAAGCTATTTTCTACTTCATTACATTATTATTTTTTTTAGCTGCTTGTTAAGTGGCAGGCAAAACCCTGTGAAAAGATTATCTAGTCTGGTAATGGGCAGTCTCAGAGCTTTCCCAATCAAAACAACCCTCTTCAGACCAGGGGCGGACTGACCATTGGGGAACTCGGGCACTGCCCGAGGACCCGGGCTAAGTAGGGGGCCCCATGAGATGTCCCTGGTACCTTTCATAGGCTTTTTTGGGTGTGATTTGAGTGTGGGCGAGGACACAGGGGCCCCGTGATCCCCTATTGCCCGGGGGCCCCATGAGTTGTCAGTCCGCCCCTGCTTCAGACTTTTCAAAAAGAGGACGCAGGTGAATATGACTATGATGAACATGAATGTAGGTGTTTCGCTCACTCTGTAAAGAGGTTATATGTTCTAGCAATGAGCAGTCTCATAGCTTTCCCAGGCAAAACAGCCTCTTCAGACTCTCCAGAGGGGAAGAGATGGATGAACATGATGGTAGGAATCTTGCTTTGTTCAAGCAACAAGAAATGAGGATGATGACACCTAATATGCTGTCACATTCATTAAACAAGTGACCAGTACACTCAAAATAAGTTGTTCCACTCACCCTGTGAAAGGGCTATATGTTTTGGCAATCAGAAGTCTCATAGCCGTGCCAAGCAAGACACAGCCTCTTCAGACTCTATGAACAGGAATATGCGGACAAGCAGTGGAAGTATTTCAAGTGCCTCCAAAGAACAGCTTGACAATTCCCTTATGGTGACTGAATCAGGCACTCATTCTACAAGATTGGAGCATGTTGTCACAGCAGGTGTCAAGGGGTTTGAATCACCCCTTTGGTCGATGTGTCCCTTATGGGACTGGCTAGATACATGACTTTACTATTAGAAGATGCTGTGGCCTTCAAGGGTGTACTCAATCACTGTATTGTTCTTGATCTTAGAAGGTGAAACCTAAATAAATAGTGGTCAGTTTGGCTTCCTGCTTCAAGATGAACATTTGTTGAGTAAAAGAAGACTGAAGTTCTAGAGTCAGCTTCTACGCTCACTCCAGAGAGGGTAGCTTCTGCATTTCTGGCTGGGAGTCAAAGAAAAAGCCAGCACATAATCCAAGACATCAGCAAAGAGCTTCAGGATGCTTTCTGGTATTTTGGGGATTGTGATATCCATACATGTCTTATGGGCACTTGGTAGCTCCTCTTTGGACATAGGTGCAGCTTTGGTGATGGACACATGGTCACTCAAGGCATGCATTTCAGGTAGGCTCATTTGAGCTCTCACCCCCTTTCAAGTCAGGTTTCTGGACTGGTAGCAGTCAGAGGGCCTGGGTCAGAAGATATGGATTATGCCCTGTATGAATACGAACCTAAACTTGTGGTTGGAAAAGCAGGATCTTCTGCAATGTAATTCCCATCTGACGACCTAGTGGCTTGTAATGCACTAAGACACCAGCAAAACAGTCAGAGAGCACTAATTCAGGAGTAATGGGCTCAGGACCAATTGCCTTTTTCAAGGCTCCAAGATGGTGTCCAACATCCTGGAGTCAAGAACGGAATTTCAGGCTTTCCTAGCCTTCAGTCACCTAAACCAAGGTGGCCCTGTCCTGGTGAAGTTAAACAGCACAAAAACTGTGGCCTACATCTGGAAACAAAGGGGCACTCAGTGTCTCCCTCCTGTAGGAAGTTTCTCCAATTCTAGAGTTGGCCCAAGTCAATATCCTAAACCTATCTGCAGCCTATGTGCCCGGTCGCAAGAATCTTTAGGCAATTTGTCCAGGTCAACTCTGGATGACAATGAATGGTCCAGACTGCAGTAAGTCTTTTGAGAGCAAATGGGCTTGTAGTCTCTTCCAGAGATAGACCGGTTCACATCCCCAGTCAACAAGTTGCTGAAGTTCTATTCCAGGGTCCAGCATCCACAAGCAATCGGGGTGGAGGTGCTGATCGCAGAGTGGATCTCCAGGACAGCTTATGCCTTTCTGCCTCTTCCTCTTGTTCTCAGCTTCCTGCTGAGGCTGTGGCAGGGGAAGGTGATAGTCCTGGTGGTGATTCCGTTAAGTTACTGTCATTCAATTTTCCATTATCTTGGTCTCATTAGAGTACATAATCTTGTTAATTAGGATTTTGTTCTCTAAAATGTAGCTTTGCTCCTAAAACTTTCATTAGGTGTATTCATTTTTGCAGCATGGTCTAGAATGAAATTGTTAGGAAAAATACATTTTTGTGTGTGCAAATTAACAAATCTTGTTTGCAATCAATGGCCTGCATTTGTGGGGGTATTTTGTAGTATAGTGTCTCATAGAAAATGTTGATTCTGAAAAGAGAGGAAAGGTTTTCTGACAAATCTGCTGGGGTGTGCTCATTTATGCTGAGCACTATATATATATATA
Organism: Staurois parvus; assembly: GCF_062004578.1. Lineage (NCBI taxonomy): Eukaryota > Metazoa > Chordata > Amphibia > Anura > Ranidae > Staurois > Staurois parvus. Next base: position 3,529,931 of record NW_028317948.1, on the reverse strand, counting down.
TATATATATATATATATATATATATAGTTTAGTTTAGTTTTGGATAGGGTTCACGAGGATCAGCAGCAGCTGAAAATAAATATAAAACCACTCCTATAAAGATTCACTCCTCACATGGACACAGACAAACAGCTATTCAGAATAACAAAAGGTAGGAATCTGCAGCAAAGTTTGTTACAATCCTTGCAATGTACATTGGTCACCCAGATGGGAATGCTTTTTTTCTCAACTAAAGGAGAGTTATTCTTAAATCATTCAATGATATTTTACTTATGCATGAGGCACGGGCTCCAGATCAGCTGTGCACATCTGAAACTATTGCAGTACAGGGAAAAGTGTATAGTAAATAGGCCAATGGCTGATTCTCCCTGTTCATTGTGGCTGAATTATGTGACAGAAAAGAAAATGGTCTATTTTTACACTTCTTTGAAATACACTAGCTTTGTAAAACAAGATTTGAACATTAAACCATTACATGAATGTAATCATTCTTATCTGCTTCTTGCATCGGATCAGCATTTTCTCCCTGTGCCAGTGTGGGTTTCCTCTGGGTACTCCAGTTTCCTCCCACACTCCAAAGACTGATAGGTTGATTGGTTCCTGTCTAAATTGGCCCTAGTATGTGCATTTATGCATGTGAAACAGGGATGTTAGGTTGTAAGCTACTTGAGGGCAGGTACTAATATGAATGTACAATATGTACAGTGTTGCATAAATTGTCAGTGCTATATAAAGCCTAGTTCCCACCTATGCAGTTTGCTTTTGATCCGTTTCAGCAGTGTTTTTTGTGGTGCTTTTTTGCACATGTGTTTTTGACGCCTTTTCTTTTACATTTTTTTAATGCATTTTGCGTTTTATTTTATGCTTTTTTTGGCCAAATTGTTGTTGGGCAGATTTAAAGACACAAAACACATAAAAAAAACGCACTACATGCCTTTTCTGCAGCATCTCTATTGAAGTCTATTGAACCAAAAAGGCACAGTTTTGCATTTAAAAAAGTCAGTGGCCCTTTCCAGAAATGCAGGGGCTGAAAAAAGCATAGATGTGAATGTGTCCCACAAGAAACCATGATAAATGGACTGTAGTGCGTTTCTGCAAAAAGAACCAAACAACGCATAGGTGTGAACCAGGCCTAAATGCTTGTAATAAATACGTTATTATTATTATTATCAATAATAAAGTAAGAGCCTGTACATGCACACATGGCCATAAATAGTAAGGACCTTACTGAATTTACTGAAAAAAAGGAATCCAATGATGGATGCCCTGTTTCCACTTTGGCTAAATACTGGCACGTTCAATAACTCACTGGCCATATACTTGACAATTTTGTTGGACATTTGAGTAGCCATATGATCGAACCTGGTGTGAAAGTTTCTAAAAATGTCTTTAAACAAAATATTTGCAACAAATATTTACAAAATGCTGGGTAATAGTGTTTCACTAATTGTGCAGGATTTTTCATTCATAGTCTATTTGGGGAGCTTTGACTCCACTCCATGCCATGCTTTGTCAGGATCCAACGGAATAATAACAGCAGATGTTTGAAACAGGTTTTGTCCAATCAGAACTACAACACCCTTTTGGGATGGACATTCTTGTCAAAGCCAAATTGTAAGAAAATAATACATTCAGGGCTTTTTTTCTCTGAGAAAAGGTGCAGGAACTCCCCCTTTATGAGTCACTCCCTTGTCTCTGCCTCTACCCACCTCTGAGTACCATTCCTTGGTTCCACCCCCTACCTACCTCCCAGTACAGTCCCTTTGAAAGAATACAGATGCAAGTATGATTTTGTGGTGCCAAGTAAATTTTATGAAATGTGTTATGAATACCAAGAAAAGCAGTAAAATAAATCCCCTGCAGCAACAATAGATCCATCAGCAACAATGGACCATCTGCAACAAAATACCCCCCAGCAAAAACAGATCTACCCACAGCCAGCATCAATGGACCCTTCAGCAGCGAGCAACAATAAACCCCTCCCTCAACAGTAGATCTCTCCAAGGAACAATTGACCCCCCTGCAAAATAAAACACACCTCAGCAAAAATAGATCCCCGGTAGCAACAATAGACCTCCCTAGCAGCAATATACACCTCACATAAATAGATCCCCTCCAGAAACAATAGATTCCCCAGCAGCCAGCATCAATAGACCCTGCAGCACACTCCGGAACCCCTTGCCTCTACATACATTCATTGCCGGAGGTGCCGGAACTGCGTTCCCCCAGGTTCCTGCTGAAAAAAAGCCCTGCAAGCAGCTGTGCCTAAATTTAAAAACATAGCAGACATAGCTGTGGGGCAGAAAGTGTCACATTCCTATTTATTTTGCAGGGCTTATACATGAACTAAGTAAAGCAAATAAAAAATAGCACACATGTATCTATTATTCTTGATGTTACAAAAAGGCATTCAAAATATCAAAAATAAGGAAAATACCTATCATGCAGCCAGCTCACTGCATCTGGGTTGGGGGTTTGGGCCACAGCACCTTCTGTATACAAAAGGGCCGTGATGATCTCTTCCTGGAATTTTAGGAAGGATCCACTTCTTCCAGTTGGTTTTGTAAAGCACAAAAGCGTTTTACAGAGCCAATTGAAATAAATATACAGACACTTAGAAACTAAGTACGGCTTTATCATCTGGTCGTTGAGGTCCATCAACAGGTTATAGTCGTGGATACAGAGGGACTTCTCAAAGACACCAGCTGCCGTGGTAATTTGGATGGTCGTGTCTGTGTGAATGGAAGACAGGAAGAAAACATCCCGTTTGTCCTTCCACTTCACTGCGAGCAATTAATCGTTTCTCAAGCAGGCTTTTTTCCCCTTTTTAAGATGGCTATTTCCAAGTTGTTGGGGGAAGCCCCAGCAATTAGGTTGCATGGCGCCACACGCACCAATTCCAAGATTGTACAGATGTCTAAATAGTGGCACGCTCGTATAAAAATTGTCCACGTACAAGTGGTACCCCATATAGAAAAACGGTGACACCAAGTCCCAAACTATCTTGCCACTGCTCCCCAAGTAATCTGGGCTTCCGGAGGGCTCCTTGTGGCTATCTTTTCCCTCGTAAATCCAAAAATTACATTAGCCTGCTGCCCTCTCACAAGTCTTACTTGACCCCATATCTGGCACGTTTGCTGGGGAGAAATTGTTTGAATGCAAGGCGGCCAGAAAAATGAATGAGGGACTCACCAACGCAGATGTTTTGCTGGGGAGTATACACATCTGCAAATTTCTAGTTAAGGTGATTTACGAGGGGCTGAATTTTGTGGAGCCGGTCAAATTCAGGTTCACCCCGAGGACAACAGAGTGTATTGTCGTTGAAATGAATAAATAGCATTATATTCTCATATCTATGCCTGACCTTGGCAGCAGAGGACTCGAATATTTCTCCTTACAGGCATATGATAAATCGGGTCTGTGGACCAATACAAATCGGGTCTGTGGACCAATTCAATTTATATATGTGATTTTGCGCAGGGAATCTGCCCTGTAGCAGTAAACCTGTTACAGGGCAGAGCTTAAAGTGGAGCTCCACCCAAAAGGGAAAGTTCCAATTTAAGGACTTCTCCCCTGCTCCCCATTAAGGATTGGCACCTTTGGGAAGTGGGGGGAGTGGGTACCCGAATCTGACAGGTACCCGCTCCCACTTCTGGTCCAATCGCCTAGGCCAGTGGTGGGCAACCTTTTTTTTCAACTGAGCCAAATCTCGCCAAAACCACGATTGAAATTTATTTTGAGAGCCACATTTTTAAAACTGAAAATACATCCGCCATATAGTAATTCATCCCCCATATTAATTCATCCCCCATATAGTAATTCATCCCCCATATAGTAATTCATCCCCCCTATAGTAATTCATCCCCCCTATAGTAATTCATCCCCCATATAGTAATTCATCCCCCCTATAGTAATTCATCCCCCCTATAGTAATTCATTCCCCATATTGTGTCAATTCACTTACCTTTGCTCCGCGCGTTCCTCTCGCCGTGTTCCCGCGCCGTTCTGGTCTTCAGGGCGGACTGTGAGAGGAGAGGAGTTCGTCATGCTGCCCCGCCTACATCCTGGCTGCCCCGCCTACATCCTGACAGCTGCAGAGTCCTGACTTTTGGGGCGGCCGCCCGAGAGGAGGGAGGGGAGCGGGCGCCCGGCACACAGAAGAGCCGCATTTAAGTTTGTAAAGAGCCGCATGTGGCTCGCGAGCCGCGGCTTGCCGACCACTGGCCTAGGCGATCGGAAGCAGAAGGTGTGCTCCCACCCTCCCTCCCTGTAGTAGTCTTTTGGGACATGTGACAGGTCCCAGAAGACTACAGGACCATTCATGAAGAGCATCGCTACTCGTGCATGCGCAGTGGGTACCCGTCTGTGAAGCCGCAAGCTATCACAGCCGGGTGCCCACACTGAAGATGACGGCCTCCTGGAATACAGGACGGCCGGTGAAACGAGCTTTGGGGGACACACCACGGGACCGTGGGACAGGTAAGTGGCTGTTTTTTAAAAGTCAGTAGCTACAGTTTTTGTAGCTGCTGACTTTTAGTGGAACTCCGCTTTAAGTGGTTAAGTAATGTGTATGCTTTAATGCAGCACACCAACATGGATATGTGTAAATGGGTGCTAAAGAGCAATTCCAGATAACAAATAACAATAGTGAATTGGTGTAAATATATATTACATTAATATCTAAACTTACAAGAACCTGATAGAATATTCTTCAACTTTACTAACAATATAGCTGTGTTCATGCCTGTTAGTAATCTACAAAATCAGAGTTTACTTGGTGATTTGTAAAACAGCAACAAAACATTGTGTTATGTTTCCAAGCAAAAGTTTGAGATCTGGAGCCGCAGCATTTAAAAAAACCCACAAAAATGTAAATAGTAGTTATTCAGTGGTAATATATTATATACATTCCTGATAACAAGGTGTCTCCTTCTGGCGTCAATGTAAGTAAGTTTTGTTACTCTAAATTGAAATGAAAAGAAACAGAACTTTTACATAATTTCAGCACTGTTGTGGATAGTAGTAAGATGATTCAGGCTTTTTATGTACCTTGGAGATTCACCACAAATTGTAATTCTGCCTCATGGATGGCACCTGTTCAGAAATGTATATTTCAAGACAATTTAAAGTGCCAAAAAAAAATTGAAAATTCAATTAACGTATGTATGACTCTAAAGTCATGACTCTAAAGTACCTTCTATTGCTTTCATCCTCCTCCATATCTTCCATGTTTTGGCTGACTTCCTGTAGGAGGGTGGCTACTTCCATTCTCCATGGTCCCACTGTATGTAGGGATGTAGCCACCCTCTCTTGCTCACTCCTGAGATGAACTATGTACTGTGGGATTTGTAGTGTGCATAGAGCTGTGCACATGACCCCAACTAACGTGCACTACTTGTTACAAATAAACAGAAACAAAGGAGTAAAGCCAGTGGCATCCCTAGGGTTGGTGTCCCCCGCTGCGGGAACACTTGGTGACCCCCCCTCTCTCTCTCTGCCCTCTTTCTCCCCCCTCTCTCTCTCTGCCCTCTTTCTCCCCCCCCCCCTCTCTCCCCCCTACCTACTACATGAAGCTGCAGTGCTGTCACCAGATAAGAGGGGGGCACTGGTAGAAGGGGAGGATCAGAGAAGACAGGATCAAACAGCGGTTTTACACAATGCAGAGGATTAACCCCTTAGGTTCCATAGTGAGTATAACAAGCATGCTTTACTGCATATACAGACTGAGTTTACTGTTGTGGGTTTAGTAACACTTTATGGTAATAAAAAATAGGGAAGCACCGATACTTTAAGCCAAGTACTCGCTGATGTAGAGTACCGATACTTTGCAGTACGATCTGCGTCAATACAAAATGTATGGATGCAAATTGCACCACAAAGAATAGCATGCAATTTGAACAGGACTGTGATTCTTGTCCAAATCGCATATGGTTTCCCCACGGCTCCTGTGTGGACCCAGGCTTGTCATAGCCTGAGTTCACACAGGAGCAGTGCGGGAAACCTCCCTGCACCAGACCCATGCTGTCACACAAGAAGCTGGGGATTTGAAATCCCCGCAGCTTTCTCTCCTCTCAGTGCAGAGATGACAATGAGGGCTAGAAGGCTTTTGGTGACGGTGCTGTCCAATCAGAAGCCATCTAGCCCCTACTGTCATCCCTGCAAGGTGAGGAGAGAAAGCCACTTCACAGGTCTTCCTGTTCAAATCGTATGTTATTCTTTGCAGTGCAATTTGCATCCATACAATTTTTATGGATGCAAATCGCACAGCAAAATATCGGTTTCAGGTATCGGGAGCATTTTCATGAGTACTTGTGAAAATACTCGGTGCATCCCTAGAGAAAAACCTTTTAATAGTAGAGGAGGTTCAGGGCTACTCTGTGCAAAACATTGCACACAGCAGATAAGTATAACATGTTTATTATTTTAATTAAAAAAAATAAAGCTTTACAATCCCTTTATGAAAAGTTGTGTAAGTCGTTTTAGGCATTAACAACAGCTGATTTGTAGACAGAAGACCAAAGTAAGGTATCAATCTGACTAAATAGAAGGATATCCTACAGTGTCTTGAAAAAGTATTCATACCCCTTGAAATTTTCCAAATTTTGTCATGTTACAACCAATTTATTTATAGCCTAACCCTGCTTTAAACTTATCCACAACTTTATCCCTAACCTGTCTGGTGTGTTACCTGGTCTTCATGATGCTGTTTGTTCACTAATATTCTCTAACAAACCTCTGAGGGCTTCACAGAACAGCTGGTGGACTCTATCTACTAATTAGGTGACTTCTAATGGCAATTGGCTCCACTAGATTTTAGTTAGGGGTATCAGAGTAAAGGGGGCTGAATACAAATGCACGCCACACTTTTCAGATAATTATTTGTAAAATATTTTGAAAACCATTTATCATTTTCCTTCCACTTCACAATTATTTGCCACTTTGTGTTGGTCTATCACATAAAATCCCAATAAAATACATTTACGTTTTTGGTTGTAACATTGCAAAATGTGGAGAATTTCAAGCGGTATGAATACTTTTTCAAGGCACTGTATATGCCAAGCAAAGACTAGAAAAGGTGACATTTGGGAACAATTAAAAAACAGGCAAAATTTTTGACTGAAGACATAAAAGCAATAGTGAACTGCTAAGCAGTGGTGTATTTAGGTTTTTTGCTGCCCTAGGCAACACAAAAATTGTCTGCTCCCACGGAAAATGACCAGCACAACCCCCCCTTCCCCCTCCCGTGAAGAGAGCCTGACATTGACCAACAACATCCCTGCCCCCCACCCTGGACAGCCTTGCCCTACCCCCCCACCCCCGCGATAGAAAGACACTCATCTTCACAGCTCTGGACATCCCGGGAACAAGAGCCAGGCTCTACATACACCATCAAGCTGCCCGCAGCCTTTCTCCGATCCCACCTGGTTCCCAAGGTGTGTGCTTCCCTACTTTCATCCCTTCTTTTGGGGGGAGGTGCTGCCCCCCTAAAAATGCCGCCCTAGGCAAGTGCCTCGTTTGCCTTGTGGTAAATACGCCCCTGCTGCTAAGCAATGGTTAAGGGTATTGATGAGCACACCTGTCAGGATTTTGTCCACTGGTGAATCCAATCCACTTCACAGGCTGGATCAACTGCCACACATTACTCGCTCTTCTCAGTCCCATTCCGTAGCTCAAACCTACGGGACTGAGATTGAGCTCTGCAGTCACTTTGTGCAGGATTGTGAATAAGAAAACAACTGCTGCAAATGTCCTTTTGTGTCTTTCAGTCAGTTAACCATGTTGACTGCGCTTATGCTTATCAGATGACTTTTTCCTGGAAACTGTATATGCCGTCATAACCTTTGATACTGTACCTCGCGACACGGCTAATAAATTGGCAATTTCAGTCAGAGACACCAGCTAAGCCGGCACCAACAGTTTGCCCTCTTTGAAGGTCAGTAAGCTCTGACATGACTCTGTATTACTAGCAGCGCATGCAGTGAATGACGAAAGTGAGGCTTCCCACCTGTTAGCTAGGTGTCTCATCACACAATGGAAGCAAAAGTATGTTACATCACTTCCGCTTTCAACGTGAAACATGTCGTCACTTTCACACCATGGCCGGATCTAGGGCAGCGCCCAGATTTCAGTTGTGCCCCCCCAAGCTGGGTGCCCCTATGTACATTATGCCCATGACCTCTGAGCTTCCCCCTCATCCCCGCTGGACAGAAGTGACAGTGGCAGAGAGGAGAGAGTGGAGAGGAGGTGCAAGCTTCTCTGTGATAAAAGCGATCCTACATAAAGAAGATTACACATGATCGCTCTTAGATATGACAGTACATGGCTTTATTACCCGCCCCCATCTCCTCCAAAGACTGCTCAACTCCTGTAAATGTGGGTAGGGGCGGGTACCGTGTACCGTCAGATCTAACAGCGATCCTGTGTAACCTGCTGTATGGAGGATCGCTGTTATGACAGGAGGAAGATCACAGAGAAGCTGCATTTCCTCACTACTCCTGTAGTTCCCACATGTAAGATTGGGGGAAGGGGAGCTTGAGAATGAGGGGTGGTGGGGGGACTGTTTGTGCTGGTAAAGGTAATTGGGGAGGAATATGTTAGTAAGCAGGATTGGGGAGAATGTGTGTTAGGAGGGGGGAATTGGGGAGTATTTGTGCTAAGAGGGGGATTTGTGCTAGGAGGGGGATTTGAGTGGGGGCAGGGATTTGTGTCGGGAAGGATAATATGCAGGTGGTTGTGCTAGGAGTGCAGATTTGGGGAGGAAATTGTACTAGGAGGGGGATAGGAGGGAATTTGTACTGGTATGGGAAATTTGGGGGGGATATGTACTAGGAATGGGGACTAAGGGGGGGGATTTGTACTAGGAAGGGGGACTAAGGGGGAATTGTACTAGGAAGGGGGACTAAGGGGGGATTTGTACTAAGAGGGGGATGAAGGAGGAGGATTTGTACTAACAGGGGGGATTTAGGGGGAGGATTTGTGCTAGGAGGGGGGTTTAGGGGGCAGGATTTGTACTACAAGTGGAGATTTGGGGAGAGAATTTACACTAGGAGTGGGGATTTGTACTGGGGGGGATTGTGGAGAGAATTTGTACTAGGAGGGGGAATCTCGGGGTAGTTTTTTTTTTTTTGCCATGGAAGATTTGTGGGGAATTGGGGGAATTTGAGCTGGAAGGTGGGATTAGGCTGCAAAGATTTTTGCTGGGAGGAGGACTTGGACTGCGAGGATGGGGAATTTTTACATTTTTGGTTGGGTAGAATTTGAGCTTGCTTAGGGGGTGAATGTGTTGCTCAGTACTGTTTTTTTTTTTTTTTTGGAGGGAGAAGTGGAAGGTGGGGGCACAATTTGCTAGATGATCTTTTCCTGGCACTGTCCGCTTGCGCACAAGGCACTTAACAGATCTCCTCCTCCCCACATAACATGTAGCTGAGATCAGATTCCCTAACACAATGTGTAGCTGGCTGCTATGGTGCAGTTCTGACCTGTGAAATTCCATGTCTGGATTGGCAACTGCAGTAGTCAGCTGCACACTGTGTGGAGGGATACCGATCTCGGCTATGTGCTGTGTGGGGAGGAGGAAATCTCTTAAGTTCCCAGTCCTCAACACTGCTGACCACTGTCTTCCGCCATGCTGACCCCTGTACCTTGCCCTGCTAACCCCTGTTCTCTGTCCTGTTGACCCGTCCTCTGCCATGCTAACCACTGCAAACTGACTAGATAACCCACTGTACACTGCCCTACAAACGTCTGACCCTATCCTCTGCCCTGTCGACCTCGCATCCTCTGTCCACCTGACATTTTTCACTGCACCCCCAAATTAGAAAAGCTAGATCCGGTCCTGTTTCACACCAGCAATTCATGTAGTGTTTCCATTTTTTTGTCTAATTCTTGTACTTTGGGCACAGCTTCTAATTCATTTCCACCTTAAGTCTAAATAATGATGACAGAACCTATGACCCTGTGTATCAAGTCATATTGGTTTAACACAAGTTTACCAAAGCAAGATGTGAGCAGGGACCTATACTCCCTTCTAGAGCAGAAGTTCCATTTACATCATAGGCCTTTGCATTAACTCTAGCCCTATTATTTTGGCTTGGATTGTCTATCAGTAAAAGCCCAAAGAACTAATGGAAGGAAAGTGTGATATTAAAGGGAATGTAGATCAAAAGGAAGAAAAGAAGAAAAGAGAAAAAGCAGGAAAGAGAAGAAAAAAGCCTTCCCAACATTTACATTTTACTAAGGTATAATACAACCCCTATAATATCTCAAAATGCCCAGAGGTTCCCCAGTTCATCCTTGATCCTAGCTCCAATGTTGATGCCCATCCAATTAGCAAATGAAGGGCTAATAGGTCATCACATATGCAGTATTATATTATTGATGTGTTACAAAGGTGTTGGGCTGCTAGCACCATCTGTGAGTAGGAAAAAAACTAGTAATGGGTCCATAGGATCCCTCTAGCAGTTTACTAAAAAGTTTGGTAAACTGGGCAGAGCAAATTGGCAATCTGAAGCAAACATATTCAAGAGGATTGCCCAGATTGACCGCAAATTTAAAGCTGGCAACTGTCAGAATTTTGGCTGGGTCCTGTGAATCAGCCAAAACTCTAATGGTGAGTGGTCCTGCCAAAATGCCCGGATCAACAACCTTCTGGAAACTCAAATCAGTCGGGCGGAAAATTGTTTCCCAAACAGCGACTGCAACCAATTAGCTGCTGTCACTATTTGAGTTTTCTGACAGTCACACCTGTCAGAATACAATAGTTGGCAAGGGAGATTTGTCCATCCACGTTGGTGTGAACAGAGGATCAAATGATTTCTATTGTTGCCTGAATTATAGAAATCTAAGGGGTCGATTTATAAAGAATTCATCTAGAACTCCATCTAGTGGCTAAGTGCAGTATTTTTCATTTAAAATCAATATACCATTAAAACCGCACAGGATGTAGCCTGTTTAGCCATTTGTTTTTTGCCCCATTCGCACAGAATGAATGTACATGCACATTCACTGGGCAAATTCTTTATAAATCAATCCTTTTAGCTGGACAGACATGCTTCAGTCTTTTTAATTCAGCCAGCAGGCTTAACAAAAAAAAGTGAACCGATTCCTCCATCCACATTCAAGATGGGATTTTCTAGCCATCAGAATACACTGATCAATGCTGCAACCAATCGACTGAATGGACTGATCAAAGCAAAAATTTACAATAAGCCAGTTCATGAGAAATCAACTTATTGGTAATGGCCATAGATGGATAAAAAAATTCAGATCCATCAGCCATAGATGAATAGAAATTTCGATCCATCTACGGCCAGCTTTAGTTTGGTCAACTCAACTCACTACTAGTCAAAACAGGCGGTGGAGATAAATAAAGACATCCAGGAGACCGGTCAGGAAAAATGAGGAAGATTACAGCAATCACAGCTGACCTCACCAAAGCTAAACAAAGCTTCAGCAATGTTTTTTACTGTGAAAATGCTTTGTGCCAGATTTATATTTGCTCCGTTTTTTCTTTTTGGTATTTTGTCCATTTCCGGTAGAGCTTAGCTCACACTGCAAGTCCCAATTTCCTTCTGGCATGTTGGGTTCTTTATAAAGACAGGTAAACATTACATTAGTAACACTCATTACATGAGTTTACATTAGTGGAGCTGAAAATTAATTTAATTAATTAATTTTAAATCAATTAACGTTAACAAAAATAGTTGATTTATTGTGCTTCTGTATTCAATTTAGAACAATTTAACATAACAAGGTAACATTCCAGCTATAATTAAAGGCAAAACTTAAAAAAAAAATTGGATAGAGTGGCAAAAGATTAGAACACCCATCAGGATTTTATTACTGTCTGTGTCCCTGTTAGGAAGATGCACCTTCCAATGGAGACACTAGTTCTGGTGACACTCATGACAACCCTGGATTCCCTCTGTTTGCAGGGATTTTCTCTCTCTCTCTCTCTCTTTCTCTCTCCCGTCAGATTTGTTTTACCATATGTCAGATTTTTTTAACCATATGTGTCCCATTGCAGAGATTTCCCTTCACTTCCTTGTCCCATAACCAAACAGGAAGTGAGAGGAAATACCAGCAAAGTAACCACTTGCCCTCCAGGGGATTTACCCCCCTTCCTGACAGGCCATTTTTTGCAATACGGAGCTGCATCATTTTAACTGACAGTCATAAATGAAATGTATGTCTTTTTTCCCCACAAATAGAGCTTTCTATTGGTGGTATTTGATCACCTCTGCATTTTTTATTTTTTGGGCTAGAAACAAAAAAAGACCGACAATTTTGAAAAAAAAAAAACAATATTTTTTACTTTTTGCTATAAAACATATCCAATGAAAAAATTTTAAAAATCAAATTTCGTTATAAATTAAGGATAAAATGTAATATGCTGCATATCTTTGCTAAAACAAAATCCCAAAACATGTAAACTAATTGGTTTATGTGAAAGTTATAGCGTCTACAAATGGCGGTATATATACACTGGATTTTTTTTTGTTTATATACTATTATTGGGGGCGATCAGCGACCAGTGAAATCCCCAGTGACACTAATACAGTGATCAATGCTAATAAAAAGCACTGACACTGTATTAATGACACTGGGCAGGAAGGGGTTAACTTTTTGGCAATCAAAGGGTTAACTGTGTACTGTGTGTGTTTTACTGTGTGTGTTTTACATGGGAGACATGCTGCTTTGAATTTCTCTTCTGTGCAGATAAATACAAAGCAGCATGTCCTTGTTTGCAGGAGAGAGACCTGTGTTGTTTACACGCAGGTCTCTCCCCTGTCAGGTTTGCAAGGCAATTGCAGGCGGGGAATCTCTGGCCAGGACCCGGTGATTGACATGTATATATACGTAATTTTGCGCAACCCTGCTGCCCTGTAGCAGTACTTCTACTATAGAGCTGCGGGCAAGTGGAATTCCTTGGGGACCCCAGGTTCAGAACAGTGTCCCCATTGGAATATTTCCCCTCTATTACTTTTCTGGGGATTTTCTTTTACTTTCATTTTCGATGATAATGGTAAACAGGACAAATAGAGAGGGTTAATCTCTATAACGGGGGCACAGACAGCAATAAAAACTGACAGGGGTTCTAATGCCTCTGCACTCTATCTAAAACAAAAAAAAGTTTCACATTGAGTTATACTTTAAGTGAACAGCTGGTGTATTTGTGGAACCAATTACATAAAAAAAACACTATATCTAAAATAACTGAACTGACTCAGAGATCTTATTTTGACTACTTATGCAGATACAGAACTGCTGGTTAGGAATCCTAATCCACCAATCAGCTTTCCTACACAGATTCAAACAGGAAAGCCTTTACTTTGAGTCCACTCAAATTTCTCATTTTTAAATGAAGCTCTGATGAAGGGGGATTTCCCCTGACCCCTGAAAGGCATTGGCTGTCTTTTAAAACAATATCAATAAATTTACTTTGACTTTTTTATCATTTGGTCTGGTGCTTTTTCCATATACGTATGCATGTTCTTTTCTGGTAACCTGCTGGGGTACCTACTGGAGGGTAGCCTTGTCTGTTGTGAGCAGTCCAACCTGAGCCAGTGGGCTCTTCAAATGTTTTTTGCCTCCTCACTATCTTGTTTAAACTCACATCAAAATCCCAACGCCTCTTGGATGCCCTTTTTTCCACTGGACCTGACTGAGAGATCTAACTGTAACTTCAGACAGAACTTGCCTATCAGTTGGGGTGTTACAGTCTTGGCGGTGGGAGGCCAGCCTGTCTTCTCTGCTGCTTCGAAGTACACAGAATGAGCAAGGTTTTAAACTATTGCATTGTGGTGGGCTTGCTTGACACAGAACAGTGACATAATGCGTGTAATTACTCACCGCAAAATTGTAAATGAGCCCTTAAAGTACTGGTGGGTCTCTACAACACAATTTTTCTCGACACCAGTTGGTAAGTTGAAATTCATGATATAGCTCTGTTCTTGTAGTGTGAACCAGTGCGTTGTTCATTGTATATGTATTCTCTCATGGGAAGAGACGATTAAGGGGATATAATCACCATGTATATACACTCAGGTCCATAAATATTGGGACATCGACACAATTCTAACATTTTTGGCTCTATACACCACCACAATGGATTGAAATGAAACGAACAAGATGTGCTTTAACTGCAGACTGTCAGCTTTAATTTAAGGGTATTTACATCCAAATCAGGTGAACGGTGTAGGAATTACAACAGTTTGCGTATGTGTCTCCCACTTGTTAAGGGACCAAAAGTAATGGGACAGAAAAATAATCATAAATCAAACTTTCACTTTTGAATACTTGGTTGCAAATCCTTTGCAGTCAATTACAGCCTGAAGTCTGGAATGCATAGACATCACCAGACGCTGGGTTTCATCCCTGGTGATGCTCTGCCAGGCCTCTACTGCAACTGTCTTCAGTTCCTGCTTGTTCTTGGGGCATTTTCCCTTCAGTTTTGTCTTCAGCAAGTGAAATGCATGCTCAATCGGATTCAGGTCAGGTGATTGACTTGGCCATTGCATAACATTCCACTTCTTTCCCTTAAAAAACTCTTTGGTTGCTTTTGCAGTATGCTTTCGGTCATTGTCCATCTGCACTGTGAAGCGGCGTCCAATGAGTTCTGAACCATTTGGCTGAATATGAGCAGATAATATTGCCCGAAACACTTCAGAATTCATCCTGCTGCTTTTGTCAGCAGTCATCTCATCAATAAATACAAGAGAACCAGTTCCATTGGCAGCCATACATGCCCACACCATGACACTACCACCACCATGCTTCACTGATGAGGTGGTATGCTTAGGATCATGAGCAGTTCCTTTCCTTCTCCATACTCTTCTCTTCCCATCACTCTGGTACAAGTTGATCTTGGTCTCATCTGTCCATAGGATGTTGTTCCAGAACTGTGAAGGCTTTTTTAGATGTCGTTTGGCAAACTCTAATCTGGCCTTCCTGTTTTTGAGGCTCACCAATGGTTTACATCTTGTGGTGAACCCTCTGTATTCACTCTGGTGAAGTCTTCTCTTGATTGTTCACTTTGACACACATACACCTACCTCCTGGAGAGTGTTCTTGATCTGACCAACTGTTGTGAAGGGTGTTTTCTTCACCAGGGAAAGAATTCTTCGGTCATCCACCACAATTGTTTTCCGTGGTCTTCCGGGTCTTTTGGTGTTGCTGAGCTCACCGGTGCGTTCCTTCTTTTTAAGAATGTTCCAACCAGTTGTTTTGGCCACGCCTAATGTTTTTGCTATCTCTCTGATGGGTTTGTTTTGTTTTTTCAGCCTAATGATGGCTTGCTTCACTGATAGTGACAGCTCTTTGGATCTCATCTTGAGAGTTGATAGCAACAGATTCCAAATGCAAATAGCACACTTGAAATGAACTCTGGACCTTTTATCTGCTCATTGTAATTGGGATAATGAGGGAATAACACACACCTGGCCATGGAACAGCTGAGAAGCCAATTGTCCCATTACTTTTGGTCCCTTAACAAGTGGAAGGCACATATGCAAACTGTTGTAATTCCTACACCGTTCACCTGATTTGGATGTAAATACCCTCAAATTAAAGCTGACAGTCTGCAGTTAAAGCACTTCTTGTTCGTTTCATTTCAAATCCATTGTGGTGGTGAATAGAGCCAAAAATGTTAGAATTGTGTCCATGTCCCAATATTTATGGACCTCACTGTATAAATAAATACATAGGTGGTCCATATAGTGAGCTCGGTGTGGAGTTATTCACTTTCAGGTCATTAACGAGGACAAGGGGGCACTCTTTACTTCTGGAGGAAAGGACATTTAAAATGAAACTTCACCCAAAAGGAGAAGTTCTATTTGTTGGCCTCCTACCCCTCCATCCACTGCCACATTTTGGCACTTTTTTTTTGGGGGGGGGGGGGGGGGACAGGTACCTGGTTTTGACAGCAGACAACACAACACATCAAAGGTCCCAGAAGACTGCAGGACCAATCACAAAGCGCAATGCCACTTGCGCATACACAGTAGGTAACCGGTTGTGAAGCCAGAAGACTTCACTGCTGGTTTCCCTTAGCTAAGATACCAATTAAGGAAATAGGCTTTGGTGCGGACATCACTGGACAGCTGGACATGTTGGTGTCCTTATAGTAAAAGTCAGCAGCTACTGTATTTGTAGCTGCTGACTTTTAATTTTGTTTGAGAGACCGTAACTCTGCTTTAACCATCATGTACAGAAAAGCTTCTTCCCAGTAAGAGCTGTGAAAATATGGAATCTCCTAGATTGTAAGCTCGAAAGAGCAGGGCCCTCGATCCCCTCATGTTTTGCATTGTATTGGTATTGTTCTGTTACATGTTCTGTCCCCCTTTGTAATGTACAGCGCTGAGCGAACTATTGGCGCTTTATAAATACTGTATAATAATAATAATAATAGACTCCCTCAAGAACTAGTTCTTTTTTTAAAACAATCTACTGAATTAGACAGAACTGGGTCCATTCCTAAATGCACAAAATATTACTTGATAATAATATTTATAAGTAATAACACCAGAGATTGCTGATCCAGGGAAGCTCCAATTGGCTCCTGGGGGATCAGGAAATAATTTTTTTCTACCAATAAAGAAAATGGGATCATGCTTTATTGCTTTTTTTTCTCACTCTGTATCAACTGTTGGCAGAGGATTTTCTATTTATTTATTTTTTATTGGTTGAACTAGATAGACTTGTGTCTTTTTTTTTTCAGCCTAAATATATAACTATTTAACTAATTACATTTATTAAGCCTTGCCATGTTTTAATGAATCGTTTTATGTCACAACTTTTAAATAAGTCCAGTAATTATAGTTTATATTTGCTTGGCAACCTTCCTGAATGCTGGATGTTTATAATACCATATGAGTTGTAATTGAAGTGGGCTCTTTCTGTATCTTTCCCTGAAGCCCCTTCATAAACAATTGTAGACTGTGTTCCTGACAAGGAGAGTATGGTCTAGTATGACATGTGCGCCTCCACCCACCGACACTGACATACACACCAACTCCATGTATTTCTGTTCCTTATTAACTAACAACAAAAAAGCCATTGTAGTCTTTAGAATACACTCAGAATAAATGTGTTTGAGACTTCAAAAGACAGTGATGATTCAGAAAAAGGAACTTGTTTTTCAGTCTGTGCTGAAGGAGTGTCACCAAGGTTATAATGTGACATGTCTTTTCCATGTGCCTTTGTTTATACGTATATTTGGTTCTAATCTTTTTTATTCAGACAATTTATTTCTACAGTACATTATGTTCCTTGTCTCTACAGTGTGAAATGTTATAAATTAAAAAAAACACCAAAAATTTTGAAAAGCAGGTTTCTTTAAATAAAATTTTTTTATGGGGACATGGCAGAATTATAAGAAAAAGCAGCAACTGTTTTAGATAATGAGAACCACTTTATTTGTGAAATTCTGGGTAACAAATTGCAAATATGTTTGTGATAATAGAGCTCTCATACAATAAAAATGAAATATCCCCAATTTAAGGCCTCATGTACACATGAACTCCCCTAGATGTTAAGCTCTCATGGCAACAGAAAACCTCTAAACGCGTGCAAACGCGGTACCACATTTAGCCATGTTTACCCACGTTTAACCGCATTTAGCATTGGACGTTTATTCATTTGATTGGCCAGAGTATTTTCCATTGACATGGATAAATGCATTTTTGCCGCGTTTAACGTTTCTTGGCCAGATTCTTCTGCATTCAGGAGAATGACTCCTAAACTCTGGTAAAAGCATATGTATAAATGGACACATAGGTCTTGATTTACTAGGCAAATAGACTGTTCACTTAGCAAAGTGCAGTTGCACTCTGCAAGAGCAATTGCTCCAGAGCTTAATAAATGAGTACAAGCTCTGCTGACTTCCGCCATCCAATCATGTGCAAGCAAAAGTGCTTTTTTTCAATATTCCTTGCACGTGATTGGGTACTCCTTGCAGAGTGAATCTTTATCTCATTTACAAAGCTCTGGAGCATTTGTACTTGCAGAGTGCAACTGCACCTTGCATGGTGCACAGTCTATTTGCGTTTAGTAAATCAACCCCATAGGCTTTTACTGAGTTGAGTTCAAGGGCTTTGGCAAAAAATGCCAAAAGATCCTAAACTCATGTTTAGGAGCAGCAGTGTGCATGAGGCCTAAGGTGGATATAAACACTTCTCTTATGCTCCCCTTAGTCTATTAAATATATTTTATATTATTATATTATAATAGTATTTTATCTGTTCAATAACTGAAACAATACATATTGACTGTGCAGTACTTCCTTGTATCCTGTGCATTTGACTGACTCAGGTTATGAAATACTGTATCCATATACATTTGATACATTTTTGAGAAAGTGTGCGCTTTCTTTTGGTGGTATTTAATGGCCAATTTTTTTTTAGTTTGTTTCTTTTTTATCATGTAAAGGCAAATGACTGAAAATATTGACAAATTATTTCCTTTCCTTTCTGTTATAAAACATATCAAATTAACTTTTTTTCACAAAATTAGGCCAAAAAACCTAGATAAGTGTACAATATTTTAAAAGTTATAGAGCATACTACGATACAGTATATACTGTAAATTGCAAGAGTACTATCACGTATTTGGGTCACTAATGCAGAGAGAATGCAAACACCCCTCTTTGATATGTGTCCATGGATGTCCTCCCGGAACCAGGCCTCCATGCCCCCTGGGGCACCCATCGGGCACAATCTGTGATTCTTGTGTCCTTCATCCTTTAATCACAGATAGTGGTAAAAAAACAATCACAGCGGCCCTTTACCATGTGATCAGCTGTGTCCAATCACAGCTGATCACAGTGTAAACAGGAAATGCCAGTTTTCAGCAGTCCTTGCTTCACGCTGACAGCTCGTGAGGAGAGGAGAGCCAGTAAGCTGTGATCTAAAGAGGGGACATCTACACTGATAATCAGTGCCCTGACTATCAGTGTAGCCCCATGAGTGCCACCTTTCAGTGCACACCAGTGTTGCCAGTCAGTGTCCATCAGTGCTGGCTATCAGTGCCTATCAGTGATGCCAGTCAGTGCCGCCTATCAGTGCCTCCTAATCAGTTCCGCCTATCAGTGCCCATCAGTGCCGCATATCAGTGCAGCCTCATCAGTGCCTCCTCAGTGCCCATCAGTGCTACCTATCAATGCCCATCAGTGCCGCCTATCAGTGACCATCAGTGCTGCATATCAGTGCAGCCTCATCAGTGCCCATCAGTGCTGCCTCATCAGTGCCTATCAGTGCTGCCTCATCAGTGCCTATCAGTGCCCATCAGAGCAGCTTCATCAGCGCACATCAGTGAAGGAAACAAAATCACTTATTTACAAAACTTTTTAACAGAAACTAAGAAAACCTTTATTTTTTTTCAAGATTTTTGGTCTTTTTTCATTTGTTTAGCAAAAAATACAAAACCCCAGTGGTGATTAAATATAACCAAAATAATGCATTGTCTAAAAAAAAAAGATAAAAATTTTGTTCGGGTACAGTGTTGCATGACCATGCCACTGTCATTCAAAGTGTGAGAGCGCTGAAAGCTGAAAACTGGCCGAGGCAGGTAGAGGGTGAAAGTGCCCGGTAGGCAAGTGGTTAAACATACTTCTTTTTTCTAACGTCTTCAGACCAGTCACTTAACACATAGGACCATCTTTCCACGCAGAGAGTCGTTGATACAATGTTATAAGGGCCCATTCACAGCAGAATGCGGTGCGGGAAACCTGCATTCTATGCACGTTTCTTGCACCATGTTCAAAACACACTGCCCTTGCGATCTGCAGTAGGTGTCAATGCACTGCTAACAACACCTCAAACGCAGGTCACAAATGCAGTGCATTTGCCTAAACTGGATAGCATTTTACTTCTGCCTGATTGCAGTGCATGCACACTTTTTCAAGTGAATGTGCTGAAAACTCAGTGCAATAAAATTGCACAGGAATTGCACAGGAATACAAGTGTGTTCCTGTGAGAATCCAACTGTGAACTGGCCCCAAGTGCTTTTCTCTGCAAAATTGTACAGGGGTGACATCCCCAAGGAGCAGGCCTGTAACAACCTGTACTTCCAGAAAGAGGTTTGATTTATGGTGGGCATCATTCAACTTGAAGAATACTGGCATTGGATGACAGAGCAGTGAATCTACAGGAGGCAGGACCTTAGAAGAGGTGATATTGCAGCCAAAGCATGTTTTTTGTATTCTCAGAATTAGGGGGTACCATTGTTAATTAAAACTAGAATGTGGCTTTACTGTTATTTGGTCTTCCACATAAGCATTTTCCATTTCAAAATTTTTATTAAAGTTTCAAAGAGTCATAGCCTATAGGCATAGATGGTAAAATACAGTATAATCTTTAAGTAACATCTGAAGGAATTTCAAGGACAATGAGTTGCATATATCCAACTGAGAATGATATAGTATAGTTATTATATCCATGCAGTTTAATGCTTAAGTGTAATAACAAGGCTAAAACAAACAGAGATGGATGTACATTGTATAAGGAGGCCTTGGAGAGAGAATTGTAGTTGTGTGCAATGCTAACAGCAATATATAAAAACATCTCTTCTCTAGTGTAACATTAGGAGAAAGAGACGAGGAAATATTAACAAAGGAAGAATGGATTAGAGTCTAGGGATGAAATACTTTATACTATAAGTAGAAGACAAGGTTGGCACAAGTGATGGCGGCACTTTTCCCATTACATAAGAGTGTACAGGAAGTAAAATTGACCAGCCATTAAGAATGCTCAGAGTCAGGACCACAGGGTGCCAGAGGGGACCCCAGGGTGTTTCTAAACTATATTGTCAAAAGTATTGGGACGCCTGCCTTTATACGCACATGAACTTTAATGGCATCCCAGTCTTAGTCCGTAGAGTTTAATGTTGAGTTGGCCCACCCTTTGCAGCTATAACAGCTTCAACTCTTCTGGGAAGGCTGTCCATAAGGTTTAGGAGGGTGTCTATGGGATTGTTTGACCATTCTTCCAGAAGCGCATTTGTGAGGTCAGGCACTGATGTCAGATGAGAAGGCCTGGATCGTAGTCTTTGCTCTAATTCATCCCAAAACTGTTCTATCAGGTTTCATCCCTATGAAGAGTTGTGAAGGCCAGTCAAGTTCCTCCACCACAAACTCACTCATCCATGTCTTTATGGACCTTGCTTTGTGCACTGGTGCACAGTCATGTTGGAACAGGAAGGGGCCATTACCAAACTGTTCCCACAAAGTTGGGAGCATGAAATTGTTCAAAATGTCTTGGTATGCTGACGCCTTAAGAGTTCCCTTTACTAGAACTAAGGGGCCAAGCCCAACCCCTGAAAAACAACCGCAGACCATAATCCCTCCTCCACCAAGCTTTACACTTGGCACAATGCAGTCAGACAAGTACTGTTCTCCTGGCAACTGCCAAACTTAGACATGCCCATTGGCTTTCCATACAGAGAAGCGTGATTCGTCACTCCAGAGAACAAGTCTCCATTGCTCTACAGTCCAATGGCAGTGTGCTTTACACCACTGCGTCCAACACTTTGCATTGCACTTGATGATGTAAGGCTTGGATGCAGCTGCTCGGCCATGGAAACTCATTCCATGAAGCTCTCTACGCACTGTTGTTGTGCTAATCTGTAGGCCACATGAAATTTGGAGGTCTTTAGCTATTGACTCTGCAGACAGTTGGTGACTTCTTCTCACTGTGCGCTTCAGCTCACACCGCGCTCTGTCATTTTACATGGCCTACCACTTTGTGGCTGAGTTGCTGTTGTTCCCAGGTGCTTCCACTTTGTTATAATACCACTAACAGTTGACCGTGGAATATTTAGTAGCAAGGAAATGTCACGGGTGGACCTATTGCACAGATGGCAACCAATCACGGTACCACGCTTGAATTCACTGAGCTCCTGAGAGCGACCCATTCTTTCACAAATGTTTGTAGAAGCAGTCTGCATGCCTAGGTGCTTGATTTTATACACCTGTGGCTATGGAGGTGATTGGAACACCTGAATCCAATGATTTTGAGGGGTGTCCCAATATTTTGGTAATATAGTGTATATGTGCATGTTGAAACGTGTGTCAGTATTGTAAGAGTTAATGTGCTTGCACTACAACACACAGTATATACAGTACCTTATATGTTACCTTGCCATTTACGGTGGATAGCACCCCACACACTGTTCCTGCCAATCTGTATACCACAACACACAAAATGTGGATGTGAATGACAAGAACTGTATCTTTAAACACTTAGCTGCCCAGATGGACAAATCCACTGCAACTATTGTAATTTGACAGCCGTCCCCAGCTCTCATAATACCCAAATAGCGGCTGCATCTGATTGGAAGCAGCTGCTGTTTTGCTTTAACGTGTTGAGCAGAAGGACCTTAGGGAACAGCCGTTCCCCCTTCTCATCTGTCATAAATGAACCCTGAAGTGACAAGCAGTTCATCACTTTCAGGTTCATATCTGTCATTCTTTGTGTGCTGTACCTGGGGAAGCAACTATTCAAGCACGGTTTATGTTTGGTTAGCTGCAGTGCAGGGCAGGGGAGACATTGCTGCAAGCAAATTGTCAAAATTGCCAGGGGCAGGAAATCTAGGAGGCTGCCTGTTTGTCCCTATAGAATCACTCCCTATGTAGCTAAGACAGTGAGAGGTCACTGCCATTGCTAGCAATAAGATTCAGCAGTGGTCATGCCAGAAACAGAGCCACATCTCACTGCGTGTTAAAAAGAAAGCGATTTCATAGGGACACAAATCTCGAAGCGGCAGAGTCACCTATGTGTGATCAGTCTTAGGCCTCTTTTAGGCGGGCAGCCAGGGGGCAGTAAAAACAGGTGGTTGAGTTACAATTATCCCACCCCTCAACCACCCACCTAAAGCCTACAATACACCTGGAGTTGTCTATTCAGATGCCGCTGCTGTGATACTTTGCTTAATGGCAAATTTAACGTGCCTGTCAAACTCAGCCATTCAAAAGGGCCACACCGCAACCGTGAGTCAAGCAACTGGCCAGTATTTGTGGCCCATTATTCTCATTGAAAATTGTCATTCTGCAGAAAAAAAGCAGGCATTAAAGAGGCAGCAGAACTGGCTTCTGAATGTCTGACAGTGGCTGCTAAGCTGCACTCTGAACAGTGATCCACAGTGATCGCTTTTCAGAGACAAGTGTCAACGTAGCTCTAATGTGATAAATAAAGCCTATTACACCTCGTCACAAGGATGTAATATGTTCTACCTAAAAGCTCTGGAGTAAGTTGTCAATCTTTACCAGTTCTAAAATGAACTGCCATTTAAAGTAGGACACAAGTGACTCGGAGTAATCCGGAACGGCGTGCATAACAGGTTCCGTCTAATCCTCTTTGGAGTTAATAGCCTTGCATAATTTGTAAACAAAATCATCACAATTTTGGGATTTGTCATTCAGGAATTATTCCAGCAATGTTTGGTGGAAACATTACAAACAGATGTATCTATTTTGCATCAAAATATACTCCTAAGTGGGGCATGTACTGGTAAGAAATAACAGTTTAATATGCTGCTGATGTGATTGCAATGTGTAAGGAGGGTATTTGGAGGCTTCAATCATCCGGAAAAACTGTATATATCTTTAAAAAGACTGAGTCTAAGGCCTGGTTCACAATAATGCAGCCGTGTGGGCCGCGTTTTGCGTGGGCACAAGAGCCCTTTCAATTGAATGGACTCCCGTGCCCCGTGACACGCAGGGAAGAAGTCCCTACACTTCTGAAAATGCACCTTGGTTCCCAGTATGGTTGCGTTTTCCAGTGCGGCCGGCGTGCCATTAGAGCTAATGGCACCCGCTCGTGGGTCCGCATTCTTCTGTGCGGGTGGTGCGGCTGCAGCAGCACCACCCACACATATGTGAACATAGCCTTAATGACGGCTGATCATTTATATAACTGCTCATTCCAGATCACTATAGTCCCATGATACTGCACAGTCACTGTTGTCAAAATTGTAATCCACAACACAGTACATTTCCTGACAATCCACTACAAAATCCCCCTCATTCCTATTCCAATCCACTGCATGACTCCCATTGTTCCTATTCCAGTAACACACTTTCTATTTTAGCATGTCTCCACTCTTGGTGGAGGATCAATGGAAACACCGCTGGACAGACACACTGTCAATCTGGGAAGACAGTAGTATTAGCTCCATATGCAGATTTTTGATTAACAAATGAAAGCTCTACTCCAGCTAACACCAGGGGCAGACTGACCATTTGGAAACTCGGGCACTGCCCGAGGGCCTGGGGTCAGTAGGGGGCCCCATGAGATGCCCCTGGTACCTTTTTCATAGGTTTTTTTGAGTTTGGGCAAGGACACAGGGGCCCCATGATCCCCTATTGCCCGGGTGCTCCATGAGTTGTCAGTCCGCCCCTGGCTAACACTTTGTCACAGAACAGTTTCCTTTTGGGATAAAGGTCTTACGAAATAAATGAAAGATGATCATTGTAGGCACCTCTGTCAGTCTTTTATGGTTTGTCCAAACCCTCTAACTTTCACTTTTGCTGGACTGCGTGGTCTATTAAAGGAAGTTCAAAAACAACAGACCTACTGGCAGGATCACCAGGTCAAACTAAATGAAAAAATCCTAAAGAACCCCCACTAAAACAGCAACTATATCTAAGAATTGGTGAGTTGCAATATACTAAATTTGTTTTGGGGTTTAACCACTTGCCCTCCAGAGGATTTACCCCACTTCATGACCAGGCCTTTTTTTTGCATTACGGTGCTGTGTTACTTTAACTAACAATTGTGCAGTCATGCAACGCTATACATAAATTAAATTTATGTCATTTTTTCTGTGAAAGAACTTTCAGTTGTATTTGATCACTTCTGCGATTTTTATCTTTTGCGCTATAAACAAAAAAAAGACCAATTTAGAAAAATGTCAAAAAGGTAAATTTTGACTTTTTGCTATAAAACATATCCAATAAAAAAAAATTTCTTTATAATTTCAGGCCAAAATGTATTCTGCTACATGTCTTTGCTAAAAAAAAAAATCCCAATCCTTGTAAATTAATTGGTTTACGTGAAAGTTATAGCGCCTACAAATGGCGGTATATATACTGCAATTTTTATTTATTTTTCATACTAGTAATGGCGGTGATCACCGACTTATAGCGGGACTGCAGTGGGCATTCTGAGCTGATCTGCCACTGACATCTCCAATGACACTAATACACTGATCAGTGCTAATAAAAGCACTGACATTGTACTAAGGACACTGGACAGGAAGGGGTTAAAATCTGGGGCAATCAAAGGGTTAACTGTGTGTTGTGTTGTGCTTACACTGTGTGCTGTGTTTTACTAGGGAGGCATGCTGCTTTCTCTCTCTCTCTGCTGTGCAGAGAGATACAAAGAAGCATGCCCATGTTGACTGTTGTTTACACACACAGATCTCTCCCCTCTCAGCTTTTGCGGTGATCACCAAATGCCGGTCGAGAATCGCCATCCGGGTCCCGGTGATTGACATCCTTTTTGGTGGGGATGCGGTGCGATTTGAGCCATACATAACGTATGACTCAAATCGCACTGCCCACAATTCACATGTGATTTGCACGGGAATACGATGCGATTCCTGTGTGAATCACATGCAATGTACCGCACCGCATATGTGTGCACCCAGCCTTAATCCCTTTGGTTGTACTTTGATATTCTTATTCGTATGCACTTATATCTATGGCATGCAACCCCATATGCTGCAGGCAAATGCATACTGACTTCCAAACAAGATAGTGAAAAAAGGAGCAAGGGTTTTTAGGGTGAACTCTAGAATTTGTGTATTTTATATAAATACACAAATGAATGCAGCTCTGTGCTCATTAATAGATCATTATGTGTAATTTTACGATTTAGGCTACTTTCAAACTGTTCTGTTGCAAAAATGTGGTAAAACGCACATGTGTTTTTGCCAGTGCGTTTTGCACCTGTGGAAGGACAAGTGACTCTAATAACGCACCAAAAATCCAACTGCAGGGGCCTTTTTTATGCATTTTTCCCACGTTTTTGATGTGTTTTCAATTAATTTCAATGGAGAGGTGCATTTTTTTCTACCGCACCAAAAATGCAGCTTGCAGGACTTTGAAAAATGTAATGGACCCGCACTTGAACTGTGTGAAGAGTTCCAGAAATCACACTGCAAACTAATTCAACACGCACCATATCAGTGTGAACCTAGGCTAATGGTCATGCGTTTTTCTTCCGCTTTTTTTAATGCAAAAACAGCAGATAAAACTGATCAGTGTGAAAGCAGCCTTTAAAGGATAAGTTCACCTGTTGGACAAAAATAATAAATGCACGTTTTTGCAGGTTAATAAAATTTGCACTTATTATTTTTGTACAAAGGAGCCTGTAAAGCATTGCACCAGCAATCAGTAGATCACTGATGCCATGCAGGTCTTAAAAAAAAACTTGCAGTGCCATAAATTAAATGATATATTTGTCAGCCACATTAACTGTATTGTTTTTCAATAAAGTATAGAGGCTGCCATTATTGGTCTATGCTTGGCTATATCTTACTTCAGTACTTTTGGCAATAATTTAAATTTTTATTTATTTATAATTTTAATTTAAGTGCCACACTACTGCTTAAAGTTCCAGATACAACTTTACTCCGATAAAAGTCAAGGGTTAATTCAAAGATTAACCAGCACATTTCAGGGGCTAAAGATGACCCTTTCTTCACGGCTTGATTGAAAACAATGTGAATAGACTAGAAGAGAACTGGACCTTTAATAATATTTCTTCCATTGTGATTACAAGCACAGAATTGGTCAGCAGCAGATTTGGCAAGAATCAGTATAATCACTCTGGAAGAAATACCATTAAAGGTGAAGTTCGCTTCAAGTTTGATCACATTGTTTTAAATTGGGCCATGCAGACCTGTTAGAATATGTGCTTGCCGTATGGGATGTACAAGCAAGCAGATATACTGACAGGAAGCTTCAATGAACTACCACAGCACTGTGGTAGTTCATTGAAAACTACAAGCCATCAGCCACTAAGCCTGCAGGGATTTGTAGGCATTCATTCACAGAACACAGTGAATGAGTGATGCGGCAGTGTGGGCGGAGCCCTGCACAGCCGCGCTGTTTTCAAATCTGACAGATAGTACGGGGAAACTTCACTCCACTTTGTTACTTTTACCTACAAGCAAGCTTAAAATAAAGCTTACCTGTAGGTTAAATGAATATCTCCTAAACATGTGCTGATTAGGAGATATTCACTTTTTGCAGCTGGTGATGTCACCGGCGCATGCGCACTGAGCTGTGAATGAAGGGCACAGTGAATGTGCTGTCAATCCCAACCATGGCACCACCTGCCTGGAGTTTTCATGTTCTCCCTGTGCCTGTGTGGGTTTCCTCTGGGTACTCCGATTTCCTCCCACACTCCAAAGACATGCTGGTAGGTAAATTGGCTCCTGTCTAAATTGGCCCTAGTATGTTTGTATGAATGTGAGTTTGGGACCGTATATTGTACACCCCTTAACCCTTTGAGGACCGTAAGGTTTTGGAACGCCAAAACAATACATTTTTTTGTTTTTAAAGTTCGTACACTTCAATTGCTGTAACTAAGCCATTTCATGAAATAATTGGCAAAAAGCTAGATCCATTTGTTGTTTGTTGATAAGAACTAATATTTTGACTCAAACCAAAAAAAAAAGAAAAGAGTTTTAAGTTCTTAATCAGATGATACACGCAATTACAAACATGGGACAAATACGTCCCTTGGTCCTCAAAGGGTTAAAGGGCAGGGACTGATGTGAATGTACAATATATATATGTAAAGCGCTGCGTAAATTGACAGCTCTATAGAAGTACCTGAAATAAATAAATAAAAATAATCCAGAGCTCTGTGCACATGTGTGGGAGTGATGTAATCGCGGTTCAGCCATGCAAACAGCCAGAGATGGCAAGCCTGAAAGGAGGACTGGGTGCACATTAAAGCCCTGTCACGGCTGACAGCAGGCCTCTGGAGGGCTTTGTTTTAGGGGTACATCTTTCATAATGGCTAGTATACAACACATTCCAGTACATTATGACATTAACTTACAAGTGGATTGGATTTTTTTTTTTAGTTTAGCTAGACTTTACTACTGCTTTAATTAGTGTAAGTACCTGCATTTTACCTGGAATCAACATCTTGTAATCTCCTGTACAGCAGAGCTCAAACTGGGAGATGGAGAAGTTGTGCAGCAATGCTCATATACTAACATGGGACATGCTGAAAGGAGGAGAGTGAAGGACAGAGAGATAAGCTTATTAGTCTTCTTTCACTGTCCAATAAAAGGCTTGGAAGGCACAAGGCCTGGAAAGTGTTATCCCAGGTTTACACCTAAGCATTCCGCAGAAACGCAGTACAGTCCATTTAACATGATTTCCTATAGGACATGTTCACATCTCTGCGTTTTTTAGAAAGGGTCAGGGACTTTTTTGAATGCAAAGAATTGTTTTTTTGGTTGTATAGACTTTAATGGAAATGCTGCAGAAAAGCATGTAGTGCGTTTTTGCCATGTTTTTTATGCGTTTTGGATGTTAAATCTGCCTAGCAACAAGAAAAAGAAAAAAAGGAAAAAAACGGCAAAATGCATCAAAAATGTGGCAAAAATGCATACAAAAAGCAGGTGCAAAAACACAAAACATAATGCAGAAACGGCTCAAACGAGGCCTGCATAGGTATGAACCTAGCCTTACTTAATATGTTACTAAAGTCTGAAATTTTTTTCAATTAAAATAACAAACATGTTATACTCACCTGCTCTGTGCAATGGTATTGCACAGACCAGCCCTGATCCTCCTCTTCTCGGGTCCCCCGCTGGTGATTTTGGCTCCATTTCTTCTTTGTGTGTCCCCCATAGCAAGCTGTTTGCTGTGGGGACACACACTGCATGCACACACCCAACCTGTGTGTCTACGGAGCTGTGCTCCATAGACAGACATTGCGGGACTTAAAATAAAAAATATATAAAGGAATGCACTAAATACCAAATCACATCGAAATGCAGATAAATACATAAATAAAATAAAAAATATACTTATAAGTGTCTGTAATTCATATATAAGTCCAAACACCAAAATAAGTGATTAAAAAATCTCTTAAACAAGAAAAAACACTGTGTAGCAAAATCCACCACCGACACCAGCAATAACAGCAATATCAGTCTCAAAAAGCTAAAGCAGGGATGAGCCTCACTCACCGCGATCACAGCCGACAGTCTCGAGGAGTGTCCTAACGTCCCATCCACTAAGCCCTTCCCTACGCGTTTCGTCATCCGACGTCTTCAAGGGGCGGCATGGATGACAGACGTCGAATACCAACATATATACACACTAAATCTGCATTGCAGCAACGCTGCAACCAATCCATAAGCAGCATTCTGGTGACACAATACCGCTCGATCTCTGCAGATATATCCATTATTGAGACAAATAACATATTAAATAGCCGATAAAAAAATATGAAATAAAAATGAAAATAATATTCACATGAAAAATAAAACAATGAAATACAATCAATTTAAAATAATCTAAAAAAAATAATAAAACATATATAATCACTATATGACCCCCTATTATTTAAAGGGTCTGTCTTTTAGTTACCATTGATGTAGAATCTTTATATACCAGTATTAACCAGAAGGATGGTATTAAAGCGGTGAAGTGGGCGTTAAAATATAAGTCAAAATTAAAAAAGGTTCAAAGACAATTTATTATAGAGATCTTGAAGTTTGCCATGTCGAATAATTTTTTTTGGTATAAGGATACTTTTTTCCAGCAGTGTAGAGGAGTTGCTATGGAAGCGACGTATGTTCCCAGTGTGGCTAATTTGGTTTTAGACAAATAGGAAGAAGAATGTATATTTGACAAATGGCCAGAAATGAAATTGTATAGACGTTATATTGATGATATTGTGATGATTTGGGATGGCTCAGAAAGAGATCTTGACAGATTCACAGAATTTATTAATAACAATAATTATGGATTACAGTTTACAGTTACTAGTGACCCTAAAACAGTTAATTTCTTGGATTTGACATTGTTTAAATCTAATGGATATGTTTTGACTAAGACCTTTTTTAAGGATATAGATAAAAATAGCTACATCCCAAAATCAAGTGGACACCATCCTAGATGGCTGTTTTCTACCCCGAGAAGTCAATTTACGAGGATTAAACGAAATTGTAGTATACAGAGTGATTTTATGGATCAGACTAATGTATTGATTAATAGATTCATAGAAAAGGGTTTTGATAGGCCTTTTTTGGAATCAGAAATGGAGTTGATTAATAATAAGGAAAGGGACTCTCTCTTATCATACAAAAAAGATAAGAAAAGTTTGGAACATAGAACTTTTATTACTGATTACAATACGCAATATAAAGATATTGAAGGTATTTTTAAAAAATATTGGCCAATTTTGTTGAAAGATGAAACCCTTAAAAAAATTATTCCTTCTAGACCAAAATTTTCTATAGGAAGAATAGATCGCTGTGGACGAAATTAGCCCATAATGTTATTGACCCACCTAAGGAAATTAATTTTTTTCCTGGTTTAAAAGAATTCTTCCATTGTAATAAATGTAAGGCTTGTAAAACAGTAAAAAGAGATTCAAAGATAAAAAGAAAAGAATTGTATTCAATGACAACGAATAAAAAATATAAGATCAACACACTGATTTCTTGTAATTCATCCCATGTGGTATATGTTCTAGAGTGTCCATGTCACTTCCAGTATGTGGGACAGACAGAGAGCTTATTAAGAATAAGAATAGGAGAACATCTAAATAATATAAAGAAGGGCTATGACAAGCATAGTGTCTCCAGGCATTTTAAACTTAAACACAATAGTGATCCCAGTTTATTGACCTTTTATGGAATAGATAAAATCAAAAGACATTGAAGGGGTACTGACATGATCAATGAGACCTCCAGAAGGGAGACATTTTGGATATACGAATTAAATTCTTTAAAACCGAATGGTTTGAATATCGACATTGATTTATATTGTTTTCTGACCAATTTTTGATCAAATTTTTTTATCAGATTTTTTAATCAACTGACAGCATCTGGAGCCAATGGCATGTGAGGGTAGGGAGAGGGTACCAGCTTGGTGGGTATCCCTGTCGGCATCCGTCCACCTGACATCTTTCAATTGAAAGATCGAAAGCTAAGTGGAGAATTGTCAAACAATTCCAGCTGCATTCAATCAGATGCAGCCATTATTAGAGTATTTCTAGGCAGGGCCAAAATACAATAACCACAACAGGAAGTTCATCTATCCGTGCTGTGCTGCATGGATGAAGAATCTGTTAGCCTATTTTCCTGATATGTGTATCTGTATGGCCAGCTGTAGAAAATAGGACGTCTGAAGCTTGTGGAGACACACACACACATAATGCATTCAGCTTTAGCCCTGGCTCACACTGATGTGGTGCGGAATTCGCAGCATTTTCAGTGTGAATTCCGCACCGCATCAGAATCGTACTCCGTTCATGCAAATCGCTGCGGGTATGTATGTTAACAACACCCCGAAAGCGGTCCGCAAAATGCGGTGTGATGTGCAGAATTGGATCGCATAAGTGTGAATACCCATGTAATCTGATTCTAGTACGGACCCAAAAAAGGTTCCTGCACCTTTTTCATGCGGGTGCGGTGTGATTGGAGCCATACATAACGTATGGCTCCAATTGCACCGCACACAAATCGCATGTGATTTGCACAGGAATGCGGTGCGGTTCCTGTGCGAATCACATGTGATGTACTGCACCGCATATATGTGAACCCAGGCTTATTGCGTAAGGACCCATGGGTGCCATCTAAAATTGTGCTTGGTTAGACAGCTTTCACTAAACTGAAAGTAATTATTGTAAAAACAATTACAAGGGCATACTTAGAAAGTGATTCATCAAGAATAAGCAGCTTGCTATCCAACATGAATCAGTACATTTGCTGTTACAGCTCATCCATTATGCATAAAAACAACAGTAATATTACCAAAAGTCATTCTTAATTTTGACACCATAGATAGACATTACTCACAATCTTGCTACAGCTCTCCTGCCCTTAAGTCCTGGTCCAGTGAGATGCAAGTCATTCTGCCAGAAGGATTGCTCTCTTCTATGTGTGGAGCTCCAAGCCAAGGAATATGCAGACCTGTGTGACCTTTGTACTTCCTCCATGGGACCTCTGAGTTCTATAAGGTAATGTATGTACACTTTGACGCTCCCACTGATCAATAATAAAAAAGAAAGCACAAACCACTGACCAAGGAGGGACACAGACCACTGACCACCATTGAGAGGTACAGACCACTGATCAGCCAGCAGCGGCAAAGATCATTGACCCGCAACATTTAAGAGGACACACACAACTGACCACCAACATTTATGTGGGCTCTTTCACTCCTATTGGGGGGCATTTACTCCTGACCACTACTGCAATCTACAAGCTGTGCTGTGCATGACATAAGCTTGACCCCTGCATTGAATGCACTGTGTTGTACACTATAGCCATGACTGCAGGACTCTATCCACTTCATAGTCCTGACTGCTGCAATCTGTACATTATATAGACTTGATTGATTAATTTAGTACACTATGTGATTCATTTCCTGTATTCTACAAAAAAACTTGGTTAATCCTGCTGTTCTCTGTCTCCCCCTCCTGTCCATGTCCCCACTGCAGTTGGGGATTTTGCAAAGCAATGTTGGCAGCTAGTGCACATGCTAATTTTTTGTGTGTTTTCTACCCTGAGAATTTCCTCCCTATCACATATGAGCAGCCAATGTTACACATGTTGGCATATACACAGTGGCAAATGATAGCCCATGCTCTCGCTCCTCCTCCATGCCCACTAACCAGCTAAACACAATTACATCTTAATTGATGGAGGTTTCACTTCCCTGTTATTCTGACACGGGGGGTCTGTGATGGGCAGAAATACGATCACACCATGTTATTGAAAATAACAAAGATTTGATTTCAAATATATATATATTTGTGCGACAATTTTAAAAAGTTTATTGATAATAATTATTTATTTTTACTCTGTATCCCAAAGGCTGTTATTTTATTTTGAACATGTGACCAGCAGAAAAGGACTGGAAGCTCCTCCTGCTACTGTTTCCTTGAAGACAGGCAGACAAGCTGTGAAAGAGTTGGGTCATATGACAGCTGTATATCATAAGGAAAAAGGGACATTTTAAATTTTATTAAAATAATTACAGTGCTATCATCACATACAGAAAGAGACGAAATAATGTAAATTAAACAGTGTGTGTTTGGCATCACATTAAATTATATTCAGACAAAGTGTTAGCTCTCTGTCAATATTCTGTGTAGACAAAAGAATCTCTAATGGAAGAGTTTCATTTTTTTTAAATGTCAAGAAGCATTTTGTGGGTACAAGGACTACAGCATATATATGCAGTGTATACAGCGAATAGCTTCAGGTTCTGTTTAATCATTCCTGTTCAACCACTTGCTGTCCACCATACGTATATAAATGTCCTGGAAAACTATTGTTTGGGCCCCCTTGGGATTACGTGGAGTTTTGCATGAATTGGGCATAAAATGTGCTCTGAATGTCATCTAAGTCACAACAATAGAAGAACACAGTCTGCTCAACATAATACTACACAAACATTAGATGTTGCAATGGTTTAACTGCACATAACATGTAAACATTCACAGTGCAGGGAGGAAAAAGTATGTGAGGCCCTAGCTTAATGACTTCTCCCAGAGCTAATTGTAGCCAGGAGTGAGCCAACCTTGACTCCAATCAGTGTGATGATATTGGATGTGTTGCTGACAGCTGTCCTGCCCTTAAAAAACACACACCTGTTTTAAGTTTACTGGTTTCAAGAAGCACTGTCTGATGTGAACCATGCCTCGCAGAAAAGAGCTCTCAGAAGACCTACGATCAAGAATTGTTGACTTGCATGAAGCTGGAAAGGGTTACAAAAGTATCTCCAAAAGCCTTGATGTTCATGTGTCCACGGTAAGACAGACTGTCTACAAATGGAGAAAGTTTAGCACTGTTGCTACTCTCCCTAGGTGTGGTCGTCCTGTAAAAATGACTGCAAGAGCACAGCGCAGAATGCTGCATGAGGTAAAGAAGAATCCCAGAGTGTCAGCTAAAGACCTAAAGAAATCTCTGGCACATGCTAACATTTTTGTTGACACATCTACAATAAGGAAAACATTAAACAAGAATGGAGTACATGGGAGGACACCACGGAGGAAGCCATTGCTGTCCAAAAAGAATATTGCAGCAGGTTTGAAGTTTGCAAAAGAGCACCTGGATGTTCCACAGCACTACTGGCAAAATATACTGTGGACAGATGAAACCAAGATTGAGTTGTTTGGGAAGAACACACAACACTATGTGGGGAGAAAAAAAGGCACAGCACACCAACATCAATACCTCATCTCCACTGTAAAACATGGCGGAGGGAGCATCATGGTTTGGGGCTGCTTTGCTGCCTCAGAGCCTGGATGGATTGTTGTCATTGATGGGAAAATTAATTCCAGAGTTTATCAAGACATCTTGCAGGAAAACGTACGACCATCTGTCTGCCAACTGAAGCTCCGCAGAGGATGGGTGATGCAACAGGACAATGACCCAAAGCATACAAGTAATTCAACAAAACAATGGCTGCAACAGCACAGAATACGCCTTCTGGAGTGGCCCAGTCAGAGTCCTGACCTCAACCCGATTGAAATGCTGTGGCATGACCTTAAGAGAGCGATTCACACCAGACATCCCAAGAATATTGCTACACTGAAACAGTTTTGTGAAGAGGAGTGGTCCAAAATTACTCCAGATCATTGTGCATGTCTGATCTGCAACTACAGGAAACGTTTGGTTGAGGTTATTGCTGCCGAAGGAGGGTCAACCAGTTATTAAGTCCAAAGGTTCACATACTTTTTCCTCCCTGCACTGTGAATGTTTACATGTTATGTGCAATTAAACCATGGCAACATCTAATGTTTGTGTAGTATTATGTTCAGCAGACTGTGTTCTTCTATTGTTGTGAATTAGATGACGTTCAGAGCACATTTTATGCCCAATTCATGCAAAACTCCACGTAATCCCAAGGGGTTCACATACTTTTTCTTGCAACTGTAGTAGGTTAATATTTGTGTTCCATTAATGATGGAATTCACTATAGTAACCATAATGTATTTCACTTCGAACTTAGGTCAGCTGGCTTGGAAGAGACCATAAGAGGGCTTTTGGATAAGCCAGCCCCCTCACTAAAAGTGGTGGATATCCAGCAGCCATATTGGCAATGTGCTTTATCTGTGATAGGGAAAACATAAGAAGTACTGCTGATAAAGTACATACTAAGAAATTAGTGTAGGTCTTGTAGGCACTGGCAGGTTTCTTCAAACAGATATAAATCCTCACTGAATGTAATGTAGGTAGTAACATGTTGTGTATTCAGGAGAATCCTTTGTTACATCTCTTGGAGTATTGGAAGGAGAAGGGGAAGAAGGGATGAAATTATCACATTGGCAAGGCTCGTCACCTACTATCACCATGTATAAGTGCCTTTACCTCTCCGTTCAGAGTTAATTGTCATTTTTTGGGGGTCCTTATTTGGGGAAGGGCTGGCAGCTGTAGGAATTTTTGTTAAAGTGGTTAATAGCAGCTTACTATGGAGGCACCTGAGCAGGCTCGCTCCCCAGCCGCTGCTCCGTGTGTCTATTCACACAGAGTGCGGCTGGATCCCTGCCTCACTTGTCATAGAATGCATAAAGGTACAAAAGTCTGAGCCTTTACAATCACTTTAAATTTTTACTGCTGCCTGCTCTTACCTCTGGTAGAATCTCCCTCCTCCATTTGCTACTGCCTGCCCTTCCCCCTGCATTTTGTAAGGGGATATGAAGATAAAAAGTACAAAAAAAACATAAGTTAAAAACATCTACTCTTAGTAAACCCAGGTATGAACAGGAGCCAGGCGCTGTGTAGTTTTGTGATAGAAATAATACATCTTGTATGGAGGTGTGCCTTTAATAAGTCATATGGTAAAACAATAATAAATAACCAGCCTGTGGCTTTAGGAAGCCAGGTTCCAAGATGGACGGCCCGTCCGCTCAGAGGGAAGCAGTGGAGTAGAATGCCTGTCAGTGCAGGGACCACGTTTACCCGACGTCCCAGCGTCCTGGATGACGTCACCACGATGTGGAGAGACAGAGGGGGGGAACTCTTGCTGGAGCCGCAGCTTTAGAAGGAAGAGGCCGGTTGCTGGGACAACATGTTTCGCGCGCATGCGCTTTGTCAAGTCTATACAGACCGTTCTTAGTAAACCCAGGCTAGGTAATTCCCACTAAAATGTATAGGGGAGGTTTTGTAGTGCACAGAGCTTAGATAAAGTGGGGCTCAGACCGCTGTACTTGAGTGTAGCTTTTTTTTGCAGCTCTAGGTGGAAGCAGATTCTTGCTGCTATCTGGAGCTATATTGTTCAGCCACTGTACAACATTTGTGTCTATTGTCCCTCAAGCAATACACTCTAATTTCTATTTTAAGGTAAATACTGTCTTTTCTCTCCCTTTTTTTGCAATTTACCAAAACCAACTTTTTCCACTGGCCAGTTGATGCAAAATTTAGGCCTTTTAGCTTTATTTTTTTTAAGAGAAAACTTTGATGTTTACTCCCTCGACCATTTTCTTTACAGTTGAAATAAATCAGTATTGAGGTGTTGCTCTTGTATTTAGGCCAAGCTAAATAAAAAATCAGTTACACATCTGAAATATGTGATGTC
Organism: Staurois parvus; assembly: GCF_062004578.1. Taxonomy (NCBI): domain Eukaryota; kingdom Metazoa; phylum Chordata; class Amphibia; order Anura; family Ranidae; genus Staurois; species Staurois parvus. The sequence goes on along the minus strand of NW_028317948.1, from coordinate 3,493,150 downwards.
AGAATACAGTGTTGCAAATGAAGTTCATTAAAATCATGCTGTTTTAGCACATACAGCCCAAAGGCATCTCCCAAGCATGTCATTTATAGAACTGGTATTTATCTCCCCACTGTAGAGTATTTTTAAAAATAATTTATTTAATTTTTTTTAAATGCCCCTCTTGACGGTGATAAACCCATTTTTGACAATAGCTTGCCTATTAGCCTTGAAAAGGTCCAGAGTTTAGAATCAAGATTCACCCCCATAGACTTCAAAGGGGTTCGATGCTAAATTCAGGTTTGCCAGATTTCATGCAGCATTCAACAGCCCACCTCAAATTGAACCCAGGCAGACTTGCTCATCCCTAATAACCAGTTCAGACTGCAAAATATTTGTTAAATTGAGTCTTATTTTGGTTCTACTGCATAAGCAGCTTGAAAACTGATTAGGTTTATGCTGAAATTTAGTTGAAATCAGCAGGTTGTAAGTTTGAGAAGACTTTTCCAGAGAGAAATCCATTAAAAAAGCAAGATACTTATTAATCATAATAGTGTTGCCCCTAGTTTGTTAAAGATGGTCGGAGCCTATTAATAGGTATGGTTCATTAGGTAACTGATAATTTATGCTAAATAATTTGGATGACATAAGCAGTGCCTTGGAAATTAGCACAGGGGTTGTCCTAAAGACATTTATCATTTGATGGTATCTGAAGTGCTTGCTTATAGGTGTATCCTTATTAAATGATAGAAGAGAGAGTGGAATAAACAAGCAAGGGTTCACAGATGTTATCAAAACCAAGAGCAAATAGTTTCTCAGTGGGATGTGAAAGATTATAAGAAAGACATATGTTTTAGCAAGATTAGTTTTGAAGCTAGATATTAAGGCAAGTGTAACAATGAATCTGTAAAGGTTGTTGAGGTTAGTCATAGGTTGGAAAGCAAAAGAAGTACATCTGCAGCATATAGAATTTGTTTTGGTTCAAGGGGATTATTAGGATAGCCTTTTATATTGGGGATCGTTTACATTTTTTTTTTATAATCATGGTTTATTAGGATTTCATACAAAACTATAATGCAGACAGTACAAAAGGCACAAGAAAAAAAGTGGCATGTACTGTAAGTAAGTTCAACAGAAAGTAGGAAACATCTACATTTTTCTGCTGAAAAAGCTGGTATGTTGGAGACAATCCTTAATGGATACCCCTATATATTTTAAATATAAAGAAAGTGCACTGGTATGCATAGTCTACCTTGCAGGAGTGAGTAATGGGTAACTAGAAACTATACATTCTTGGGCCCAGCTGAATGTTATTCCAGCAGACAGAATAAAATGCTTTTTTAAACAAAACAAGATAAAAAATCCCACTCATAAATAACTTTTAAACAACTGTAGCAAACCCACAAGAAACAGTTCAGTAGAATGGGCATATTATTATTATTATACAGGATTTATATAGCACCAACAGTTTGCTCAGCGCTTTACAATATAACTGGAGACAATACAGCAACAATACAGTTCAATACAAGAGGGAAAGGAGGGCCCTGCTCCTTGGAGCTTACAATCTAGGACATCTAAGCATATAGATCTATAGCATTTCTGGCAGAGCAATGAACTGCATATTGAAGGTCTTAGTAGATTGTATGTACATAATACTCCTAGGACTTGTATCAAGACTTGTGAACAAATAACCTAATGTTAGATTCTAGCTTTCGGCATTAAGGAACCCAAGTAAGCAATGTCCTAGAAACTAGCTGAATAGATCTGGGATCTATTTCACAGGCTGATTTACAGAAACCAGCCTATTGTTCGAAAACTATATTTCTCACCCAGAAATTCTCTACAACAGGTATCCTAATTTGTTGAATTGCTTAATATACAGCATGAGAATAGAGTGGAACAAAAAGGTAAAAATAACAATTGCTGCAAAGTTTATCGAAAACTCCACTTTGTAGCAATTGTTATTTTTACCTTTTGTTCCACTCTAGATCTGGGATCTATTTCACAGGCTGATTTACAGAAACCAGCATATTGTTCTAAAACTATATTTCTCACCCAGAAATTCTCTACAGCAGGTATCCTAATTTGTTGAATTGCTTAATATACAGCATGAGAATAGAGTGGAACAAAAGGTAAAAATAACAATTGCTAGAAAGTGGAGTTTTCGATAAACTTTGCTCTTCTGCTCAAAAATGTATTTGTGCCTGAATCCCAGCATCTGCAAGGTGGTGTCATCAACGGTCTAACGCTGTTAGAAAGAGGAAGACTCTGGGTCCAGAACAAGAGCAGGAGAAAATGTCCATGGTGGTGATAGAGCGGTGGCTGAGAGCATAGACCTTGCATTGCTGGAGAAGGACAAACTCAAAGGTTAGTCAGCCCTGATGTGCACATGCGCAGTACATACATCCATGCATGCTGTGGCAGATGCTGCCATGGCATTCCCTCACTGAGGTTCAGCTTTAATTTTGAACCAAATTAATAAGGGTGACAAAGATTTACCCTTCTGATTCCTTCCAACTTGAATACATTTAGGCTTAGGCAGCATTTAGAACATACAAATATATGAGAAAGAGCATAAAACATCTCTCTCTACTCCTCAGCTCACCCCATCAGTTTCCTCACGTATCTCCGATTTACTAACACACATATCAGCTTGGATGTCACACCACTTCCTAAAACTTAATCTATCCAAAACTGAGCTCATAATATTTCCTCCCCCATGTGCCTCTTCCCCTGATTTCTCGATCAGGATCAATAGCACCACTATCAACACACCCCTGCATGCCAGGGTGCTAGGTGTAACCCTGGATTCTGAACTATCCTTTCAAGCCCACATCCAATCCCTGTCCAAATCATGCCTCCTCAACCTCCGACACATCTCCAGAATACGCCCCTTTTTAACCAATGATACCACAAAGCTCCTAATTCACTCCCTGGTTATCTCTCGCCTTGACTACTGCAACTCCCTCCTCATTGGATGACCTTTACATAGGCTATCCCCCCTCCAGTCCATCATGAATACTGCCACCAGGCTCATCCACCTTACCAACCGTTCAGTGTCTGTTACCCCTCTCTGCCAATCCCTACACTGGCTTCTACTCGCCCAATGAATAAAATCCAAAATACTAACAACAACTTACAAAGCCATCCACAATTCTGCCCCCAGCTACATCACCAACCTGGTCTCAAAATATCGACCAAACCGCTCTCTTCGATCCTCCCAAGACCCTCTGCTCTCTAGTTCCCGTGTCACCTCCTCCCATGCTCACCTCTAGGACTTCTCCTGAGCTTCTCCCATCCTATGGAACTCTCTACCCCAATCTGTCCGGCTGTCTCCCAATCTATCCACCTTTAAACAATCCCTGAAGAAAAATCTAGTCTTCCGGACCGAGGAGGAGGAGCCTAATCGTGGCGATGTGAGAGAGAGCGATGTGAGCGCTCTCCGCAGGATAACCGCCCTCCTTCCCTTGACGTTCCCCATGGAAGCTGCTAAACTCCCCGCCTGAGATCTTACGGCAGAGGGGGGGTCCTGAGAGTGAAGTGGAGGAGACGGAGCTGCGGGAGTTCTGGACGGTGAGACGGCTGGGAATCTCTCACCTCTGACTGCTGGGAGTGCGGGTGACGGGAGGTGGTCACGTGACCCGCCGAAGGGCAGTACTGGGAGACGGAGAAGCCGGCCGGCTTCCTGAAGCAGAGGGAGACCCCGGCTTTCCGACCCAACAGAAGAGGAGGGAGAGAGAAACGGCTGGCTTCCTTTGAAACTGAAGCCGCTCGGGCAGAGAGATTTACATGACCGTCGGTACCCACGAGAGAAACGGAGAGAGAGAGAAGAAAAGAGCCTCGGAAAACCCCCCCTTCACCTCTCCCCCCCCTCCTCTTCTAACCCCTCTCCCCCCCCTCCCCTCCTGAGCTGAAGGGAAAAGGAGCAGAGCCACACCAGAATGCTGACAGCCTCACTGGAACGAAGCAGCGGGAAGGAGGGTGAGTGAGACTATCTGGATTATATATTAAATCTGTTTATGGATAGCTTCTTGGTGTGGCAGAAGAAATATATATAGAGAAAAAGGGGGAACCACCAAATAGCTTGAAGAAAGTAGAATTTACCTAAAGGACTTATTATCAGTATATATCTTAAAGTTTAAAAAGAGAACTCGGATACAGTTAAAAATATGAAGAGCAAAAATAGTAAAGGGAATGCCCCTAAACACGCCCAATCAGGAACAATTAGAAAATTTACATCTCAAGGTAATGTGACCCCAGAAAGAACTCAGGGGACAGGTGAAAAAAGTATAATGGAGAACAGTATGGATAAAAGCGCCAGATCTCCAGTAGAAATGGATAATAATCAACAAATATCAGGAGAAATAGAGTCAAAGGAAAATGAAGGAGAACTACAAATCCCAAATAAAAAGGAAATGGCGGAAATGTTTAAAAATTTGGAAAAATCAATTAAACAGGAAATGGGAATTATTCGGAAAGATCTGGGACATCTCTTGACTAGAGTAGAAGATACAGAAGAAAAAATCAATAAACATGCTCAAACTCTTTCTGAACTGAATAATCAGATACTAGAGATTAGGCAAGAACAAAAAAAACTGGGATATAAACTGGAGATACAAGGTAACATACACAGGAAAAAAAATCTCAGGATAAAAGGAATTCCGGAGCTTATACAAGATAAAGAATTAAGAGAGACGATACAAAAAATCTTAAACTCCATTATGGGTAGACCTAGAACAGAGACATGCATATTGGACAATATATATAGATCAGGAAAGGCCCAACGAGATCGGGCGGAAGAGAGACCGAGAGATGTAGTGGTTCAATTTAATAAAATTGGAGAGAGAGAAGAAATATGGAAGAAGACAAAAGGAAGATATAATATTGAGTATGAAGGGAAAAATATACAAATCTTTGCAGACTTAACACCTGAGACATTATGGAGAAAGAGATCACTGAGACCCTTAATAGAACAGATGAAAAAACAAAACATACAGTATAGATGGAGCGGCTCAATGTGTCTAATCGGATGGAAGAATGGAGTTACTGCATACCTGAGATTTCCTGAGGACTTGAGAGACTTTTTTGACAAACTTAACATTCAAAAAGTAGAGGTTCCAGGTTGGGAGGTTGAGGGAGGGGAAAACGTCGAGGGAAAAGAGCAATGGCAGCAAATTAGAAGAAAGAATAAAGAAGGGATAGAAAGGGGAACATTGAGGGAAATGGAGGGACGGTGAACCGTACAAGGTTAGAGTTCAACCTCAGGGCCAAGATCCAAATGTGACAGTAAGCTCACAAAGGATTAGATGGTAAAAAATAGGCCTGATGGGAGGGGGGGGTTCGGGGGGGGAGGGAGGAGGGAGGGCCAGGGGAGGGGGGAGGTGAAGAGGGAGGGTAAGGGGGGGGGAGGAGGTAAAAGATGGTATAGGGGGAAGGTTTTAAAAATACTCTGCATAGGGACGAGATGTACTCAAGAATTATGGAAGATATAAAATTTATAACATATAATGTAAAAGGGTTGAATAGTCCTGGGAAGAGATTTAAGCTATTTAAGGAGTTACAACACAGAGAAGCCTCGGTAGTTTTTTTACAGGAGACGCATTTTGAGATTAAGTCAAATATCAAATTAAATACTAGAAACTATCCAACATGGTTTTATGCAGACTCCCCAATTAAGAGAGCCAAAGGGGTGGCAATTGGGTTCGCTAAAAACGTAAGGTGGGAGGTGGAAGAGAGAGAGACAGATCCTGAGGGGAGATTCTTGTTTCTGAGGGGCAGATTACAGGAAATAGAGTGTACAGTGGCGAATATTTATTGCCCAAATAAGAGACCGGAGGTATACCTGAAAGGGATATTAAGAAAATTGAGGGACTTTAAAAAGGGAAGACTGATAATGGCGGGAGACTTGAATTTATGTCTAGATCCACAGATGGATACAACATCTCGTGTGCAACGAGAGGGAGGTAGGTCTATGAAGACTTTGAAGAAGGAGATATATGAAGGGCAACTAGTGGATATATGGAGGATAATGCATGGAAAGGAAAAAGACTATACTTTCTTCTCTAATGCACACGAGATTTATTCAAGACTGGACTATATAATGGTAGAACATCAACTTATCGAGAGGGTGGCCAAAGTAGAAATAGAGACAATGACTCTCTCAGACCATGCCCCAGTTATAATGAAGGTGAGATGGGGGAGACAACTGACAAGGGGGGTGGGATGGAGATTAAACGAGGCCCTTCTATTAGATCAAGAGATCGATCAGCAGATCAGACGGGAAATGGAAAGATATTTTCAGGAGAATGAAACAGGAGATGTTTCAATGGCCACTGTCTGGGAGTCCCATAAGGTATATATTAGGGGTATATTGATTGCGTTAGGAGCAAAAAAGAAAAGAGAAAGGAGTAAGAAAATGACAGGGCTCTTAAAAGATATAAATGACCTGGAACAGATCCATAAAAACAGAATAACATGTGAGATAAGACAGAAGATAATAGGAAAGAAGAAAGAATTGGAGATATTAATGGAAGAAGAGATGAGGAGAGTACTTAATAAAGTTGCAGTGGAGAGGTACAGATGGGGAGATCGTCCAGGAAAATATATAATGAAGGCCCTGAGAAAAAAGAAAACTAGAAATTACATAGAAAAAATAAGAAACCCCAAGGGAGAAATGGCTCACTCTACTAAAGAGATTGGGAAGGTGTTTGAGGAGTATTACAATAAGTTGTATAATATTAAGTCTCAAAACTTAGTAAATAATAGTGAAAATGAGAATAGAGAAAAAAGAAAAGCATATCTAAAAAATGCAGAACTATCAAGGATAGATAAAGATCTATTGAAATCCCTAGAATTAGAAATCACACAGGAGGAAATAAAAATAGCACTAAAAGACACTAAGGTGGGGAAAAGTCCTGGCCCGGACGGATACACCGTGAGGTACTATAAAAAATATAGTGAACTATTGATACCAAAGTTGAAGGAATATATGAATGCCCTGGGGGGAGAAATGGAGATTAGACAGGAATCCCTACAAGCTCATGTAACACTTATACACAAGGAAGGGAAGGATCCTACTCAATGTTCAAGTTATAGGCCAATTGCACTCCTAAATGTAGATACAAAGTTATATGCGAAGGTCTTAGCAAATAGGATCAAAGACTTAATGCCAGAATGGATCCAGGGAGATCAGGTTGGCTTTGTGTCAGGGAGGGAGGGTAGAGATAACGGAATTAGAACTCTGTTGTTGATCCAGAAAGCTAAGAAAGGGAAAACCCCGGCAGTGATTCTCTCGATCGACGCTGAAAAAGCTTTTGATAGAGTAAACTGGAGCTTTATGATGGACACCCTAGAGATCATGGGGGTAGGTAGTAGAATGAGGGAATGGATAGGAAAATTGTATAAAATGCCATCCGCGGTTATTTTGGTCAATGGTGAAAAATCGGCACCTATAAGGATGTCAAATGGCACTAGACAGGGATGTCCACTGTCCCCTTTGTTGTATGTGTTAACATTGGAACCCTTACTAGAAACAATTAGGAGGAATGCAGATATAAAGGGAATACAAATAGGGGAAACGGAACATAAGGTGGCAGCTTTTGCAGACGATCTGTTGTTCTATGTGGGTAATCCTAGGATAACACTCCCGAATTTAATGAAAAGCTTAAAGGAATATGGAGAAATATCAAACCTAAAAATCAACCTGACAAAAACTGAGATCTTGAATATAAATCTCCCGAATGGTGAGAAAGAAAAGATAAAAAAAGAATTCCCTTTTACATGGAGAGATAGAGAGATAAAATATTTAGGAGTCAAACTTTCTGCTTCATATTCAAAATTGTATAAATTAAATTATATTTCCCTTTTAAACGAGATTAAGGAGGAACTGAAGAAATTGGGAGGAGGAATCCCCTCCTGGTTAGGACGAATAAATCTGATAAAAATGATAATTGTACCCAAAGTTTTGTATAAATATCAAATGATCCCAATAAAACTCCCAGAAGCATTTTTTAAAGAAATTAAAAGGATGATAACAAAATTTATATGGAAAAATAAAAAACCTAGAATATCGTATGATTTGATAAGTAGACGAAAAGAGAGAGGGGGACTGGGAGTGCCAGACTTTGGGAGATACTATAATGCTGTAGTTTTAGCAAGAATTTATGATTGGACACACAATAAAAGGGGGAAAAGATGGGTAAAGATAGAGAATGACTTGAGCGGAGTTGACCTGAGTAGAAACATATGGGCACCAACACAATATAGAGGTTTAAAAGAAACCACGAGCGTGTTTACATTGAACGTTTTAAGGGTTTGGGATAATTTACACAAGTATATGCACTGGGATTTTAATTCACAATTAATGTCACTAAGGAATATAGAATACTTCCCACCAGGTATTGAAGGGAGTATGGGAAAATGGATTAAAAAGGAAGACATTCAACTAAGGGATATTATGGACGGAAAGAAGTTGAAAACATTGAAAGACTTAAAAGAGAGTGGAAGGGAACTTTTTATTAAGATTGATGAGTGGAAATATCACCAATTAAATCACTTTGTTGAGAGTCTTCCGAAACCCATAAGAGGGAGAAAGGAGTGGAACATGTTTGAGAGGTTACTGGAATCACGGGGAGACGGAAAACGGGGCACGGCAAAAATTTATAAAATTCTTACCGAGTTAGCTACGGAATTAAAACCAAGCTATATAGAAAAATGGGAAAGGGATTTAGGAGTGGAGATAGATGAGGATAAACAGAGGAAGATATATAGACTCACGCACGAGAACACTAGTATGAGAGAGGTGGAGGTAAACTATAAAAGTTTAGTAAGATGGCACATTACACCAATTCTAGAGCACAAAATAGATATAGAGAAAACACAAGAGTGTTGGCGTGGTTGTGGAAAGATTGGTACATGGTTTCACATCTGGTGGGAGTGCCCAAGGATACAAAATTTTTGGAAGATAACAGTCAACTTAATTGAGAAAATCTCAGGAATAAAGATAGGATTAGACCCACAAGTGTGTTTACTACATAAAACAGATTTACCAGTGAATAAATATAAAAACTCGGGTATATGGTACTTTGTGAACGCAGCGAAGGGGTTGATACCCAAATTCTGGCATAGCTTGGAAGTTCCGAAAGAGAAGGATTGGGTAGAAAGAGTAAATCAGATTAGTAGGATGGAGAAACTATACTATACCCAGGAAGATAAGATGGAGATATGTAACAGGAGATGGGAAAAATGGGAAGATTTTGTACACCATAGGAATATATATGAAGAAATGCCAGGAGAAGATTCTTAATTTTATATAGATGGAAGTAAGAGAAAAATGCAGAGTGGGAGGGAGGAGGGATGGGGTAGGGCATAAGGGTAGAAGGAAGGGAAAGGAAGAAAAAGGAGGTAACAGAAAGAAAATAAGAGTAAAAATATTATATGAGAATGTAGATGAAATGCATTATGCTCTTCTTTCATGTTCCCCTGTTTTTTTTTCTTTTTTTTTTTTTTTCCTTTCTCTTTTTATATGTAATTATAAATGTGAAAATTTAATAAATATTTGAATAAAAAAAAAAATAAACAATCCCTGAAAATCTTTCTCTTTAAAGTAGCCTATCCTGCTTCTACCTAGTAAACCGTAATTTATTTTCTCCATCAGCTCATCCCCCCACAGCTATTACCTTTTGTATCACTCAACCCTTCCTCCTAGATTGTAAGCTCTAACAAGCAGGGTCCTCAGTTTTCTCTTGTACCAAATTGTATTGTAACTGTAATATCTGTCTTCATTTTGTAAGGTGCTGTGCAAACTGTTGGCGCTATATAAATCCTGTATAATAATAAAAAATAGACTTTTAATGTACTAGTAGTTAAAGTGATAGTAAACACCTACAGGTAAGCTTATAATTAAGCCCACCTCTAAGTACAAGGAATACCTCCTAAAAATGCAATGTACCTGGAGGTACAGGCAGGGCCGGAGATAAATGATTTTGCGCCCTAGGCAAGACCAGCTACTTGAACCCCCCCAAACCCACCCCAAAAAAAAACTTCACATGTAGTTCTACTTGACCCCTCCTAGCACAACCCCTCCAAATTACCCTTCCCAGCACATATAGCACCTCCCCGCACAAACCTCTCTCCTCAGCAAAAATTACTGTTACCCCTCCCATTTCAATGTGTACATTTACCCTGGCCTGTAACCCCACCCCTCAAACTTACAGGTGGGAAACCAGGCAGAGGTTCGGGTTGTGCTGTGCTTTCACTCCTGTCAGTGGAGTGATCCTTCATACAGCAGATGACACAGGATCTTGGATCAGGCTGTACACAGTTTGATTACCTTACCCCCTATCTCCAGTGACTGCTCATCTCTCGGCAGTAGGGAGCCACGGAATATATCAAACACTGAACATGCCGATGTATGATCGATCCTGAGTTGTCTACTTTATGGAGGATCGCTTCACTGACAGGAGAGGAGAGTACAGCCCACACCTCCCAGCTCACTCCTGTCATTTTTGCTTTGCAGGCTTCACTGCTCCAAGTTGCTCTCCCCTTGTACTAGCTGTAAGTGAGAGGACGGGGGAAGGCACTCAGCTACCAGGCACAGCGTCCATTGAAAGACCGGCCTGGGGGAGCACAACTGAAATCTAGGGGAGGCGTAGCCCACCCCATCACCTCCCTAGATCTGACCATGGTGGAGAGTAGGGAAACCAGTGGCTGTGGCTACGCCCTAGGCCGGCACTGTGCCCTAGGGGCAGCCTAGTTTGCCTAGTGGTAGCACTGGCCCTGGGTACAAGGAATATCTCCTAAATGTGCACCGTTTAGGAGATGTTCACTATTTCTGCAGCTTGTGACAGCACCAACGCATGTGCACTCCGCTCTGAAAGGACAGCATACTGAGTATGCTCTCCCTTCAAAGCGTTGTACCGCAATCATGTCCTTGCAGCTCAACCATTCAAACAGCCGGAGCCCGCAAACCCGGAGAGAAGACTGGGTGAAGATGGAAGCCCTGTCAACAGTGTGCTACTGGAGGGGTTTGTTCTTACTAGCACATTATACCCATAACTGGCAAGGGGAAGTTTTTTTGTTTCCAGACTTTGCTACCTCTTTAATGTTACTTAATATAGTAGTTATAGTTAGTTTGCCAGTAAAAACTGATTAGCTTAAGAGGTTGATTTTAGACTTGAGTCATGTTAATTCCGGGCAAACTTTTTTGTACCATGCAGTGTGGGCTGTGCCTGCACTGCCTTGGTCAACTGTTCGATTTTGTGTAGGTGGGATGAGATATACTGACCTATTCCACAAATCCTCTGAGCGCAAGACCGGTTCCCTGATGCTTCTGCCCCCCCCCCCGCACACTAGCAGTCTTATAAATGGACTGTTCCTTATGTCATCACGCCCACAGCCCGGTTCCAGACGTGAGGCCAGCAGGAACAATCCACCGCTGGACGTGGGGGAGCACTGTTTTTGGGAGGTTCGAAGGATTGGGTAAGTATAACTTTTCGGGGGGCCCCTGGACAAAATGAGCAGTTAACCCATGCAGTGCAGGCACAGCCCCAGTTCTGCTTTAAGGAACACAGTGTTTGCTTAGCAATGTATGTGGTGACAGCTACCTATAAATATCAGGGTGAGCCATCTTTAAAACTTAAAGTAAGTGTTTGAGTGGCCTGTTATATTAGAACTGTGATTTCTCGTGAAACTATTTTGGGGTACTTTGTTCCTCTAGTGATTTGATTGCCATCTTGTTGTACACCTTGTATCAGATACTGCTTGGTGAGCGAAATTTAGGACTGCTGTCTCAATCTGTGGCTTCCTTAGTTCTGCAGAGGTAGAAGGGTGGCATTAGTAAATGCATATAATAATTGATCCACCAAAACTACACTCCCCCACTTGTACTGAAGATTACATAAAGCTTACATTACTCTGCCCATACATTTATTTATTTCAGGTACTTATATAGCCTGTCAATTTATGCAGTGCTTTACATATACAGTATATTGTACATTGACATCAGTCCCTAACTCTCAAGTGGTGTACAATCTAAAGTCAAAGTACATGAGATAAAAGTGATAAACAATTATCTCCTAATAATTATTTGTACAAATCCACACATTTACATTATTTTCTCTTGTTCCTACAGAAAAATGTAAATACTGTATATCTACAATTAGGACTGCTGTTAGAAATCACGGGGCCCCATACAACCAACTTCACAGGGCCCCCATGTCCCCCCGCCCCAAAAAAAGTTTACTATACTTCAGTTATAAATGAACACAGTGAGTGATTAGTACCGATCACTCATTGTGTTTATTCCGGAAAGGAAGCAGCTAGTAAACATGACGTATTTATTGGTCCCTTCCCCCACTCTCCATTCTGAATGATCCTATTGTGTGCTTGCAGTCGCCTGTGGAAAGGAGAAGAGAAAAACCGGCAGTGGTGGGCACACGTGGGGGCCTGGGCAGCAGGGGGGAAACGTATGGTGCACAGGGAGGGTGATGGGTGCGGCAGGGGGCAATTACCGGAACTGATCCCTGTATGGCTGTCTCTGCAGCAGCTGAAAGCCAGTGGAAGGGAGAGGAGAAGAAGCCAACTTTCAGCTGCTGCAGAGAGAGCTATGCAGGGGATCGGTTCCAGTAACTGCCCCCACCATGCTGATCACTTTCCCTGCCCACATCCGATTCACCCAGCTACCTGGGCCCACCTGCTGGCCTGGGCCCCGTACAGGAGAACTGGTGGTACCCCCTTATCCACGGACCTGTCTACAATGTATGTTTGTGTAACACTTCACACAAGTTAAGGGGAAAAGTAAAAATGTGTGGGTTTATGGCATTACCTGGAAATATGGACCCAGGGAAAATGTCTAATTCATTAAAATCGATAAAAGATCTGCACATAAAACCCCATTCCTCACTGCGGAATTTTATTTAAGAGAAGGAATGTGGCTTCAATAATTCCCAAAAAATATTTTCTTACAGACCGGAAAACTCTTCTACTCTGTGTAAAAGCGCCATCTAGTGGTATATAGGGAACTCTGCATGTAATCTAAACCTAACAATGTATCTGTAGGGGACTGGTATATTTTGATATTATTTCTAAATACAATGTGAGTTATTTGAGCTCTAATTTCTTAAACTTGTTCATGCTGTTTGCACTAGTTTTCATTTTGTAGATTTGCAAAGTAGCAGTATTACTGTTATAGCATGAATATTAGCATAGCAGGCCATTCAGCTTTCAGCATGTGTGCAGTACTAAGTATTTCAGTATACACAGTGGACAGGTAGAGGCAACATATTATTTTGGCACCGTTCTAAAACACATACCTCAATGTCCTCAAAACTGCTCTCTTAGGGTTGGTGCACATCAAATGCAGTCCAGTGCGTTCTTTTTCTAAATCAAAAACACAAGCACAGTAGGGTATCTGGGTTCCAATGGCCTAGTTCACACCAGTGCGGTCAGTTCAAGTGTGTTCCAGTGCAGTAAACATGCTGTTTTTTTCCTGCCCTGAACTCCACTGGAACGCGGCAAAAATGCATCAAAACAGCTAAACGCATCAAAATTGGCCTGGAATGCACACGTCTCTATTTAAAATAAAGGAAAAAAAGAGGGGAAAAACACACTGGAACGCATAAAAAATGCATTAAAAACACATCAAAAACACACCAGAACACATTAAAACAGCGTAAAAATGCAAAAACGCAGTGCAGATGCATTCTGGATGTGTTTCTGTATGAGCTTTTATTGATGTGTTCCGGTGTGCACAAGGAAATGCACTGGAGCGCATAAAATGCATCAAAAACGCATCAAGAATGCTCCAGAATACATAAAAAACGCACATGCAGCAACACATCCGGAATGCATCCCAGACGGCATTCCTGTGGTGTCAACTAGCCTTTAAGCTGGTCATACATTGCAAGAATATTGGATAGATTGTAAGCTCGAAAGAGCAGGGCCCTCGATCCCCTCATGTTTTGCATTGTATTGGTATTGTTCTGTCACATGTTCTGTCCCCCTTTGTAACGTACAGCGCTGAGCGAACCATTGGCTCTTTATAAATACTGTATAATAATAATATTAATTCATTAATTTCATTCAACTGAAAAATCAAAGGTGCTCAGCAGAAAAAAATTCAGCCAAACAGTGACTGTAGCCAATCAGAGCATATTCCTCTATCCATGGTATTTAGATGTGGGTCGGGGATTTCTCTACTTCTCTTGTGTGGACTAAAAACTAAATGTGCATGGCCAGCTTACAGTAATATTACTTTACATATACTATCATACATACTCATGTAGTTAACATTTCTACTAATTAGCAATCCAAAAAAATTCCAAAATAACTGCATTGTCTTCATTAAACAGTGGTCACATATGTTCATACCCAGCCACATGGAACAAGCTGAAGGAGGAGCATGCAAGAATCTGATGACATGTTTAATAAATGTCATATAAGGAAGCCAGCTATTCTTTTTTGTGGCCACACATTGTTTGGTGTTTTCGTGGTCATGTGACATGAAAAGAAAAAATGAATGCTTTTTAAATGAAAAAGTAATATTAAAAGTCCAAAAACTGTTTCTATTGTCATTAAAGTTATGGTTTTATAGTGTGTATCATGTTGTGGTGACTAGCATGGAGACGAAGCCTCCATCAATCATCCTTGTTCGATCCACCGCTCTGTTGACTATGCTCTAAATGGTGTAGGCACGGAGAAGGAGAGAGAGAGGGCTTGTTAAACTTTCGTCTGGGCCACTAAAGGTGATGACACGTGGTGAAAAGAGGAAGCAAATGGCTTCCCTGTCCCATACAAGAGGAGCATGCGTGGTATAAGTGGCAATGCTAAATCCAGAAGATCAGATGCAGCAGTGGTGACACTGAAAAAAAGGGAGATTAAGCTAAACAGCAGGATCGATTAGCTTTTTATTACTATTTAGAAATGTAATAAAGTCCAGCATTTTTCCTCTGTATATAGTGATATTTTAAAGATAAAATCATTTAAAAAAAATTGGGCTTAATGACACTCTAAGGTTGACCATCTACTCTTGGCTAACAAAATTTGGTTAGTCCACAAAGAAGACACTTGCTGGTAGAACATTTTTTAAACAACATTGCTTGCCTGGCCCAACTATGGACATCTTCTGTTTGTAATTGTTTAAGAAGAGAACCTCCAATCATTGGAGCCAAAGACTGGAAGAGTTATTCTTTGAACTATCTGGACTAAGGGTTAGTTAGTCAGTTAGTGGGGAAAAATGGAATCTTCCTGCACTGTTGAGTCATGGAAACACTGCTTAAAAGGGTTAGTTCACCTTTAACAAAAAACAGATAAGGGGTGTCTGTGGATAAAAACAAACCATGCAGGAAAGAAGGAAAAGGAAGGAAGGGGGAGGGAAGGAGGAAAGGGAAGGGAGGGGAAAGAAGAGGAGTGGAAAGGAAGAGAAAGGAGTGAAGGAATGGAAGGAGGGAAGAAGAAAGGGAGGGGAGAAAGGAAGGAAGGAGGGAAGAAAGGGAAAAGAGGGAAAGAAGGAAGGGATGAAGGAAGGAAGGAAGTAATGGAGGAAGGGTGGGGAGGAAAAAAGGGGAGGAAGGAAGAGAAGTGAAGGAAGGAAAAGGAAGGAGGGAGGTAGAAAGAAAGGGAGGAATGGAAGGAAGAACGGAAGGAAGGGAGGGAGGGAGGGAGGAAGGTAGGAAGAAAGGGAGGAAAGAAGAGAGGGAGGAAAAAAGGGAGGGGAGGAAGGAAGGAAGGAAGGGAGAAAAGGAGTGAAGGAAAGGAGGGAAAAAAGGAAGAAGGAAGGAAGTGGGGGATGGAAGGAAGGAAGGAAAGGAGGGAGGGAAGAATGAAAGGGAGGGGAGGAAGGAAGAAAGAAAGGAAGGATAGGAGGGAGGAAGAAAGGAAGGAATGGAGGAAAGGGGAGGAAGGAAGGAAGGAAGGAAGGAAGGGAAAGGAGTGAAGGAAGGAAGGGAAGTAATGGAGGAAGGAAGGGAAGGAGGGAAAAAAGAGAAGGAAGGAAGGAAGGAAGGGAAAGAGTGAAGGAAGGGAGGGGAGGAAAGAAAGAAAGGGAGGGGTGGAAGGAAGGAAGGGAAAAAAGGAAGGAAGGAAGGAAAGGAGGAAGGAAGGAAGGAAAGGAGGAAGGAAGAAAGGAAGGGAGGGAGGAAAAAAGTGAAGGAAGGAAGCAAAGGAGTGAAGGGAGGAAAAGAAGGGTAGGGAGGGAGGGAAGGAAGGATTGACTTACATGGATGGTTCCTGGTCAGAAGCATCACAGAGCTGCCAGCTGCCCTGTGTACAGTTTCCCATCCACACATCCTCTTCTGAGAAGCTGCACTGCACGGACTGGAGTGTGGGTGGGCACAGGGGGAGGCAGAGCAGATCAAGCCTCTCTTCTTTCCTCTCCTATTGGAGTGGAGGATGGGGGAAAAGGCTGGGCATTGCGGAGCACACGGGGGGGGGGGGCAAAAAGAAACAGAACAATCAGGGATGATCAGTGCAGCGGTGGGGACAGTTACAAGCACAGATTTCGCTGTATGGCTTTCAGTGAAGCAGCTGGAAGCCGCATCTCCTCCTCTCCCTCCTGCGGCTTTCAGCTGCTTCATTGAAAGTCATACAGGGAGATCAGTGCTTGTAACTATCCCCACCGCTGCCCCTCCCACCCACCTCTAGTCCCAGCACGTTGGAAATTTTGAGGGCTATGTAGGCCATTTACATACCTCATGAAGCCTGACTGGAATACTCTCAGGACTCTCAAATGAGGTCTACTCATTACTGCTCACCTCCACCATCACAGGTGGAGCTTTCAAAAACTGAGCTCACAGCTACTGCATCAGGGGAAAGAAAAAGCGTGGGAAGGGGTGTGAATCAGAGAGAAAGCTCAATCCTATGATGGTGAAGGTGAGCAGTAATGGCTAGGCCTCACTTAGTCATAGCTGCACAGTTTGTTTTTATCTAAAAATGCCCCTTATTTGCATAGTATGTTTTTTGGTAAAGGTGAAGTAACCCTCTAAGACATTTTTAGTCTGTGCATTACATCTATAGGGTGCGGGAAAAGTGTCATTCTCCAGGGAGTGAGTCTTTGCCTTTCACTCAGTATTGTTTGATGAATATTTGTGTGGGCCTTTGTTTTCCAGGTAGTGAGGACATACTATCAGCCGTTAGTAGTGGTGAAAGTAATAGAAAAAGGTTATTGTAACATGTTGAATGTGGAAAATGTACTGTTTTGCTAACACCCTGCACTGAAAAATTTTATTTATCGTTTACCTTTTCCCTTTTCTCCTTCCCTATCCCATTTTTGCTCAGATACCCACTCTCAGGCTTGAGAGTTTATCTGCTTACTGAATTTGTGTAAGCCTTCTCAGTGTTGCTGATGTTTTTCTCTGCTTCCAGCAGGTATCACTGGTAACTCTAGTAATAGCATGAGATGCCAGAATGATCCTGCATGTCACCAGAGTCGGCTTAAACGCTCTTTACACTATACAAGCTGGATGTGGATCTGGAAGTCTGGAAGTGATGTTTGGGTGCATCTGCAGCCCTATCACTCTCTCTTTGTGTGATTAGTAATAAAACCTCTTAAGCAATTGATCTCCAGAGAGTTTTACCCCCTTCATGACTAGGCCATTTTTTTGCTATTTAGCACTGAGCGACTTTAAGTATTTATTGCGTGGTCATGCAATACTGTACCGAAACAAAATGCATATAAATTTTTCACACAATAGAGTTTTCTTTTGATGGTATTTGATCACCACTGGGTGTTTTATTTCTTGTGATATAAACAAAAAAACAATATTTTCTCATTTCTGCTATAAAGCATATGCAATAAAAAAGTAAAACAAAGTCTTCATAAATTTATACCAAAATGTATTCTACTACATGTCTTTGGTAAAAAAATTAAATCCCAATAATTGTATATTGATTGGTTTGTGTGACAGTTACAGCATCTACTAGTTATGGTATAGATACTGGAATTTTTATTTTTTTATTTATTTTATACTCTGTAGTAATGATGGTGATCAGCTACTTAAAGTGGGACTGTGACAGTGCGGAAGGCAATCTGACATTAACTGATACTGGGTGGGAATTGACTGACACTGACATCACCAGTGACACTAATACAGTGATCAGTGCTAATAATATATACTGTTACTGTACTAATGACAACGGCTGGGAAGAGCTGTTGGAGCAATCAAGGGATTAACTGTGTGCCTAACAAAGTTTACTATGTGTAATGTGTGCTGATTTTATTAAGCGATGTGCTGTATTTTACTCCCTGATTTGCAGGGAGAAAAAAAACAGCACAGTGCAGCTGTCTTTAACCGCTTCCTGTCTGCAGTATAGCAGACTACTACAGGGCGGCACATGTGCACAAAATTCCATATATATATGTGATTCGAGCTCCCGCAGTGATCACATGCCGACCCGAAGATGCCGTGATTTGGTCCTTAAGGGATCAATCATCAGATTTTGGCCAGTGATGTTCGGCCTAAATCAGATGATCGATCCCTGCCATATCAGGGATCTTCCTGTACCTGTGTTTACACTTACACAGATACAGGAAATTATGCAATCTTCTCTCTCTGGGCACATTCCGTCCCAGAGGGAGAAGAAAGAAGACACAATGAGTAAAAGAAGTACACTTTCACGGTTAGAACACATTTTAGGACACATTTAACCCCTTGATCGCCCCCCAGTTAACCCCTTCATAGCACTGTCACCAGTGATATTAGTACAGTGTACAGATTTTTTGCTGATCACTGTATTAGTGGTGCTGGCGACTTCAGATAGCATTAGCATCAGTTAGTGTCCCTCCCACATAGCGTCAGATTGCCCGTCATCACACTTAACCCTTTGATTGCCAGAAACACGCTCATATACTGTACACAATAAACCTCCATTACTCGTAGTATCTGAACGGATAAATATCTTTGATCAGATCAGCACGATACCAGCGTTCACATTAGTATAGTGTCCCCCAAAACGCAGCATTAGCAGGATCAGCCCCAGCTCCTGTCAGCACCTGCATTTAGCCCTTACGCTTACCCCCCTCCCTCCCCCCCAGCAAGTGCAGTGTCAGTAGATCACTGTCACTTGATACATTGCACAAAAAACTGCAGTGTTTGCAGAATCAGGCCTGATCTCTGTTAGAATACAAAAAAAAGAAAGCAGTTGTCATGGGCAGACTGCAAAAAGATCGGTATCTAAATCCATAGCAGAGTAAAGAATACATCCAAATAGATGCAAAACAATCCCTTTATTATGATCACAGTGATCCTCTTGAAGGATAGGCTTGAGAGATGGTGGACACACAGTAAATCAGACAATAAAAACAGTGTGATTAAAAACAAAAACAAAAGTCCAGCGCATTCACTTAGCTGAATAGTAGAAAGACAATAGGAGGCTAGGAAACCGATAACAATAACCTTCTGGGAGAAGTATCTTCAATATATGATACAGACGGCAGAGCTGCCGAGATTCATAGAAAGTACATTTCTGATATGATCAAGATGTTTAATCCTCATAATGGGATAACTTGCTATTTTCCATGGATAACATAACTGAGGGAGAATGAATTACTTCACCTTCCTAGTATAATCATCAATTCTGGGTGTGGAGATAGCATATGGAGCAAATACTGGAAAATCAATGATAGCGATGAGCAATATGTGAAGAAATAACCATCTCACAGGTTAGATCAAGGATAATGGAAGGTCAAAGAATTTCAGATACAGAATGAATCTAATAATAGACCTGTGTGGATAGGACTCAATGTTAGCAATATTGCTAGTATTACCTTCACAGTGTCTCATCATTATTGAAGTAACTTGAGGATAAAAGATGTAGCAATGCTAGGCCAATCACTATCGGACGATTTCACTTGAGTGAAGTTTTAGCTATAAACAGCAATAAAAGGGTTTAGATCTAGAGAAAATAAACATATATGGGTCAAATAATTGAAATACAATAATCACATAGGGAATAATCAATATGAAAAATAGGAGAACTTGTACCCAAATAACCAAACTATGAGTGAAACCGTCTTGCAAACGCCTTCCAGCGAAAGGGGTAATACCCCTATTAATGTGTGAGATGAATTGTCCTCCAATATAAATATCTGAAAATGATAATCTTAATCAAGTTATTGCATAAACTGGTGAAGTCATTCATCCTCCCTCAGTTATGTTATCCATGGAAAACAGCAAGTTATCCCATTATGAAGATTAAACATCTTGATCATATAAAAAATGTACTTCCTATGAATCTCAGCAGCTCTGCCGCCTGTATCATATATTGAAGATACTTCTCCCAGAAGGTTATTGTTATCAGTTTCCTAGCCTCCTACTGTCTTTCTACTATTCAGCTAAGTGAATGAGCTGGGTTTTTGTTTTTAATCACATTGTTTTTATTGTCTGATTTACTGTGTGTCCACCACCTCTCAAGCCTATCCTTCAATAGGATCACTGTTATAATAAAGTGATTGTTTTGCATCTATTTGGATGTATTCTTTACTCTGCTATGGATTTAGATACCAATCTTTTTACAGTCTGTCAACTGCTTTCTTTTTTTGTATTCTAACAGAGATCAGGCCTGATTCTGCGAACACTGCAGTTTTTTGTGCACTGTATCAAGTGACAGTGATCTACTGACACTGCACTTGCTGGGGGGGGGGTAAGCATAGGGGCTAAACGCAGGTGCTGGCAGTCTGCCCTTGTCAACTGCTTTCCTTGTTTATATGCTAAGTGTTCAGTTTAGAAAATCCACAGCTTTATATATGGCGAGTCAGAGAAATTTAATGGGTGGTTACAGTTGCAAGAAAAAGTATGTGAACCCCTTGGGATTACGTGGAGTTTTGCATGAATTGGGCATAAAATGTGCTCTGAACGTCATCTAAGTCACAACAATAGAAGAACACAGTCTGCTGAACATAATACTACACAAACATTAGATGTTGCCATGGTTTAATTGCACATAACATGTAAACATTCACAGTGCAGGGAGGAAAAATATGTGAACCTTTGGACTTAATAACTGGATGACCCTCCTTTGGCAGCAATAACCTCAAACAAACGTTTCCTGTAGTTGCAGATCAGACCTGCACAACGATCTGGAGTAATTTTGGACCACTCCTCTTCACAAAACTGTTTCAGTGTAGCAATATTCTTGGGATGTCTGGTGTGAATCACTCTCTTAAGGTCATGCCACAGCATTTCAATCGGGTTGAGGTCAGGACTCTGACTGGGCCACTCCAGAAGGCGTATTCTGTGCTGTTGCAGCCATTGTTTTGTTGAATTACTTGTATGCTTTGGGTCATTGTCCTGTTGCATCACCCATCCTCTGCGGAGCTTCAGTTGGCGAACAGATGGTCGTACGGTTTCCTGCAAAATGTCTTGATAAACTCTGGAATTCATTTTCCCAGCAATGACAACAATTCGTCCAGGCCCTGAGGCAGCAAAGCAGCCCCAAACCATGATGCTCCCTCCGCCATGTTTTACAGTGGGGATGAGGTTTTGATGTTGGTGTGCTGTGCCTTTTTTTCTCCACACATAGTGTTGTGTGTTCTTCCCAAACAACTCAATCTTGGTTTCATCTGTCCACAGTATATTTTGCCAGTAGTGCTGTGGAACATCCAGGTGCTCTTTTGCAAACTTCAAACGTGCTGCAATATTCTTTTTGGACAGCAATGGCTTCCTCTGTGGTGTCCTCCCATGTACTCCATTCTTGTTTAATGTTTTCCTTATTGTAGATGTGTCAACAAAAATGTTAGCATGTGCCAGAGATTTCTATAGGTCTTTAGCTGACACTCTGGGATTCTTCTTTACCTCATGCAGCATTCTGCGCTGTGCTCTTGCAGTCATTTTTACAGGACGACCACGCCTAGGGAGAGTAGCAACAGTGCTAAACTTTCTCCATTTGTAGACAGTCTGTCTTACCGTGGACATATGAACATCAAGGCTTTTGGAGATACTTTTTTAACCCTTTCCAGCTTCATGCAAGTCAACAATTCTTGATCGTAGGTCTTCTGAGAGCTCTTTTCTGCGAGGCATGGTTCACATCAGACAGTGCTTCTTGAAACCAGTAAACCCAAAACAGGTGTGTGTTTTTTAAGGGCAGGACAGCTGTCAGCAACACATCCAATATCATCACACTGATTAGAGTCAAGGTTGGCTCACTCCTGGCTCCAATTAGCTCTGGGAGAAGTCATTAAGCTAGGGCCTCACATACTTTTTCCTCCCTGCACTGTGAATGTTTATATGTTATGTGCAATTAAACCATGGCAACATCTAATGTTTGTGTAGTATTATGTTCAGCAGACTGTGTTCTTCTATTGTTGTGACTTAGATGACGTTCAGAGCACATTTTATGCCCAATTCATGCAAAACTCCACGTAATCCCAAGGGGTTCACATACTTTTTCTTGCAACTGTATATACCCTATGATATGGCATTTTGGTTTTTGTCTGATCTCTGTTAGCACTTGCCGGTAAGTTTTTTGTAGCGGTTCAAGCAGTCCCTGACAGCCAGGTGCTCCTTTTCCCGTGAGTCGCACTAGGTACCTGTAAATTTAGTGGCCAAAATGTCAAATGAAAGGTACTCTAGTGAAGAGGCCTACAGAATTCTGAGCATGCCAGGTGAGAGCGAAGGGGAAGACTCACTGACACAATCAGCCTAAGAATACAAACCTGAAGACAGCAGCGGCACCCTGACATATAGCTCAGACAATGGAGAAGAGGTCCCTGCTAAGGTCAGGCATACCCGACCCTGTTCCCAGGTTGCTGAGATGTTACAATCGCATGATGACTCTCATATGCAGCAGAGTGCAAGTACTAATGCTGCTCTACATTTTGGTGAACTGGTGAGTACCAGTGGCCTAGTACACCCTGGTCTTATAAATACCAGCACTATTGCAAGTCCCATAAGTGTAGTACAAGCTGGTGCGGTGGTGAGCACAAGTAATGTCCCGCAAACACCAAGAATTCGCACACAGGCCTGTAGAGCCCCTAGTATCCTTCCAGATGTGCTTGTAAATCCCGATTGGCAGCCCTCAAATTCTGAAGCACACTTACTTCCCCCATTCACTTCCCAACCCCGAGTTCAGGTGGAAACAGCAAATTTGACTACTCCCCTTGATTTTTTTTTTAGCTGTTTTTCACGAAAGATCTGTATGCATTGATTGTGGATCAAAGCAATTTATATGCACAACAGTTTATCGCTGCCAATCCAAACTCAAACCTTGCCAGACCTATTACGGTTTCTGAATTGGAAGTTTTTTTTTGGCCTAACCCTCAACATGGGCATTACTAAAAAAAATGAATTGCAGTTGTATTGGTCCACAGACCTGATTCATCATATGCCGTGTTCTCTGCTGCCATGGCCAGGCATAGATATGAGAATATAATGCGTCTTATGCATTTCAACGACAATACACTCTGTAGTCCTCGGGGTGACCCTGAATTTGATCAGCTTCACAAAATTCAGCCCCTCAAAAATCACCTTAACCAAAAATTTGCAGATGTTTATACTCCCCAGCAAAACATCTGTGTTGATGAGTCCCTCATTAATTTTTCTGGCCACCTTGCATTCAAACAATTTTTCCCCAGCAAGCGTGCCAGATATGGGGTCAAGATATATAAGACCTTTGAGAGGGCAACAGGCTATACATGTAATTTTTGGATTTACAAGGGAAAAGATAGTGGAGCCCCCAGGATGCCCAGACTACATGGGGAGCAGTGGCAAGATAGTTTTGGACTTGGTGTCATCCTTTTTCCATATGGGGTACCACTTATATGTGGACAATGTTTATTCAAGCGTGCCACTATTTAGACAATTGTACAATCTTAAAATTGGCGCATGTGGCACTGTGCGACCTAATCACCGGGGCTTCCCCAATGGCTTGTAAATACCCATCTCAGAAACGGGGAAAAAGCCTGCTTGAGAAATGAGGAATTGCTCACAGTGATGTGGAAGGACAAATGAGATGTTTTTGTCCTGTCTTCCATTCACACAGACACGACCATCCAAATTTCCACGGCAGCTGGTGATGTTGAGAAGCCCCTCTGTATCCATGACTATAACCTTAACCTCTTCCATACTGGGCACTTTTACCCCCTTCCTGCCCAGGCCAATTTTCAGGTTTCAGCGCTCTCACATTTTGAATGACAATTGCGCAGTCATATAACATTGTACCCAAACTAAAATTTTTATCATTTTCTTCACACAACTAGAGCTTTCTTTTGGTGGTATTTAATCACCGCTGGGGTTTTTATTTTTTGCTAAAGTAACAAAAAAATTTGAAAAAAAACACGTTTTTCTTTGTTTCTGTTATAAAAGTTTGCAAATAAATAATTGTTCTTCATAAATTTAGGCCAAAATGTATTCTACTACATGTCTTTGGTGAAAATAACCCAAATTAGTATTTATTATTTAGTTTGTAGGAAAGTAATAGAGTTCACAAACTTTGGGATAGATCTGAATATTGATCAATCCTGAAGTACTGGCAGCCAATCTAATTTCTTGAGGGCCAAAAATGTCAGAACAGTACAGATATCCCCCAAATGACCCATTTTTGCAAAGTAGACAGTCTGACGTATTTTATAAGAGGCATGGCGGGTTTTTTTAACTTATAATTTTTTTGTCATTTTTCAGAAAATTAAAAAATTTTAAAAATTATTTTCACATCATATAACTGGCATGGTGGTGATCAGGGACACTGACTGGTGACAGTATGAAAAAAATTATAATTTTTTTAATTTTTTTTTTATTTTTTTTATTAGTTTTAATTTTTTATTACTTTTTTTTCTTTTTTTTAAGATTTTTTTTTTCATATTTCACTATGACCAAAGTAGTACAATGTTACCAGAGTAACATTGTACTACTTTGGGGAAGTGATCATTATTTTATTTTATTTTTTTACACTATTTGCTTATAGCAAAGAATTACGCATTTACCTGAATGACATCGATTCATTCAGGGTTTTTTTTATTTTTTTGTGCTTAGCTGTGATTTGGCCACAGCTAATCACATGACACAGCTGGGCTGTGATTGGCCCAGCTTGTGCATGTGATCGCTGTGACCATTCACAGCTAGGCACACTAGTATACAATGGATGGAATGAATGAAGCCATCCATTGTATACAACTGTCATGTGACCTGCTGTGGTTGGTCACAGCAGGTCACATGGTATCGGCAATGGGTACTCAGATCTGTCATCGGCCATGTCTGAGGTACACGGCCGGTGACAGATTGCGGTGCTGCGCGGCTCTGTGGGTGCGCAAACTGCGCACGCCCAAAAGGACGCCATATGGCGTCCACCCGGAACGGCAAGGTGCTCGCCCGGCCGCCATCTGGCCATAGGCTGGGCGAGAAAAGGTAAACATGGGAGGGGTGGACTTCAATGACCAGATGATGAAGCCGTACTTAGTTTACCGAAATTCCAGACGCTGGTACAAAAAAGTGTTTGTTTATTTATTTAAGTTGGCTCTACCTAATGCTTTTGTGCTTTACAAAGCAACTGGATGAAGTGGATCCTTCCTAAAATTCCAGGAAGAGATCATCATGGCCCTTTTGTATCCAGAAGGTGCTATGGCCCAAATCCCCAACCCAGATGCAGTTAGCTGGCTGCATGAGAGGCATTTTCCCCATGCCATTCCTGGTACCCCAACCCAAAGGACACCCCAAAAAAGATGTCATGTCTGTAGCAGACATGGAATTAGGCATGACACATGCTTTTTTTGTCCCTCCTGTCCTGGCCAACGTGGTCTCTGCCTCCAGGACTGCTTCCATCGCTACCACACACTAGTGGAGTATTAGTATAGGGTACAGCACGGCACAGTTCAGGGCACATATTTGCAAAGGGTCCCAAAAGATGTTAGGTCATCAGGAAACTGGCTATCTCATTTTGAGAGACCCTACAATCTGGTTAGGTTAAAAAAAAGTAAAAAAAACCCACAAAAAATAAAAAGTACAAGTCCAAAAAAAATTGTAAAATTTTAAAAACCAAAAATAGTTGTAGGTTTTTTGTTGCTGTTGTCGAGTTACTGTTCTACTGTTACAATTTTACTCTTTTATTGTTACTGTTTTATTGTTAACCATTGCTGTTTTCTATGCAGGAATGCCATTCAGTTGCAACAGCGACCTGTTTATTCTGACAGCAACAGGAACTTGCTCTCAGAATATATATGTCAGTGTGTGCATCGCTGTTGAATGAGATTTTTCATCTGCAGTTAAAAAAAAGCATATATGCCGAAGCATGGGGGCCTGGGGTGACCAGTGGGTGGATGGTACCTATGCTTCGTGATATATATTTTATAATATTTTTGGGCACATATTTCAATAAAACGTTGTTTTATTGAGTTACTGTTTTATTGTTAATCATTGCTGTTGTCTTTGCAGGAATGCCATTCAGCTGCCACACCAACTTGTTTATTCTGACAGCAACAAGGTCTTGCTCTCAGAATATACATAAGTAAGTGTGTGCAGGGTTGTTGGATGAGATTTTTCATCCGCAGTTAAAAAAAGAGTATGTATGCTGAAGCATGGGGGCCTGGGGTGGCCAGTGGGTGGTTGCAGGTATCATCCTGGTGTAATTTTTTTCATCTGGCGATCGGCCTTCATATAAAAGCAATCCTAGTGGCTAATTAGCTGCAGAATTGCTTTTACAAGCAGCGGGAAAAGATACCCCTGCTGCCTTCCACGGCCTTCTTGGGCAGTCCTGTGCCATCGGGGGAACCTGAGAATGCAGCCGGTGTTTCTGCCAGTTGACCATAGAGCTGATCGGAGACCGTAATGGCGCCAATCATCTCTATAGTCTAAGAAATCAGAAGCATTTCATCACTTCAGTTTTGCAGGATATAAACAGCGTCATTTGTAAATTGGGAAAGCAATTGATCACACCAAACTTGGTGAGATTAGATGATGTAAGGGCAGAGGAGATATCTGGAGTCTAATAGACCCCAAATTTCTCAGAAAAGAATACCTGTCAATGCCCATTGCAGTCACAGGGGATATTTACATTCCCTGTGATAGCATTAACCACTTGAGCTCCAGAGGATTTACCCCCCTTAATGACCAGGCCTTTTTTTGCTGTTTGGCGCTGCACTAATTCAAATGATAATTGCGCGGTCATGCAATGCTGTACCCAAATGAAATTTACGTCCTTTTTTTCACACAAATAGAGCTTTCTTTTGGTGGTATTTTATCACCTGTGCGCTTTTTATTTTTTGCGCTATAAACAAAAAAACCACAAAAATTTTGAAAAAAAAACAATATTTTCTACTTTCAGCTATAAAAAATATATCGTAAACTCAAAGTTAGTCATAAATTTACGCCAAAATGTATTCTGCTACATGTTTTTGGTAAAAAAAATCCCAATAAGTGTATATTGATTGCTTTGTGTGAAAGTTATAGCGTCTACAAACTATGGTACAGATACTGTAATTTATGCCTTTTTTTGCTATACAGCGCTGCACTAATTCAAATGATAATTGTGCGGTCATGCAATGCTGTACCCAAACTAAATTTACGTCCTTTTTTTCACACAAATAGAGCTTTCTTTTGGTGGTATTTTATCACCTGTGCGCTTTTTATTTTTTGCGCTATAAACAAAAAAAACACAAAAATTTTGAAAAAAGAACAATATTTTCTACTTTCAGCTATAAAAAATATATCGTAAACTCAAAGTTAGTCATAAATTTAGGCCAAAATGTATTCTGCTACATGTTTTTAGTAAAAAAAATCCCAATAAGTGTATATTGATTGCTTTGTGTGAAAGTTATAGCGTCTACAAACTATGGTATAGATACTGTAATTTATGCCTTTTTTTGCTATACAGCGCTGCACTAATTCAAATGATAATTGCGCGGTCATGCAATGCTGCACCCAAACGAAATTTACGTCCTTTTTTCACACAAATAGAGCTTTCTTTTGGTGGTATTTGATCACCTGTACGCTTTTTATTTTTTGCGCTATAATCAACAAAATCACGAAAATTTTGAAAAAAAACAATATTTTCTACTTTCAGCTATAAAAAATATATTGTAAACTCAAAGTTAGTCATAAATTTAAGCCAAAATGTATTCTGCTACATGTTTTTGGTAAAAAAAATCCTGTGCATTAGCGGGCAAACTGGCGCTATCTAGGAGGGGCGCTAACACTATCGGAAGTCACCAGTGACACTAATACAGTGATCAGTAAAAATCTGTTCACTGTAATCAATGACACTGGTGACAGGGCAGTGAAGGGGTTAACTGGGGGGGGGGGGTGATGAAGGGGTTAAATGGGATTTCTGGTGCACTAGCGGGCAAACTGGCGCTATCTGGGAGGGGCGCTAACACTATCGGAAGTCGCCAGCGACACTGATACAGTGATCAGTAAAAATCTGTTCACTGATCAATGACACTGGTGACAGGGCAGTGAAGGGGTCAACTCGGGGGGGGGCGATCAAGGGGTTAGACGGGATTATTGGTGTATTAGCGGGCAATCTGGCGCTATCTGGGAGGGGCGTTAACACTATCGGAAGTCGCCAGTGACACTGATACAGTGATCAGTAAAAATCGGTTCACTGATCAGTGACACTGGTGACAGGGCAGTGAAGGGGTTAACTGGGGGGGGATTAAGGGGTTAAACGGGATTACTGGTGTACTAGCGGGAAATCTGGCGCTATCTGGGAGGGGCGCTAACACTATCGGAAGTCGCCAGCGACACTGATACAGTGATCAGTAAAAATTGGTTCACTGATCAGTGACACTGGTGACAGGGCAGTGAAGGGGTTAACTGGGGGGGGGGGGCGATCAAGGGGTTAAACAGGATTACTGGTGTACTGGCGGGCAAACTAGCTCTATCTGGGAGGGGCGCTAACACTATCGGAAGTCGCCAGCGACACTGATACAGTGATCAGTAAAAATTGGTTCACTGATCAGTGACACTGGTGACAGGGCAGTGAAGGGGTTAACTGGGGGGGGGCGATCAAGGGGTTAAACGGGATTACTGGTGTACTGGCGGGCAATCTGGCGCTATCTGGGAGGGGCGCTAACACTATCGGAAGTCGCCAGCGACACTGATACAGTGATCAGTAAAAATTGGTTCACTGATCAGTGACACTGGTGACAGGGCAGTGAAGGGGTTAACTGGGGGGGGGCGATCAAGGGGTTAAACGGGATTACTGGTGTACTGGCGGGCAAACTAGCGCTATCTGGGAGGGGCGCTAACACTATCGGAAGTCGCCAGCGACACTGATACAGTGATCAGTAAAAATTGGTTCACTGATCAGTGACACTGGTGACAGGGCAGTGAAGGGGTTAACTGGGGGGGGCGATCAAGGGGTTAAACGGGATTACTGGTGTACTGGCGGGCAATCTGGCGCTATCTGGGAGGGGCGCTAACACTATCGGAAGTCGCCAGCGATACTGATACAGTGATCAGTAAAAATTGGTTCACTGATCAGTGACACTGGTGACAGGGCAGTGAAGGGGTTAACTGGGGGGGGCGATCAGGGGGTTAAATGTGTCCTAGGTGTGTTCTAACTGTAAATGTGTAGTGTTTTACTCACTTTTACTGTGTCTTCTTCTCTGTCTGGAACGGAATGTGTCCAGGCAGAGAAGAATGACATCATATCCTGCCCTGTGTAAATGTCAACACAGGACAGGATAGGACAGGGACCGATCATCTGATTTCAGCCAGAAATCACTGGCTGAAATCTAATGATTGATCCCTCCTGGATCGAATCGTGTCACCCGCAGGTCGGCGGGAGCGCGCACGCTCATGCGCGCCCCCTGCTGGCGAAAACGTCGGGAGCACGGAACCCGTTTTAAAACGTGGTTTTGCGCTCCACTGCCGCCCTGCACACGTATATATACAGTGGCAGGGCAGCAAGCGGTTAAAAGTGATCCAAAAAAAAAAAAATTTAAGGGACAGAGTAAAAATAATAATAAAAAAAAAATAACTAAAAAAAATGAACGTCAGATCAAGGGCAGTAATTCTAGCACTAGACCTCGTCTGTAAATCTAAAATGGTAGCTTGTAAAGGCTTTTAAAGCATTACCTATGGATATTAAAAATGTATGTAGTATGTTGCGATTGCACAGAGCGTGCGCAGTTTTAAAGTATGTGATGATTGGTATCTATTTACTCGGCATACCCTTCTCTTTTATAGTTTACCAAATAATTGTCCAATATATTGTGTTTTTGTTCATTAATAATTTGGATTTGAAAAATGGCTGCGCGAGTGCTATGTGACATAAAAAATTGCAACACCATTTTATTCACTAGGGTGTCTACTTTAAAAAAATATATAATGTTTAGGGGTTCAAAGTAATTTCCTAGCAAATATACAGATTTTTTCATGTGAACAAAAAGTGTCGGGAAAGGCTTGGTCTTCAGGTGGTTAGGAGCGTGAGTGATGTGTGACAAATCTTCTAATGCTGGGCATAAAATGCCCCCCTCCCCCAATTACCCCTTTTTGGAAAGTAGACAACCCAAACTATTTGCTGAGAGGCATGTTGAGTCAATAGAAGAATTTATTTTTTTACCACAAGTTTTTGGATAATGACAAAAAAAATTTTTTTTTTACTCAAAATTATTTAAATGATTTATTGCTCATATATACCATGGGTATGTGTGGAATTACTCCCCAGAATACATTCTGCTACTTCTCCGTATGGGGTTACCACATGTGAGAGACTTTTTGGCAGTCTAGCCAAGTACAAGACTCCAAAATCCAATAAGCACCTTCAGGCTTTTAAAGGGCAGCACAGTGGCTAAATGGTCAGTAATATGGCTAAAAATGTAAATGTATTTTATTGGGATTTTATGTGATAGACCAACACAAAGTTGCACATAATTGTGAAGTGGAAGGGAAATGATAAATGGTTTTCAAAATATTTTACAAATAAATATCTGAAAAGCGTGGTGTGCATTTGTATTCAGCCCCCCTGAGTCAATACTTTGTAGAACCACCATTTGCTGTATCTACAGCTGCAAGTCTTTTTGCCACAGATTCTCAATTGGATTTAGGTCTGGACTTTGACTGGGCCATTCTAGCATATGAATATGCTTTGATCTAAACCATTCCATTGTAGCTCTGGCTGTATATTTAGGGTCGTTGTCCTGCTGGAAGGTTAACCATCACCCCAGTCTCAAGTCTTTTGCAGACTCTAACAGGTTTTCTTCTAAGATTGCCCTGTATTTGGCTCCATCCATCTTCCCATCAACTCTGACCAGCTTCTCTGTCCCTGCTGAAGAAAAGCATCCGTAAAACATGATGCTGTCACCACCATGTTTCACAGTGGGGATGCTGTGCTCAGGGTGATGTGCAATGTTAGTTTTCTGCCACACATAGCGGTTTGCTTTTAGGCCAAAAAGTTCAATTTTGGTCTCATCTGACCAGAGCACCTTCTTCAACATGTTTGCTGTGTCCCCCACATGGCTTTAGTTATGGACCACCCTGTGTACTCTAGCAGTCCACAGGACAGGATTCCCCAGGGCGCGGAGTCTAAGCCCCAGTCCGCTTGTTCACCAGAGCCCCTGATGGTGGGGATGGGCTTGGAGCAGACAGTGACCAGGTCGCGGCCCCTGAGTACACCTACCTGAGGTAGAGGAATCACCAGAGATAATGACAGGTAGAGAGCCTGACGTGAAGAGGCAGACAGGTCTGGAGAGTAGCAGCTAATATGTGCGGGTCGGATGGATGGCTGAGCAATAGCGTGGTCAAACGGGCCAGGTCGGTAACAGAGGGGTCAGCGTAGTACAAGGCAGCAGGCAGAAGAATAGTCAGGTCACTCGCCGGGGTCGGTACCAGTAGTTTAGATCAGGTAGGGATATCCAAAAGAGAGGTCAAACTTAGCCAGGGGTCAGAGAAGGAGAAGTCAGCAGGGGTCAGGTCCAGGCAGGTCAGCAACGAATCTCAAACAACGGCAATACAGGAACACAGGAACAAGATCAGACCATACGGCAACTTGTGTCTGTGCAGAGCTGGTTTAAGTAGCCCGCCCTGCACCTGACAGGCGCAGCCTAGGTCCTAGTGCCTGCCCAGAACCGTCTTAGGCGACGGGTGCGCCTGGGTCCTAGTGCCCTGCTGCCTGCATGTCTTGACAGACACCTACCCATGTGCAGACCCATGCATCGCGATGGTCCCTGACAGCATCTCACAAACTGCAAACAAGGCTTTTTATGGCTTTCCTTCAACAATGGCTTTCTTCTTGTCACTCTTCCATAAAGGCCAGATTTATGGAGTGCACGACTAATATTTGTCCTGTGGACAGATTCTCTCACCTGAGCTGTGGATCACTGCAGCTCCTCCAGAGTTACTATGGGCCTCTTAGCTGCTTCTCTGATTAATGCTCTCCTTGCCTGGTGTAATGCCTATGATGTGTTGGCCTTGAACCCTTTGTTTCTTAGGTAATTTTTACAATAAAGCATGAGAGGTGACTTAATGTTATTTCTCTAGGCCAAAGAAACAGAGTCACAAGATATTCTGCTGAGAACAAGATAAAAACTTGTTTATGGAAAGTGAACGTGTTTATGACATCTAGTATGTCACATTAGAAGATAAAAACCTGTTTAAAGATGTCTACTTGCTTGAGAAGTTAGAAATTCTTAAGTTTGGGGTAGATGAGTAGAAGTTTAGGGTAGATAAGAAGCAAAAGTGTGAGTTTTCAGATAACGAATATGGTGGTTGAACGTGACTTTGTTATCCTCGTGGAACCCTTCTGTTAGTTCCACCTATGGTGGGTGTGGCGCCCGCCCACTATTGGATAGCTTCCAGAAAATTGGTTTAAAAGCTGGTGGTCCAGGCAAGGGCAGTAGGAAGCCCCCCATCCCCCTAGTGGCCAGAGGACGCTCTTACGCTGGAATTTTTGCCAAGGCTATATGGGCTCATTAACTGGTCGCGCCTACGGCTTCCCCGTGACCCCCTGGGCAGTATGGTTTCGAAGGGATTTGTTCCTCCCAGCTTCTAACATAGCTTTGGTAATGTATTAATTCTATGCTGTGACGCTGTCAAATGATGTGTCTAGTTCATGCTGTAATGCCCACATTAGTATTGGTGTGTGTTATTATGCAGATTGTGATGACTATAAGATATATCCTCCTGTGTGTCGTGTGATAATACAAGTGAAGGTTTTGACAGTGCAAGAATATTTTAGTTGGATTCTGTTATTTCTTGGGAGTGCCGGGTGAATGCTATGATGTGCCATGGCAGGTATTCATTTGGTAGATGGTCTTTCACATACGTAGAATATGTAATGGCTTAAATGCTGATTAAAAGGTACCTGTATGACATGTTGATTGTGTGCGTGTATATGACTTGCTTTTAGTTATTGCACCAGCATTTTTATTACACTTGGCCTCTCAGTTTAGCTGGACGGCCATGTCTTGGTAGGTTTGCAGTTGTACCATACTCTTTCCATTTTCCGATGATGAATTGAACAGTGCTCCGTGAGATGTTCAAAGCTTGGGATATATTTTTATAACCTAACCCTGCTTTCAACTTTTCCACAACTTTATCCCTGACCTGTCTGCTGTGTTTTTTGGCCTTCATGATGCTGCTCACTAATGTTCTCTAATAAACCTCTGAGGGCTTCACAGGACATCTATATTTATACTGAGATTAAATTACACACAGGTGGATTCTATTTACTAATTAGGTCACTTCTGAAGACAATTGGTTCCACTAGATTTAAGTTAGGGGTATCAGAGTAAACAGGGCTGAATATCACTTTTCAGATATTTATTTGTAAAACATTTTGAAACCATTTATCATTTCTCTTCCACGTCACAATTATGTGCCACTTTATGTTGTCTATCACATAAAATCCCAATAAAATACATTTAAGCTTTTGGTTGTAACATGACAAAATGTGGATAATTTGAAGGGGTATGAATACTTTTTCAAGGCACTGTAGGTGAAAGCCAGAGGTTTTTATTGTGCACCATTACAACCTTTTAACCACCAGCGTCCTAACAACCAGTGATGTCATTGGTTGATAACTAGGACGCCGGGCACCTGTACAGCATCCTAGTTTGCCTCTCTGCTGCCCCTTTCCATCAGCACTGGGGTCACATTAGTTGAGTGAGGGAGAGAAACTGAGGGAGAAGACAAACATTGGAATACTAGTCAGCACCAGTGTGCACAGGTGTATTTGCTTTGTAAGAACAAATCACATCTAATGTTGGATGTCCTACATTTGTAGATATTGCTGTGTTATGTAAAACTATTAGTTTATTTTTTACATTTTAGAATGGGGTGCCTTGAGATTGTGCAGAATTTGAATGGGTGCCTGGACTGAAAAAAGGTTGAGAAACGCTGGTGTAGCCCTCTCTGTTCAACAGAAGCTGATTGTTAGACTGACTTTTGTCAAACTGTCCTGCTGGAAAACCAGCTTTCGATCAGTCCTGCTGTCAGAATACGATAGTATAGGGGGGAGGTTATCTTCTGTGGATACAGGAAACTGTGAGGTTTTTTTTTTTTGTTTATCTGCTTGGCTGAATGAAATATAAAAACATCAGTATGCCCAACCTAAAGTGATACTAAAATCTTGTTTTTTTTTTTTGTAAATAACAAAAATGTCTATACTTACCTGCTGTGTGCAGTAGTTTTGCACAGAGCAGCCTGGATTCTCCTCTTCTGGAATCCCCCGATGGCACTCCTGGCCCCTTCCTCCTGTCGGGTGCCTCTATAGCAAGCAGCTTGCTATGGGGGCACCCAAGAAAGCGCACTCCCAAGCTTAGCCGCTCTCCTGATTGGTTCACTGGCTGTGATTGACAGCAGCGGGAGCCAATAACCACGGCTGCTGCCTCAGCCAATCAGGCATGA
The DNA here is from genome assembly GCF_062004578.1 of Staurois parvus. NCBI lineage: Eukaryota > Metazoa > Chordata > Amphibia > Anura > Ranidae > Staurois > Staurois parvus. The sequence continues at coordinate 3,458,405 of NW_028317948.1, read as the reverse complement.
GAGTCCTCGGAGAACTGAGGCTATTGTGGAAATCACTGGATCAGGACGGGGCTCAGGTGAGTGTTGGGGGGAGGGGTTCTTAAAGGGAGAATTGTACAACCTACAGAATTTTTTTTTCTTTAAGCAACACATAATAAGTACAGACCCAAAAATAAAGGAGAAAATTAACAAAAGGAAAAACTTAATTTTTACAATATATAGGCACATTTTTAGAATGGGATGTTAACAAATGCAGGTGACAGCGGCCACAAGAGGTAAAAGGGGCTCACATGGTCTCCATCCCTACCCACTTTCAAGCACTGTTCCTTGTCTCCACCCCTACCCACCTCCCAGTACCACCCTCTAAGGACAGTCCCCCAGATGCCTTTGCCAACTCAGATATTACATTGAAAAAGTTGCAGTGACATCATCACTGTGCTGCACTTAGCCTGTTTCAGAGAGCAGAGCTGTGGGAGGATTCCAGCAGACCCCTCCCACTACAGGCAGCCTGCAGAAACTACAGGAGGGGGTGGAGACAAGACCAGTCACCCTACAGAAGTAGAGGAAGCAGCAGTGAAGGGTCTTCATTACAGGAATCTCCTGTACAGAGAAAATGTTTCACACTGGAACACTGCACAGATATGGAAGAAATATACAAATCACACGGAGATTCCAGAAAGAATACACACGGCTCTTGTGTTAAGGATATGTTTGCTTAGCCCAGAGTTCAGCTTGAATAATTGTCATCATATAAATGGACCCTTGTGCCCCATTCACACTTCGCACAACAGGAATGTGCATTCTGGCTTGCTTTTTTTGCGCATTTTCACAAGTTTCTACGAGCCATAAGGCTGGGTTCACATATATGCATTTTGCGTTTGATGCTTTCTCCGGTGCTTTTTGCAGTTTTCCATTTTTCTACACACGATTTTGACATGTTTTTGCCGTGTTTTGGTCAGCTCTTTTTTAACTGATTAAGGACCGCCCTATAGCAGATATAATGCTATAGAGTGGCACCTGTGCGCAGAATCACGTATATATACATGATTTTGTATTGCCGGAGAGGGGGCATGCGAGAGCCCTACCTGCGCCGCCATTCGCAGCTGCGGATGTCAATCACCGGGTCCAGGCCGGTAATTACCCGCCGGTGATCACTGAGCATCTTCATGGGAAGAAGATTGTTTTGTTTACAATCTTCCTCCGTCAGCTCAAGCACACTGATCGCTATGGCTGTACTTACAGTGAAGCACCCCCCCCCCACCCTTTAGTAAAACACTCCCAGCACACAGTTAACCCTTTGATCGCCCCTCACATTAACCCCTTTCTGCCCAGTGCCATTAGTACAGCGTCAGTGCTTATTTTTAGCACTAATCACTGTATTGGTGTCACTGGGGTGTCAGTGACACCAAGTTAGTTCCCCCCAGTGTCAGAATGCCCGCTGCAGTCCCGCTAAAAGTCACTGATCGCCGCTATTACTAGTAGAAAAAATAAAATGCCATTATCTATGCCGCCATTTGTAGACGCTATAACTTTAACGTAAACCAATTAATTTACATGTATTGTGATTTTTTTCTAGCAAGGACATGTAGCAGAATACATTTTGGCCTAAATTTATGACGAAATTAGATTTTTACAATTTTTTTACTGGACATGTTCAATAGCAAAGTCCAAAATGTTGTTTTTTTTTCTGAAAATTGTCAGTTTTTTTTTTGCTTATAGCACAAAAATTAAAAACTGCACAGGCGATCAAATACCACCGAAAGAAGGCTCAATTCGTGGAAAAAAAAGTATGTAAATTTAATTTGGCTGCAGCGTTGCATGACTGCGCAATTGTTAGTTAAAATAACACAGTGCCGTAACGCAAAAAATGGCCTGGTCATGAACGAGGGTAAATCCTCAGGTGGGCAAGTGGTTAAAGTGGGATTTTTGTGTTGGTGGGCAGAATAAAAATGCAAATTGCAAAACACTGCAAAAATTCACTACCATGAACCTCAGTAACTACTCCATTGAACTTTATTGTAGCAAAAACACTGTTTTTTGCCTTTTAAAAAAGTCCCCTACCCTTTCCAAAAATGCAACAGCTCAAAAAAGCATAGGTGTAAACATGTTCCATAGGAAACAATGTTAAATGGACTGTAGCGCGTTTCTGTAAAAAGCACTAAAAAACACATTGTTATGAATGAAGTGGGACAAACGCAGCAAGGAAGCTCCAAAACCTTTTTTTGATGTGGAGTGTTGCACATTTTTTTACACGTTTGTTGCAGACAAATGTTCTACTGCTACCTGTATCTGGGGTCCAAATAACAATTAGCACTGAAAATGCAATGTGCGTTTCCTGAACATTTTCTGTGCACTCTGTCACGCGTTCCAGAAATTCTAACCTTAGGTTCACACCAAAGCCTTTTCCGCAGCATTTTGCAGAAACACACTACAGTCCATTTAACATGATTCCTATGGGACAAGTATACATCTTTATTATTATACAGTATTTATATAGCGCCAACGGTTTGCTCAGCGCTGTACATTATAGTGGGGGACAGTACACGAGACAGTACAGTAACAATACAATACACAAGGGGTTCGAGAGCCCTGCTCCTTGGAGCTTACAATCTAGGAGGGAACATCTCCGCGTTTTCACCTGGTGCGTTTTTTGGAAAGGGTCAGGGACTTTTTTTAACGCAAAACGTTGCATTTTTTGTTCTAAAGACTTCAATGGGAACGCTGCAGAAAAGCATGTATTGTCTCCTAGATTGTAAGCTCCAAGGAGCAGGGCCCTCTAACCCTCTATTGTATTGAACTGTATTGTTGCGGTATTGCCTCCCGTTATATTGTAAACCGCTGAGCAAACTGTTGGCGCGATATATATCCTGTATTATAATAATATTAATAATGTATTATGTTTTTTATGCATTTTGCATTTAAAATCTGCCTAGCAACAATAAAAAAAATGAAAAAAAATGCAAAACGCATCGAAATGCAGGTGCAAAAACACAAAACGCAATGGAGAAACACCTCAAACGCAACTTGCATAGGTGTGAACCCAGACTGAGCCTGGGTTCACACTGATGCGGTGTGGCACATCGCATGTGATTTGCACAGGACCCACACCGCATTCCTGTACAAATCACATGCGATTTCTGTGCAGTGCAATTTTTTAACCCTATTTTAATCCGCACCAGAATCGGATCGCATGGGTGTTCACACCCATGCGATCCCATTCTGCACATCACATCACGTTTTGTGAACGGATTTCGGGGTGTTGTTAACTTAAAATACACACCCGCAGTTCGTATGAACGGGGTGCGATTATAATGCGGTGCAGAATTCGCACAGAAACCAGTGCGAATTCCTCACCACATCAGCGTGAACCCAAGCTAAGTGTGAATGTGGCCTGAATAAATCAGGACACGGGGCAGCGCAGTGGTTAAATGGTTAGCCCCTCTGCCTGGCAATACAAGGATTGTCAGTTCAAATCCCAACCATGGCACCACCTGCCTGGAGTTTGCATGTTCTACCTGTGCCTGTATGGGTTTCCTCTGGGTACTCCAATTTCCTCCCAAAGACATGCTGGTAGGTGAATTGGCTCCTGTATAAATTGGCCCTAGTATGTGTATGTATGAATGTGAGTTAGGAACCCTAGACTGTACACCCCTTGAGGGTTAGGGACTGATGTGAATGTACAATATATATATAAAGTGCTGCATAAATTGACGGCGCTATATAAGAACCTATAATAAATAATGCCGGGAATACCTCACTTCCATGGTCAGTGTATTCTTTCTCAAGCTAGAGCTCAGCCCTGCACCCATCACAACTACAACACACAGAAGTGAACAGAGCCTACAGTGTGAACACATGACAGGTGGCCTCAAGCACCTCTTCGTATTCCTAGGAGATATAAGGAGACAGCACATTCTCTAGTACCTGGCCGCCATTTTCTCGGAGATTTAGTCCTCTACAAAATGGCTCCACACTGGTAGACAGGAGGGGGTTCCACAACCGCATAGTGCCCCACCTTTGCAGGAAGAGCCGCGCCCAAGCCACGCCAGCGGTTGCTGTTTGACCAATAGGAGTCTGCAGGGGCGGTCTTTCCACCGTGGCGCGCTTTTGCTTTGGCGCGAAAAGTTGTGTTGGCGCGCTTTCGTCTCGTGATCCGGTGGCTGTTGTGTGTTGGTCTCTCGTAGTCTTTGGCGTCCATCATGTCCGGGTTCGATGATGCCGGCATCTTCTACAGTGACAGCTTCGGGGGTGAACAGCCTGTGGGGGAGGATGGCCAGGCCAAGAAGTCTCAGCTGAAGAAGAGGTTCAAAGAGTTTCTTCGGCAGTACCGTTATGGCACCGACCGCACCGGCTTCACGTATAAATACAGGTCAGTGGGGAGCACATCGTGCGATCTATGATGAAGACATGGGACCTGTAGAGTTTGTGGGCTACAAGTCCCATATTTTAGCTGACCATACACTATACAATCTGATTGTACAATCCACCGTGGATCTGCCATCTACTGTGTAGTGCAAGGACCTGCCTGATGGATTTGAATTGAGTTGTGTAGGTTCTTGTATTACATCCTATTGATCTGACAATGGCCATCCATTTCTCAATGAAATATTGATTTTCCAATATCTTCTGCTAGGGAAAGAATTGATCTATAGCCGCCAACCTCTTTGGTCAATATGCCACATGTGGGGAAGTGGATTCAAGTGACAGTGAAGGTACAATATTCATCAACTAATCCAATCTCATCTGCTTGAAATACAATCGTATTCATGAGCAATGTACCTCCATGCTGACAATTGATGCGGGACAATTGAGTACTTTCCTGCCCGAATGACTCAGAATCTGATCTGAATAGATCAAAAATAAATTTTTGATCATTTGTAGGTTCATTTGATAGGTATCAGCTGGACAAAGTGTCAATGGCCACCATAAAGGAAATTGTACAATCTAATTGTAGGGCTTATGGACAGCTTTGAGGTTTTTTCCACCTGCCTTATGCGTTGTATTCATATCAGATTTATCTTCAGTTTGTGTTGACACACATTTAAGAGAAGTATGGGGTATTTTTTCTTTTTCTGCTTGCATAGTTCTGTCCCTCAACGGCTCTAAGACTGAGAAATGAGCCATCAAACACCTGATTGCTCAGTTCTCCCTGCCACTCTAATCAGAGAGCCGTGACTGTCAGTATCCAGCTCTCAGGTTGGGATCTTTAGCCCACAGTCAGCTGAAAATGGGTCACATTAGTGCAGAATGAACTGCACTCCTGTGATTCTCGGAAGTACGACCAAATGAGCTTTGCCTGTACTCCTTTTTACCTACTTTTATGTCTTAAAGTTCCACCTTAATGCTTTGCCCCCCCCACTCCCCATTAAGCATTGTCACCTTTGGGGAGAGGATACCCAAAATGACAGGTACCCACTTACGCTGCTGTCGCCTAGGTGATCGGAAGTGGAATTTGCCCTCCCTCCCCGTAGTCTTCTGGGACATGTAACAGGTCCCAGCAGACTACAGGGCATTCACAAAGCGCAGCGCTTCTCACGCATGCACAGTGGGCATCCGGCTGTGAAGCCGCAAGCTGTCCCAGCCGGGTGCCCACACTAAAGATGCCAGAGAGAGAAGATGGCCGGTGAAACCAACGGTGGTGAGGACACCGCTGGACCGAGGGACAGGTAAGTGGCTATATTTTAAAAGGCGGCAGTTAGTTTTTGTAGCTGCTTTTTTTTTTTTTCAGCTGGAACTTTGCTTTAAGTACCCATACGTCCTCAGATGGAAGCAATTATTCCAGGTTCATGGTACAACCATAATCCAGGTAAATATTTTTTTGCAGCCGGAAGGTTTTCATGTAGATCACTTTTTTTACAGGGTTTCTGCTGCTGCTGTTTTTGGGATCTCCTGTTCCATTGTGCCCAGGATGGCTGTAAGCATTTGGGTTGGCTGCCCAGAGCAGGAGGAAGAACATCAGTTACTCCCTCTCCTCTGTCAAACGGAGCCAGAAGCAATGTCGATTTTTGCCACTTCATATTTGTTTTTTGTTTTTTTTATACTTGGCAAGTACCAGTCAAAGAAGCGGCCAATCAAATCGATCTCTGACAGGCAGAGCAGGAATTGGGGCCAATAGACTCCTGATCTGTCAAAGAGAACCTGCCACTGCCCAAGCTATCACTAGAGGGACTGATCCTGATCTGGTGGAGCTAATTCTGCACATGTGCAATTGGTGCTGTATTGGGGAATCTTGTTGGTGCTTATCTCACCATTACTGTGGCAATGTGTAAATAAAGTGATTTCTGCTAGAACCCCAGGCCCATGTGTGGGAATGGTGGCACTTAACTTTGCTGTGCTATCTAAATGATTCCCTGCTAGAGCATCACATGTACCACCAGTCCCTCACATGCGCTCCCATCATTTTGTTTACACATGGCCATATTATCAGCAATGCAAGTGCTGCAAATCTTGTACTGGGTGGGAAAGTGCAGGTTTTATACAACCCACTGATATTTGCAATTTGGATGATGGAGGTAAATGGTATGAGTAAGCAATGTGGAGAATGAGGGTGAAGGTCTGCTATAATAAATTTCTTGTTTTTATCCATCCTGTGTCTTGCCTACACTCTTTAGACCTCTTGCACCTGAGTTAAAAAAAACAACAAATTTTTATTCATCTGAATATTGGTGCATTGTTGTCTATGGAACAATACACACAGCAGTGCAAAGATCAGCAATGAGAACTGTCAAACAAAAATAAAAATTTACATTTGAGTGCAGCAACTTGTGTGTATATTGCAATACTGGCAATGAAGCATTGTATGCTTGTGTACATATATACGTGCATTTAGGCAAAATATTTACAGAATACTTTACTCAGGATCTTTGTCAACAAGATCCTGTGTATAAACATTACTAAACTATTACGTCTCTGTGTATAAACATCAATAAATTATTACGTCTGTGCAACTGGCCTTAATTTTTCATTTTTTTACTTTGGTAGTGACCAGAAATAGTGAATAATTCTAGGTATATTGGGGGGAGGGGGGGGGGGGTCATGTGATTTTTTTTTTTTTTAACTCCTAGAATTTGGGACCCTAGCGGTGCCTGCTGCCCTGTGAATGTCTGCTGCCCTTGGGCGTTTTATATATTTGTTAGCCTAAAGTTCTTACTAAGGGTGACTCTGGTTTTTTTTTTTTTTTTTTTTTTTTTTTTAGAGATGAGCTCAAACGTCACTATAACTTGGGGGAGTTCTGGATCGAGGTGGAGATGGAAGACTTGGCCAGTTTTGATGAGGACCTTGCTGATTACCTTTACAAGCAGCCCACAGAGCATCTTCAACTGGTATGTTGCATGTCTTCATCAATACATTTCTAGCATGTTTCAATATACAACAGAGGTATAACTTAAAAAAAAAAAAAGTCACGCTTTTATCAAAAATCTGTTCTTGTCCTCCATAGTCCAAATAAATGTGTCCGTCTGCTACAGGCAGGAGGCAGCATTTCTTTTGTCTTTTCCCCAGTGATCAGACAACAACATTGTAACTTTCTAGCAAGTGTCGTGCTGGGTTTACACTGCTGTGATCTGATTTTGATCCAATTTTCAGTACGATTATGTAGTCATGGATGTTGAATTCATATCACTCGATGCCCGTTCTGGGCGCCTCACAGGTATTTTATTTTTTTCCCCACCTTTTGCCCTGCTGCAGGCAAGCAGCAGGGCTCACTTGTCAGGTGGAAGCATTGAGGCATCAGTGCCACTGCCGATTGCTTCCACACAGTGCCAGCCTCATTACATTCAGTGGAGCACATGGGAGACATCTGGGGTGTTTTAGACCTTGGATGTCTCAATGAGAACTTGTCACCAAACGTCATCACATAGGGGACTTGTACAAAAACTGCTCTGGCAGTGAAAGGGATGAAGCATAAGCCCGACACTCCCCTTTCCTGAAGAGCAGCCAATCAGTGCTCTTTACATTGCAAGGTCTCTCCTCCCTGCTAGTCCCTGGATGCAGTGCTGGGGGCAGGGAGGGGAGGAGGAGATAAACATGTAATAACATTGCGCTGTTCAAGTCTCCATAAAGCCCCTTTTTGTTTTTAAAAGCACCAGACATTCCTAAAATCGCATCCAATTTTAAATATGGTTTTGGTTACAAAAAAAAAAAGTAAATTGTCATGCGGGACACAGATTTAGTCCCTAGACAAGTAGGGTTTTTTCTTTTTCAAAAATTTCCACACCCCTTTGTAGTGCAACGCGGATGTGGTTTGTATATTTTATAGGGCCAAAATAATGTTGGAATCGCACCAAAGTATTACAGGAACCTTTTCCAAAATTTGCGTTGTGCTGAGTCACTTTGATCTGAATGGGCACCAATGAAAACGGATTTCCGTTGTCATGTGAATCTGCAACAAGTGGCATCAGAAACCACACTTGTGTGAACGAAGCTGCAGCAGAGCTCTGATCTGTGTCAGGCATTTGTGAATACAGCCCAGAACTGCCCTGACGTTTTGACCATATTTCTAAGCCTGGAAGTAGATGCTAAGCCTGGATAAAGCTTGACTAAAAATGGCTTCTGAGCGAAGTAGATGAGAGCATTTACAGGGAGATGACTATTACACGTAATGTGCATTAACTTGACAAAAAGAATCTAATGCTGGGTCCATCTAAAGTAATAAGTTGTTTGCTTTAACATGTCAAGTTGACTTTTTAAGTCACAGCTACAACTCGTGTTTTAAAATTGTAAAATAGTCCTGATGACAGTCACTCTGATAATTTGATCTGTGCTGCTCAGTGGTTCAAATGTACCATTAACATTAATATAGAGAGTATTGGACTGCATGACTCTACAGTTGCTCAGTGTCAATGGTTGCTGTTGATCACAGGTGACTTTAGAAAATAATGGCACACATACAGTGGATATAAAAAGTGATTGCTTAACTCTGAACAACGCTACATCCGCAGTTCTAAGAGGGTGTGCACACTTATGCAACCACATTATTTTAGTTTTTTGTTCCCCCCCCCCCCAATGATTTTAGTTTTTTTCAATTGAGATGTACAGTTTTCAGGTCACGTTAAAGGTGGAAAAAGTTCTGAAATGATTTTTTTTTTTTTTTTTTTTTCCATCACAGAAACCTGACATTTTAATGGGAGTGTAGACTTTCTATCCACTGTAAATGCCACAATTGGTGTGTTGTAATTTTTCTTTGCTCTAAAGGTTTGTGCTGTAACTGAGTAGGGCAAGCAGATGAAAATGTGGCTGTTGCAGATTACCATCATTTTCTGAGTGCAAAGCATTTGTTTATTTCTAGTTGGAGGAAGCTGCACAGGAGGTAGCGGATGAAGTCACCCGTCCTCGGCCTGCCGGTGAAGAAGCCGTCCAGGATATTCAGGTCATGCTGCGTTCTGATGCTAATCCTGCCAATATTCGAAGTCTTAAGGTAATTGTTTTAAAACGTTTTTGAGATTTGTAGTTGAACTGCAGCCACATTGTAGTTGTAAAACCCAGTGTCTGTCTAGGCAGATCTAAGTCAGAGAAGAATGGATGATGCTTTAAAGTGGAGCCCCAGTCAAACCTACAAAAAAGTCAGCAGCTATGGGACAGATAAGCTACAAAGCACAAATTCAGATCTGCCCATACTCCACTGGCCCCATTTCTGGAGAATCCAGAACCCTGGCCTGACACCTCACAATTTCCAGTGGTGGACCAACAAGGGTCTCCTGCGTATAGCAGATTATGACCATCGAGGGGTCTTGTAAGGTCAACTCTTACGAGGAAAATACAATCTGCCTCAAACGGAACAATATCCTTATGCTCAGATTGCACATTTTTATAAGTTCCATGCAGAGAAGGTCTGACCTCTCCACTACTACACCTGTGGAATATCTCTGTGGGGGCATTAACAAGCACTTGGATCACATCTCCAAGCTCTATGGTATATTGTCCTATTTAGATTAAGTTCCTCTATATGGAGAGTTGGGAGTAGAACATGGGAGACACCCTGAACTTGGCAGAATGACACAAGCTGGCTCCGTATCCAGCCAAGTTGACATCCTTAATTGACGCGAACTACAAAGTATTTGTAAGGTGATATATAGTCCCAGCTAGTGTGAACCAGTGGGTCCAGGAAGCTTCCTCCTCTGTTTCAGGGTTTGTGGTCAGGAGGGCATGGCCTGTTTTGGTGGACGTGCCCGAAAGTCAGGTGATTCGGGATCCGTGTAACCATAAAACAAGACAGAGGGCGCACCAGAGTGCATTATCCTTAAAAAATGTATTGTTAAAGTATTATACTGACAAAACTGCAGTTTCCACAAGCTCATCAAATCCAGGATACATTGTGTCACCCCACAGGGCAGATAGGACCTCCAACTGGCTAACGTGTTTTGAGGACTAGCCTCTTCCTCAGAGGGCTCTGAGGAAGAGGCTAGTCCTCAAAACACGTTAGCCAGTTGGAGGTCCTATCTGCCCTGTGGGGTGACACAATGTATCCTGGATTTGATAGAACAATGTTTATTTGAGCTTGTGGAAACTGCTATTTTGTGAATACTTATTTTAACAAATACTCGTAAGGATAATGCACTAGGCCAGTGCGCCCTCTCTTGTATTATGGTTACAGTAGTTTTAGACTTCCCCAGTCTTAAGAGGGCAGCAAGGTGTGACATTCAAGCCAACAAGGATGAGATCATAGCCAGTTTTCCTTCTGGACCTATTCCCAAGTTCAGGAGGATTGATGTTTTGAGTTGATTTGGGATCAGCACCTACATAATTATTTACGTGCTCACTGGTAATAACCTGACCAAGTCTCTACACCGAGCTTTACTAGGCCGTAAAGTAAATCCCTCTGTTGAAGCATCTGCATGAATCGACACTACTTTCTCATTTGGTGACTTTTCTTTCATTATATTGTACTGTATATCTTCAATAAAACATTTTGTAATGAATATATAGTTTGCTGAATTTTATACTTGATCAGTGCTTTACTTCATGCTTGTTCATAGACCGCATCATGTTCCAGCATTTGTCTGCCTAAAGTATTAAGAGGATAAATATTGGTTAGACCTTAGAAGTGGATTTGCGTCATAATTTTTGTTCCTGTGTTTTGTAGTCGGAACAGATGTCTCATCTTGTGAAGATCCCTGGCATCATAATTGCTGCAACAGCCGTGAGAGCAAAGGCCACGAAAATCTCTATCCAGTGCCGGAGTTGCCGAAATACAATTAGTAATATACCTGTGAGACCTGGCTTGGAGGGATATGCCATGCCTCGCAAGTGTAACACGTAAGTTCATAAGCCTGCTTAACTTGAGGATTGTACATCCGCCTCTGAAGTATTTGAGCATTGAGAAAAGGTTTTAACCATTGTGGGATGTACCAGTCTACCAAGTGGCATTTAAATTTAAAGGATAGGTTGACTGTTAGGATCAGAATGTTACACTCCTATTAGGCTCCATGCATGGTGGCTTGTAGTTCTCGAACTGCGAAGGCGTTGGTGAGCACTCTTGTAGTTCATTGATTCTTCCTGCCATTCAGTAACTGGCCTGCCTGGGTGTTTAGCTTAGGCTGGCAGAAGTGTGTTCTATGCCCTTGTTGCTAACTGGGCAATTAAGAGCATTTATAAAAATGGATTCCATTTAGAATGTGGATAGTAAGTTGTGACTATATCAATGCATTCTGTTGTTCATGCAAGAAATTACATAAACAAGTTAGTCTTCTAACATTTTAGTGTGGTGTCATGTTTTGAGGTCTATGATCCAGCTGTCTATAGGCCTTGTTGATTTAACACCACTGAAAAAATAGGAAGTCTGTGAACTGTAAATGTTTGAGAAGAGGGAGGTGTGGAAAGATCAAGCGCAAAAAGAGTAGCATGGTACTTAATCTGCAGTTAAAGCTTGGATGTGGTACCATTGTAGTAATTGGTCTCTACTGCACAGTGAAGGATAATGTGTCCCATATTTGTCTTCACTATTCATGTTCTAACTGTAATTTAAAAAAAAAAATGGTTTCCTCCTTTGGTCACTTTTGCAGGCTTAAGCATAGGTTCACACCGTGCAGTGCACGTGTTTCAGTGCAGTGTGATTTCAGCCCATTCATTTACACTTAATGGTTTTGTACCATGTGATCCAGTGCAGGCAAGCACACTGCGTTTGCGACCTGTGGTTTGGGGTTTTAAAATTGCACTGACATCCTCCTGCAGACCATGATGGCAGTGCGTTTTGAACACTGTGGAAACTTGCACGCATCCTGGGTTTCCTGCACTGTTCTAGTGTGAACCGGGGCTCAAACTCTTTTTATATAAGAATAAAATTTCTAGGAAAATGATAAGGCCAGTTGTTTGAGGGTTATATTCACATTTATTCCTATACTTGTTGGTGTCAGTGATTTGATAAATTAAGGCATCCATATAATGAAGATAAGAAAATACCTGTCAAAGCCTGAAGGCGCTAAATTAAATTGACTTTCTTCTCTCTGAAATTTTTGTGTAGAGAACAAGCTGGTCGCCCCAAGTGTCCCCTTGATCCTTATTTCATCATACCAGATAAATGCAAATGTGTGGATTTCCAGACACTGAAACTTCAAGAGTCACCAGACGCCGTACCTCATGGTGAATTGCCACGACATATGCAGTTGTATTGCGACAGGTAAAAAACCCCTACTGCACAAGTCCTTACGCGGTCTAAGGAGGTTTTGGACATTGTATGCTGTGCCTTAATTTCTAATTTAATTCTGAAATATGTTTACATTTATTTTTTAGATATCTTTGTGACAAAGTTGTCCCTGGCAACAGAGTGACCATTATGGGCATTTACTCAATTCGTAAAAGTGGCAAAACCTCTACCAAAGGTCGTGACAGAGTGGGAGTGGGTATTCGAAGTTCATATATTCGTGTGGTTGGCATTCAAGTGGATACAGAAGGCACAGGTGAAATGTCATTTACTGCCACATGCTTGATGCAGTCTAGAACATTTATTGTCGACTTGGGTTGGTGGGTATGCTCTGCATTGCTTCCAGCAAGGGTTGGGGATGCAAGTAGTTTTGTGGCTTATATTGTTAGATATAACTTGTAATAGGTACAATGTAGGCCATATATTTAAGCTGCAAACCTGAGTATAAATCTCCATCTACCTGCTCCTTTTCTTTTGATCTAAAATTCCTGTGCCCTGCTTTCCCCATCTAATTCCTCAAGGTTGACCTATTGTAGTTGAGCTAGAACTTTGTTTTTTTTTGGGGGTTTTTTTTTGCCACATTTTCTTATTGATCAGTGTACAAAGCTATAGAGGATCTTGTGACTTTTTTGCTTTTTACTGCTGAAAGATTCTACAATCAGAATTGAATATAGCAAGAAAGCAAATAAAGCCTCTCAGGTCCAGTCCCTTTTTGGAGTGCTGCAAGTCCAAAGAACAGTTCATTCAGTAGTGCCCTGATAGATATTGTCCATATCCCGCAACATGCTTTTCTATTAGTACAATAAACACTTTGTATCTCCTGGTATATGTAATCCATATATGTATGTCGTATGCATTGCACTGAGGCTGAAAAGCATTCAGCCTAATCTAGCTGATTCATGAATGGGTACACGTCTGTAGTTTCTGTAGTCTTAGAAGCCTGGTGTGCGAGCAGAATGTTGCAGTGTAATGTTTGTTTTTACATGACAGGTCGAAGTGGAGTCGGAGCTGTAACACCTCAGGAAGAGGAAGAGTTCAGACGACTTGCCTCCAGACCTGACATCTATGAGACCATTGCTAAAAGCATTGCTCCTTCTATTTATGGCAGCAGTGACATCAAGAAGGCCATTGCATGTCTACTCTTCGGTGGCTCCCGCAAAAGGTGGGCAACTGGAATAAACCGACCTTAAATGCATTTACTGTAAAGTTAATATTCAATAAAACAATCTGTGGGATACATAGCAGCTTTTGAGTACAAATCTGCCCCTAGGAGGATGGGACACCATACAAAAGCATAGGGAGAGGCCTTCTCCACTTTTGGCTATACTCTGCATGGGAAGTGTGAACTCAGTTACAGTTCTGTGCTAGAATATACACTGCTTCTACCTTCATTAAAAAGCTTCTTGTGTATCTGTTTGACTATTACCAAGCATGTTTGTACTTGAATATTAGTATGTTAAATTTTTTAGGCTTCCTGATGGACTGACTCGTAGAGGAGATATTAACTTGCTAATGCTGGGAGACCCAGGAACTGCGAAGTCTCAGCTTTTGAAGTTTGTAGAAAGATGTTCTCCTATAGGGGTAAGTAATATCTTATCCCTGTCAGAGGGTTGTTCTGTAGTATATGGTGTATTCACAAATGTACCCTCTTTGCTATCTAATTTCTGTAATTTTGTTAATAGGTTTACACCTCTGGGAAGGGTAGCAGTGCTGCTGGCTTGACAGCTTCTGTGATGCGGGATCCTGTGTCTCGTAACTTCATTATGGAGGGTGGAGCCATGGTGCTAGCTGATGGAGGTGTGGTGTGCATTGATGAGTTTGATAAGGTAAGGATAAACACCATTTAGCAAGTGACCTCATAAGTTCCTTTATGGAATAAATAAAACTTTTCTTTTTCCCTAGTGGAGACAATGGTTTGTGACTGCAATGGAGGGGGGGGGGGGGGTGCTCTTGCTGCTGTCATCGAACAAAAAGCCTGGTATACCACCTGGACCTGTAAACTAGTTATTACTGTGAAGCTTATTGCAGTCATATACCTCCAAGATGCCTGAACTCAGTGACCCCATGGTTTGCCCTTGCAAGGCAATGTCCTACTTTAGAGGCCAGTAGAGGTACTGTCAATTTTTTTTTTTTTTTTTTTTGCTTTGACCTGTATAGGCAGCTCCTGAGGCTGTAGCCAAAAAAGGCAGGCAGAGGGTAGAGGACTAGTCACCCGTATTGCCTGTGGACTCCCTGCAGCTGATCTTTCGCCATGACTTATTTGCTATGCATTGTTTGCTTACCTGTACTGTGTGTGGAGGCATCCATCTTGGCATCAACAGAGTACTGTGGGCAGAGCAATCCCCGTGGCTTCAGCAAAGAGTACCGTGAGCAGAGCAATCACCAAGTCTCCTTCCAAATGTGGTGATTTAGCAGTCCTAGGGAACTGTGCCATAGATTTCACACAGTGCAAGAGATACTTCTATGCGGTTGTAGGCAGTGGTGTATTTAAGTTTTTTTTTTTTTTTTTTTTTTTTTTTTTTTTTTTCTTCAGGCTGCCCAAAAACCCCCTCTTCCATGGAAAGAGCCACCAATCAACACCACCACCCCTCCCCACTGCGGTGAAAGCCTTACATTGACTAACACCACCCCCAATACACTGGTTGCACCCCCCGTTTAGAGAAAACACCTTTACAGCTCTGGACATCCCCGGGAGCGAGAGTTGGGCTTTGCATACACCGCCAAGCAGCCCACAGCCTCTCTGAGATCCCACCTGGTCTCCATGCCACATGTGTCCCTTCTGGGAGGTGGTGCTGCCCCCCCCCCCCCCCCCCTGAAAAATGCCACCCTAGGCTTGTCCTGGCACCCTCATACCCGGAGTTTTGTTAAAAGGAATTCATAACGAGGTGGTTTTTTTTGTGTTGTTTTTTTTTCAGGGCACTGCTTAGGCACATTTAACATGGTTTTAAATGTGTACCAAAAAATTGAAAACCATTTTAAAATCCACAGTACTGTTAATCCAACAAGTTCTACAATATCTCACAGAAGTGAGTCCACACCTCACATTTTTATAAATATATTATCTTTTCATGTGACAACACTGAAGAAATGACACTTTTCTACAATGTAAAGTAGTGAGTGTACAGCTTGTATAACAGTGTAAATTTGCTGTCCCCTCAAAATAACACACAGCCATTAATGTCTAATCCATTGGCAACAAAATGAGTGCATCCCTAAGTAAAAATAGCCAAACTGGGCCCAATACTTTGTGTGGCCACCATTATTTTCCAGCACTGCCTTAACCCTCTTGGGCATGGAGTTCACCAGAGCTTCACAGGTTGCCTCTTCCACTCCTCCATGACGACATCACTGAGCTGGTGGATGTTAGATACCTTGCGCTCCCCAACCTTCCGTTTGAGGATGCCCGACAAATGCTCAATTAGGGTTTAGGTCTGGAGGCATGCTTGGCCAGTCCATGACCTTTACTCTCAGCTTTTTTTTTTTTTTTTTTTTTTTAAGCAAGGCAGTGGTCGTCTTGGAGGTGTGTTTGGGGTCGTTGTGTTGGAATATTACCTTGCGGCCCAGTCTCCGAAGTGAAGGGATCATGCTCTGCTTCAGTATGTCACAGTACATGTTGGCATTCATGGATACCTCAATGAACTGTAGCTCCCCAGTGCCGGCAGCACTCATGCAGCCCCAGACCATAACACTCCCACCACCATGCTTGACTGTAGGCAAGACACATTTGTCTATATACTCACCTGGTTGCCGCCACACACGCTTGACACCATCTGAACCCAATAAGTGTATCTTGATCTCATCAAACCACAGGACATGTTGGCAGCACTCATACGTCTATTTCCCAAATACAACCTCTGGATATGACGGTGAGCACGTGCACTGGTCGACCATGGCGAGGTCTGTTCTGAGTGGAACCTGTCCTGTTAAACTGCTGTATGGTCTTGGCTAATATGCTTCATCTCCGTTTCAGGGTCTTGGCAATCTTCTTATAGCCTAGGCCATCTTTATGTAGAGGAACAATTCTTTTTTTCAAATCCTCAGAGTTCTTTGCCATGAGGTGCCATGTTGAACTTCCAGTGATCGGCATGAGAGAGTGAGAGTGATAACGCCAAACTTAACACACCTGCTCCCCATTTACACCTGAGACCTTGTAAAACTAAGGAATTACATGACACCAGGGAGGGAAAATTGGGCCCAATTTGGACATTTTCATTTAGGGGTGTACTCTTTTGTTGCCAGTGGTTTAGACATTAATGGCTGTGTGTTGAGTTTTGAGAGGACAGCAAATTTACACTGTTATACAAGCTGTACACTCACTACGTCACATTGTAGCAAAGTGTCATTTCTTCAGTGTCACATGAAAAGATATAAAATGTGAGGGGTGGACTCATTTCTGTGAGATACTGTAAATAGTTAATTTGACAGTGTTGTGTTTAGCTGTCTTTTATTATAGTAGAAGTAACCGGGAGCAATATTCATACACAACTTGTAGTCCTTAATGTTGTAAAATATCTGATTTGCTGTTCATCTTTTCAGATGCGGGAGGATGATAGGGTTGCCATCCATGAAGCCATGGAGCAGCAGACCATTTCCATAGCAAAAGCTGGCATCACCACCACTCTGAACTCTCGCTGTTCAGTACTTGCTGCTGCTAACTCAGTATATGGCCGGTGGGATGATACAAAGGGTGAAGAAAACATTGACTTCATGCCCACCATTCTCTCAAGGTTCGATATGATCTTCATTGTGAAGGATGAACATAATGAACAGAGGGATATGGTAAGACAAGTTGCCAGTTTTTTTTATTTCAATATATTCTGTGAAATCTATTTGTGAAAAAATTGCTGTGCAAATGTCCTAGCATTTGCACAAATTTCCCAAACCTCTAATGAAATATGGGTGAAATTTCAATTTTTCCATGTATGTCCTGACCCATCAATTTTCTAGTGGCCGTTGAGTGGTATTTTTTTCCTTTTGTGGCATTTCAGGCAAAGGCAATGTAACTTTTACCTAGATGAGCATTGCGGAAGTTGAATTAGGTACCTCTTAGAAAAAGCGATCTGCTCCGAAAGAAGCTGCTCGACTGCTTCCACCTGACAGGCAGAAGTCTGCCTGTCAGTTTTAGACACCATCCCATTGGCTGCAATCACCGGATTGGCAGCGAAGGGTTAAATTGAGGTCCAGTTTAAAAAATAAATACTGTTCTAATTCATTTATCTTCATTGTAAGCACTGGTAGCTGATGGAGTGGTTTGGTTTTTTTTTTGGTTTTTTTGCAAGCACCTAGACAGGCTAATAAAAATGTGGTGGGAGGTAAATAAGATAGATTTGTCACTATTGGAAGCATTGGCTTTGCCAGCTCACAACTGCTTGAAACCAAATCTTAGCGATGACTGTGGGCACTTCAGGTGCCAATGTTTAAATTCTTGCTTTTTCCCTACAGACTCTGGCCAAGCATGTAATGAATGTCCATCTCAGTGCACGAACACAGACACAGGCTGTCGATGGAGAGGTGGATTTGAATACACTGAAGAAATACATTGCTTATTGCAGAACGTAAGTATGTCTTGCCAAATTCCTTACTTTTCACTATAGGGCCCATTTATAAAACCTCAATATGGCCTTACTGCTGCCATTCCACTATATAACTGCAAAAAAAAATTAGTGTGCTTTTGCATATGGGCTCTCAGCATAAACTATTACAATGAACAGGGCTTCACTTGCATCAAAGTACAAGAGACGGGTCATGTGACCTGTCCATGTAACTGGACTGTATTCCTATCATGGAATGTGCTCTGCAGCATTATGCAGGGAACTCTCCCAGGGCCACTGCAGGCTCCATACCAAAGCCTGCAGCTTATGAATAAAAGTAAAATGCAGGCACAGATATACGTTAATGTTTGAACCGTAGCATCCACTCCATCTAAATGGTCTGCTTTTATAACTGTTCATGTCTACTTGTGTATTAGATGCTGGTAATGAACAGTTGATTCTATTTCAGTGTGAAGTTCTGTTGCTGTTTTAAAGGGTTTACAAAAAATAACTGACAGGTTATAATTGCAGACATTTGTGAAAAAATGACAATGTATGGCTTGTATCTCTCCAGTAAGTGCGGACCACGAATGTCAGTTGAAGCAGCTGATAAGTTAAAAAATCGATACGTACTAATGCGCAGCGGTGCTCGCGAACATGAGCGGGAGAGCGAGAAGAGATCCAGCATCCCTATTACTGTCAGGTAAAACCATGTCAAAGATCCTTTAGGCTTCAGATGTCCTGAGCACTCAGTTAATGCAGAGTAACAATGCTGTGCAACTAAACAAAGCAGTAGTTACACCAATCTGGTGTGTTTTAGCAAGGACATGTGACTAATTTCCTATTTCTAAGGCTGCATTCACACTTCAGTGTTTTGTAACTTGAAACTCAAACTTCCAAAACGCTCAAACTTAAAAAAATAATCAATTGTTCTCTATGGTGCCTGTTCACACCTGATTGCGCAAACAAGCGCCATTGAGCTGTTTTGGGGCTTCGAGCTTCAAGCTACAAAACGCTCAAGTGTGAATACAGTCGATGGGTACATCAACTGGGCTGGGAAATGCACAAAAAATAATTCTTTCCTTTTTAACTGTCGTGTGCTTAGCTGACATGAATAACTGCACCTAGGTTAGAATATTACTTGTTACCCCTAGGGGGCTGCCTTTTTGTATGCTTAACTTTCTGCACAGCAGTCAATGGGTCCAAGCAGATTTCAAAGAAAATGGGAATACCTTTGTGACTGGGTGGAATCACATGGTGTTCTTGTGTCCCACAGGTCCTGACTTTTTTTTTTTCTTGGTGCAAAGATCTTACCTTTTTTAGGTTCCATGTACACTGGGTGTTTTAATAGCTCTGATAGCGCTAGCTGTGTAAAGTCACGTTAAAGTGAGTTTAGTGTTTTTGCATTCGCTTTTAGCTGCGTTTTTTTTCCCGTGTTTTGGGTTTTTAGCGTATTTTTACAAAAGTTTTTTTTTTGCTAAAAAAAAAAAAACCGTTTTGCCGCACTTACCAGCATTAAAACATTTTTACAGCTAAGAAAAAAAAAACTCTAGAAACCCACTAGGACGTGTATGCATGCACACATAGGCTAAAGAGCTGGGGAGTTTACTGGCTGTAGAAAAAAAGCCAAAACCATCCAGTGTGCATGAGGACTAAAGGATAAGTTAACCTTTTGGAAACAAGTTACATGTTCCTGTTTTTAGGGTGGAACATATAACCTGTTTCCAATGTTGCAGCCTTTGCCCACTGCACCATTTAGGTGTTGCTGCAGGACCACGAAATAAAATTCTTCTTCATGACTAGCCTTAATGTCTGATGTTACTAGTGGCTTTCCAATTTTCTGCCAGTTTGCGCACTGCTCGCCTTAATATTTCCAGTTGTTAGATGGGTTTTATTTTACTAGAGTAGTTGCACATGTTATCCCAGGGAATGATGCAACTCCACTTTATAGTATATAGTGTTGTCTTAGGAATCTGAAATTGTAGTTTTCAGTGCATGCAGTGAATTAGAAGTGACTTTTACCACAAGTAATGGATGCTGCTTTTAAGGATCTGCTAATAGTATATGCTTTTTTAGCTATTTTTGTAAACTCAACACTTTTTTTTTTTTTTTTCCCCCCCAGACAATTGGAAGCCATTGTCCGGATTTCAGAAGCACTCAGTAAGATGAAACTACAGCCTTTTTCTGCAGAAAGTGATGTAGAAGAGGCACTGCGGCTATTCCAGGTGTCCACATTGGATGCTGCCATGTCTGGAAGCCTGTCGGGTAAGAACACGAAAAAACATTTATATGCCGGTCAACTTGTTGCTTGCCATGTGTTTATAAAATGTTTTTCTTGAAGGTGTGGAAGGATTCACAACCCAGGAGGACCAAGAAATGCTTTCACGCATAGAGAAGCAACTGAAGAGAAGATTTGCCATTGGATCCCAGGTGGCTGAGCACAGTATCATCCAGGATTTTCTGAAACAGGTGAGGATTGCTTCTTTAAAATTGCTCCCAGAAAGCTATACATTAGTTGTGCTTGGACAGATGATTGTTTTTTTTTTTTTGTTTTTTTTTTTTGACTTTAAAACAGCAATTGTAAATCTAAAGGTTTTGTCTTATTGAGGCAGAATGTGTACATTTTTATATACTTTGGCTTTCACTGTAGCAGATGTTGGCAACTGAACTTGGGTTTTTAAACTGGGACTACATTCTGCAGTACTTAAAGTGGAGTTTGTCACACTGTGGGAAAAAAAGTCTGCTACAAAAACTGTAGCTGCTGACTTTAAAAAACAAAAAACAGCCACTTGCCTGTCCCACGATCCCGTGGCGTCCTTCCCGCAGCCCGTTTCACCAGCTGTCTGATGTTCCAGGCGCCAGCATCTTCAGTGTGGGCACCCGGTTATGACAGCTTGTGGCTTCACTGCTGGGTGCCCACTGCACGAGTAGCGCTGCCTGAATGGCCCTGTAGTCTTCTGGGACCTGTCACATGTCCTAGAAGACTACGGGGAGGGTAGGACAACTTCCAATCGCCTAGGCGATCTCACTGGATGTAGGAGCGGGTACCTATCAATTTTCGGCCTTTTGTTTAGGTTCAGTGTTTTTGAGCATTTTAGATGGTGACTTATTGGTTCTTCGGCCTTCTTTTTGTGGAAAAAAATTAAGTCGGCAGCTACAAATACTGTAGTTGCTGACTTTTAAAAAACCAAAAAAACAAAAACACTTGCCTGTCCAGGGGTCCAGCACCATCCTCACCCAAATTGGTTCTTCGCTGGTCTTCAGGCCCTGGGCACCAGCCTGTTTACTTCACAGCCAGGTGTACTGACCTTTTTGTAAATGGTCCTGCAGCTTTCTGGGACATGTGATGTCACAGAATGCTGAGTGGTTAAGGAGGAGTTCAGGTGGATTGCTGTGGCAAACTGACCGAAGTGTGGTAGCGGGTCCTGGCTTGTCAACCCCACCATCCCTGAGCATGAGGTCACCGGCCACAGGTTGAGCACCTCTGGGGTAAAATCTGAATTTGCTGAAGAAGCCTTTATTGTCAAAAGGACATAGAACTGCCCTTTTGCAAAAAAAAAGCCGTACTGCTTACATTTAAGTAAAGTTTTGGCTTTTGAAAGCAGTGAAAATGTAATCTCTAAATACTACTAGAAGCAGTGAAAGCAGTTTTGCTGATGGAGATCAAGTTTGGATATTTTTACTTTGGTTTTTTTGTTTGTTTTGTGTAAAATCAAGGCTTTTGCTGTCCTGTGACCAGGCTTCCCTATGCTACTTGTACAGGCTTAACATAAACCTATAATTTGCTCAAGTGTTTTGTTTACTATATACTTTGTGTGCTCTGTTCTAAATTAAGATTCCAAAATTAGTATGTTGGTGAAGGGATAAGCGTGTTCACATACACTGGTGAATGATGATCAGACTACCCTAAGTTCATGCTTGGCTTCCTTTTGGCTGCTCCCAAAATTTGCAGTTAGATCTGCTATGGGCAGTGGAGAGCAAATCTGTTCTGTGAATACAGGCGTGTCCCATTGCAAACACCAGTGTGCATGTACAAAGTTTTATAAACTGGCAGGGAACAGGCTGGGCTACAAATGTTTAACTGCTTCCCACTGCTATCCCCCTAGCTCTTAAATAGAATCTAAATGTTGGGAAGAAGTCATTTCAATCAAGGACTGCTGAGCTTGCCAGTCACGTGATTAGAAGCTGCCAATCGCAAGTATGTGTCAGGAGCTGTTGTTTGCCTTACTGTGGCTGCGTGCTGTCAGCACAGAAAGCAGTTGCCTGTGAACACACACGTGCTTCTACCTGCCCAGAGGCCACATATATGCATACAGTCAGCGGGATGGTACTGAGCAGACATGGAAAAATGTAGGTAAACAATACTTGTTTTTGCATCTTTTGGTTTCAATCTATCAAATGTTTTAATTTCATCTTTGCAGAAATACCCAGAACATGCAATCCACAAGGTTTTGCATCTGATGATGCGAAGAGGGGAAATTCAGCATCGTCTCCAGCGTAAAGTGCTTTTCCGGATCAAATAGGCAATTGTTGCTTGCTATTGTGTACAGACATGGACTGAATTTTCAAAAGCCTTTTTTTTTTTTTTTTTTTTTTTTTTTTTTGGTTACCCAAGCCTAGAGTACACAAGTCATGATGTACATACTGAACCCTGAGAGGTGGAGAGTTAAGTCAAGCTTTTGCTAACTGTAGATGTGCGATTTATTGATATACATTTAATTGCCATTAGCGGAAATGCAGACTTAAAGTTAACCTTGTGTTTTGACTGACATTTCACAATCTTTGCTTCTGTCCTGGAATGTTGCATTCTGGTTCAGTCTCCATACAAAATAACTTCACTTATTTCTATGCATTCATAAGTTTATATGAACTATTCTTACATTCTTTAATAAATGTGCAGAGAATAAAATGTTATGTCTGGTTTCCTTCATGGGTAGTCTCTGGCTGTTGGATGTGGTTTAAGAATAATGAAAACCTTTCTGCACATAGGAATAGGGTACAAGTTAAAAATTGTTTTTACTTTTTGATTAACTTTTTTTTTTTTTTTTTCACACTAAGCCCTGGTCACACTGATGCGATCTGAGATTCCAGAACGCATGGAACAGCATGACAAGTGAAATAAAAGGAGTTTCCATAGAGGCCGTTGGCACATATGCAGTATGATTCTGATGCAACTTTAAAAAGGGTCCCGTGTGATTTGAATGGAAATTGCTCATCTGTCCTAAGAACATGTCAGCACATATTCTGCAAGTCTTTGCTTTGTTTTTAATCTCCCATCCCTAATGTGTCAGGAGTGAGTGACTGAAAAACCAGCAAAATCACACTGGAACCAGCAGGAAAATTGTACCACATCTGTGACCCTAGCCTTAAGTAAATGACTTGACTTGCTCTTCTGCATGTGTACAACTGCAAACATGAGGATTGGGATTACTGGCCACCACCTGAAAATGCTAGGCCTGGCTGTTAGGCGAAGCCTATTCTTTGACTCACTGACCAAAAAAAAGCCTGGAATGTAACCCATGTAGACGAAGACCTTCATGTTTAAAGTGAACCAAAGTACTGAAGCAACTGGGTGACAACCAGGTAACTAGAATTTGAGGAAGAGGGCAGCAGCCGCCTTTTATTCTTGCCAGCTTCCTTTGGAACAGCCAAAAGGGAGTTTAGCTCTGTACCCTAGGGCTAGAATGCACACATTTGGGTGTGGAGTTGCAACACGTATACATTACGGTTGACCATGTAGTTAAATTGCATTGCAAATCTGCTATGGGGTAGCACTAGCATCCCAAGAAGTGACCAGACCCAAGAGGAATATAAAAGTCAGGCGGGCCATATGAGTAACCCTGCAAGATTCTAGGATTGCCAGTTGAACCAATTAATCAAATTGGCATTCCTGTGGGTGAACAGAAAAACTATTTTTGTTACGATCTCTAAAATCCATGTCTAAGTTCATTGACACACAGCTCTCTTCTTGGCAATGGTTAGATTCTGTGCCTTCCCTCCCTGGACCTGGTGTGGGTCACAGGTACTCCCTGGGATGGTCCCCTCCAAGGCCAACCACCCTGTGGAGAACCTGTGCTGCACATCAGGTCAAGGGAGGGAAAAGGGCATCTACTTACTATGCTCAAAAATAGCTGTGTCAATCAATAAGTGTAAGAGTGGGGCTGTAGAATGGTCCCTCAATGTTGTGTGCAGTTTACAAATTTTTTTTTAAATAAACCTTTATTGACTTCACAAGCGAGCTCACATGCACCATCAGGGCCTGCATGCTACTTTTTTTTTTAAATATGTTGACTGTGGCACTTACACCGCCTCCTGCCCAGGCCAATTTTCAGTGCTGTTGCACTTTAATTGTGCAGTCATGCAACATCATACCCATATGAAATTTTTATAATTTTTTTTCACACAAATAGCTATTTCTTTTGGTGGTATTTAATTGCCACTGGCTTTTTTGTGCTATAAACCAGAGCAAAATTAAAAAAAATTTCTTTGTTTCTATTATAAAATTTTGCAAACAAGTAATTTTTTTTTTCCTTCACTGATGTGTGTTGATGGGGTGGCTCTGAGGACTGGCACTGATCACTTCTGACAGTTTCTGGTTATCAGTAGTACTTTCCTCATGCTGTGAGGAAAGTGCAGCTGCTAACCTGCAACTGTATTTACCTGGTGATCTGCTGTCATTGGACACAGCTGATCACATGGTAAAAGGCTGCTATGATAGGGTAAACAGCCAATCACATGATTGGCTGTAGGACACAGTAATCACTGGTGCTGCTGGGGGCATGTCTATGGATATCCTCCCAGAATTAGAAAATTGTGCTGTAGCTGTTTTTTGCCCATAATGTAAAGTGCTGAGCAAACTGTTGGTGCTATAAAAGTCCTGTATAATAATATAGTGTGGTAGGGAAGAGGTTGTTATATCCCCTAGCACCACTCCAGGTGGGGTATCTATTGTCTATGCAACATGCACTTCTAAAAAAAATGATATCCTTCTCTGACCAGAAATGTCACAAAAGGATAAGAAAACCATACTCCCAAAGGTCAACTGATGGGAGGAAGCCATGTCAATCCAATCTAGGAGGGGGCTCATGTCATGCCTCAGTATTGGCCTTCCCCCAGACCTTTTTCCAACAACAAGCTTGTAGGACAGTCTGATAATACATGCTCAAACAATGAACACATTTCCGAAATGCCCTACTGGGGATGGGATGAATAACCCACGGTGTGGCTGTAGGGCCGAAAGCATAACAGTTGACATGCACAGTTCTAAGGACATGGGTTGATTTACGAAAAATGGAGGGTGCAAAATCTGGGGCAGCTCTGCAATGAAACCAGCTTCCACGTTTTATTACCAAAGTATATAATTGGACAAGCTGAAATTAGTGGCTACTGTGCCCAGATTCTCAGTGCTCCAGTGTTAGTAAATCTACCCCCACACACTACAATGTCAGCTATTACTGTTGATGCACATCTCACAGAAAAAGTCAAAATGCTTACTTAAGTACAATTTATTTAATGGTGTAAACATTAATCACATTCAAACAATGCTCCACTGGGCAACCATATATAGCAGAAATTACTAGATACCCTCCACAAAGTTTTCAGGAGATCTGAAAATTTCACCCATCACCCTTCATTGGGAAGATGTGGGATAGTTTTCCATCATACAGCGTGCACCTACCTCTGGTGACATTTTCAATTTTCTCCCCAAAAAAAACTGCTTCAGCTATTCCCTACTGCAACTGAGGGTGGTAAGTCAGGCACTTTGGATAATAAAGCTACCTCTCCCCCAGATAGAATAAAAGGCACATCCTCTGATTGCTAACATTCAACCAACAATGCTTCTCTTCCTATGTGAACATATAAATGATGCTAAAGACCTGAATGCATGCAATGCTCTCTCCTAACAGGCATGTTCTCCTGGTATTTTCCTGTGAACCTGTTTATAAGAGGCTCTAGATAACTCACCGTAGTTTCAAATGTAATAAAATAGCTAAAAAGTTTTATTTAAAAAAGTGACTGTTGCTCTATACAAAATCCAAGGTCAAAACGTGTTGAAGAGGGGAGATCTTTCATTGGAGACACTTGTCCCCATGCTAACTATCCCTTTACGATGGAAAAAATATCCTTTCATCTTCCTGTTATGTCTACAGGACAGGAAGCAAACAGAAAACTTCTTAAAGTGGATTTTCACCCATTCCTCCTTTGCCTGAATAGCAGATTTCTTTCTTTACCAAATTGTCTGTCTCCCCCCGCATGTCATTGGCCTAGGCCAGGGGTAGGCAACCTGTGGCTCTCCAGCTGTTGCAGGACTACAAGTTCTAGCATGCCTCTGCAAGTCATAGCTGTAACTCAGTTTTTTAATGTTGCAATGCCTCATGGGAAATGTAGTTCAACAGCTAGAGAGCTGCAGGTTGCCTACCCCTGGCCTAGGTGAATGACACGTACTGTCCTCACTTTGCCTCCTGGGATATACACATCACATATACCAAGAGGCAAATCCTTTCATTCAGTAAAGCGGGAGGGATGGTAGCAGCACAACATGGAAAGGCACGCTGGCTGAACCCAGAACAGCCAGCAGCCTCACAATGCTGTCACATCAAAACATGGCCACAGGGTACCGGGCACTGCCAAAAGACAAGAGGGGCAAAGCCAGATCTACTAGTTCGATGAGTATCTGAAATAAGCAGAACTCACCCCCAGATAGACAGGACAAGTATAATGGATGCCACATTCCGCTAGCGCAGCAGGTGATATGTAATAATGTGAATGGGCTCAGGCTCCTATGCCATGTGTACCATTTACATTACATATCACCTGCTGAGCTAGCAGATTAAGGCATCCTCTAGTTCCCACATACATTGCTTTCTGGATTAGGCTTACAGGGGAGATTGCTCCATGAATCACCTGACTTGTTGCTGTCAAACTTGAGCACCTCGAGTGCCACTGAAAGTGGTTATTAAGTATCCCAGGTAAGTAGGGGGTAAAAAAATAAATAATTTGGGTCAGAAGGTGAAAATCCACTTTAAAAAAAATCCCAACAGCAATTTAACTTTCCCCTACTCTTATCTAAGATAGAAAAAAAAAAAGTTTTGTCTTCAGCTATACCATGCGTGCAAATAAACCAATAAATACTTACCTACCATACCTCATTGAAGAGCCACGCTTTGCTGAAGAATGTTTAGCTTTCATTAATGCTGGCTTCCCACATTGGCTGTGTGGTTTCCCCACCAGCCCCCATGTCACTGCAGGACATAGGGGCCAGTGGAAGGAACCAAAGAGCAGCAGATAAAGTGCAGCCAGCAGCAATCACAGGTTATCACTGGCTGTGTGAATAGCTGCATCCAGTCATTGAAGTGTACAGGCTCAGCAGCCACAGCTAGCCACTCACCTGTCAAAACCAGCAATCACTGCCATTTGCACTGTGGCAAACTGCCTGTGAGAATGTAGCGTTAGACTGTTAAACATAGTTTGGGTCTGTTTTAAATAAGTAATCAGGCTTTTTATTCTGGTTTCTTATGGAGGCCATAGACAGGTCGTTTATCGGCCAAATTTTCGTCCGCACGAAAAATTGGCCGATATTCATGCCATTAGTGGGCCCAGCCCGTCGGCTGTTTTTCGCAGATCTTCTCATTTATTTTTATGGGTCATGCTGGAAAATCTACAAAAACAAGCTGTTTTTCGTGGACATTGGTGGCAGCAACAGCACCGACCAATTTTTTGTTTATCAGCCGATAATCGACCAATTTTTCATTTATCGGGCGGATGGTCGGTCTATGGCCTGCATTAACATTTTTCCTTGAGTGTTTTTTTAAATCAACCAATGGTACACGATCCTGTAGCTTGGAGGATGACTTGTGTGTCCTAAAACAAAATTAATAATCAGTTTTCACAATAAAAACACCAAGTGAGAGGAATTTTCACCTTGGCTTTCACCTGAGAAACTACAGAGGGTTGCCTCTCCAGCAACAGCACACAGTTGCAACATCTCTGAACTGGTTAATTTTAAAACCAGCGGAGGACAGAGCGCAAAATAAAAAAGTTGTCCTAGTGGACTTTGATGTACAAATCTTAAATCTTCAGTCCATGATGTAAAAATTCTATACATTTCATCAGCAAAAGGAAAATATTACATGCAAGAATTAAAATTAACATTAAGCACATTACAGGCCAATTTTTCCTCATTTACAGGAAAGCTTTAATGTAACCCTTTCCTCCAAAAAGCCTAGCTTGAATGCAGTGCAGCAACCTGCATCTTCCTGCCTCTTTAAATCTTCATGAGAGCTTTCAAACCCCCAAAACTGATATGGAAAATCAATGCTTGCCCTCCCCCTGTCTCAACTCCCTGTGGAGACAGAAGCTTGCTATGCTTTGAAGCACCAACAGTTGACAGGAGGGTTGTGGGTAGACGGCCAACAAATTTTTTTTTTTGCAGATAAGCAAATGTGTATCCCTGATTCCATGGGTTCTGGAGTACTCATGCAGTTAAAAAAAAAAAAATGTAGGCATGTAAAGGTAAATGGGTATTCTCTTTATACATGTCATTTGGAAGAAAAGATTATATTAAAGCAAACCTTTGGGCACCATTAGCTTAGTAAAATAACAGATTCCAAAGCAGGCACCTCAAGCTCCCACACATCTCTTCTGCTTTCTACAATACCCTAGAAGCCCCAAAATGCAAGGTGCATGTATGTGTTGGTAGTAGCTAGCGCCTTTGAACTCTGGCTTACTCTCCTTTATACTTCACTATTGGTCAGTGATGGGACAAATGGATGGGGTTGGGAGGGTCCAGAGCTCATGACTACAGGATTTGGTTGCCAATTGTAATCAAAGTTTTTTGGGTTTCAGAGTGGTCTAGAACAGTGGTCTCCAAACTGCAGCCATTTGCTTGCCTTTATTCGGCCCTTAGACACTATTCCTCATTGATACAAGGCATTATTTTCTGCTATGAACACCAATGATGAGGCACCATCCTTTCTGCCAACAGTGGGACATAATTCCTCTCACTGATATCAACGTTGGGGCCATACTCCTTCCAGTGGTAGCAATGATGGGCCATACTTCCTTGCATTTCTGAACATTATTCCTACCACTAACATCAAAGATGGAGTACTATTACACCCGCTAATACCAACACTAGGGTACTATTCTTCCCACTGCTACCAACAATGTTGCACTATTCCTCCTACTGACACCAAGGATAGGGCACTATTCCCTCCACTGACAACAATGGGGCACTATTCCTGCCACTGACACAAATGATGGGGTTCTATTCTTTCCACTGATGCCACCAATGGGGCACTATTCCTGACACAAATGATGGGGGTTCTATTCTTTCCACTGATGCCACCAATGGGGCACTATTCCTGACACAAATGATGGGGGTTCTATTCTTTCCACTGATGCCACCAATGGGACACTATTCCTGACACAAATGATGGGGGTTCTATTCTTTCCACTGATGCCACCAATGGGACACTATTCCTGACACAAATGATGGAGGTTCTATTCTTTCCACTGATACCACCAATGGGGCACTATTCCTCCTCCTGCCCATGTAATTTTTTTGCTCCCACTGACCAACAAACCCGAGACATTTTCTACACCCCCTGGCCCTCCTAAAGTCTGAAGGACAGTACGCTGGCCCTTTGTTTAAAAAGTTTGGAGACCCCTGGTCTAGAACACAACAGAGCTGATATATGGCTCCCAAAAGTGGCTGCTATGCAATGTGCTACTTGATTAACATACATTATGCTCCGATGTACATTTTTATTACTGTAGAAAGCCCCCAGCAACCAGACAGATATTTTTAAACCAGAAATAGCAGCTTGAATCTGATTGGTTGCTGTGGGGGAATACTTCTATTTCCTTTATCCAATCAATCCCCCAATACCTGCTATATTATGGCATGCTTCACATTCACCAGCAAAAAAAACATAATACAAACAGTTAAAATAATAATAATAATAATAAAAAAAAAAAAGACTGGCACTGGAGTTATTTTGTTAATTTTCCAACAGATCTCTGATGAGCCCAGTAATATATATTAGTGGTGCACAGAATGAAAATTCTGGACTGAAACCAAAAATTCAGGGTGCACTTGACCAAAAACCAAACTATACAGTTTTAAAATATATAATTTTTTTCATCCAGTAACAAAATACCTTTTTTTGAAAATATGTATATAACGCACAATAGTTTGAAAGGATAAGTTCACCTTTTGACAATAAAAATAATAAATGCACATTTTTTGTAGGTAAAAAAAAATGTGCATTTCTATTGACAGTGGGTGGGAGAAGAACTCCCGCTAGCTGTCAAAGCAGGGAAGCGGGGAGGAGTGGGGGCCGGTCCTTTTATAACATGTTACACCTTGAATATGGGCATAACATGTTATGAAAGGTGAACTTATCCTTTAAAAAAAAAAAATTTTAAATATAAAA
Organism: Staurois parvus; assembly: GCF_062004578.1. Classification (NCBI taxonomy): domain Eukaryota; kingdom Metazoa; phylum Chordata; class Amphibia; order Anura; family Ranidae; genus Staurois; species Staurois parvus. The sequence continues at coordinate 3,427,821 of NW_028317948.1, read as the reverse complement.
TCAGCTTTTTTATTGGCAACAAAATGTTCATAACCCTACTTTCAGCCGTTAATTTTCAGTGGCCAATATATCAGCACATCACTAATATATATAAATAATGAACACATTCTGTGGGATTCTGATCGGAAACCTAGGTTCACAAGTGGAATTCCCATGTCCTTCATCAGCTTTTAAAATTGAATAAACATATATTAAAAAAATTAAAGACATGCATAAAGTCTCCACCAGTCAACATAATTCTGCACGTAGGTATGGTAGACTTGTTTCGCCAAGTCCAGTCCACAGAAATAAAAATATTAAGGGAAAGTCATTTACACCATCCCAGAAATTGACTAAATTGTTTGTTACTGTGTTTGCTGTTAAAGAATAACCCCTGCTTCTACTGGACAAGGGGTGAATTAGAACAGATCTCATGAACGTCAAAAGTGCCATCTCCTTATGTGAACAAGTAAAACGATATTCAGATGAACGGCATCTTCTCAAAGTTTCCAGAACTTCGTCATTCACGTCTTGTCTTGTGGAATCTCTCTCCTGTAAGCAAGCAGCACTTGAATCTTTTTTGCTACGCGATTTACTAATGGTAGACAGCCCATCCATTGTAAGTGTATTACAATATCCAATGGATACGAATTCACTGCTGAAGCAGATGTCTGCGTCCTAATGGATTTCTATGTGAACCTAAAAAAAGATGGAAATTCTTATCAGGTATATTGGCTTGGCTATACATTAAATGCAATCATTTTTTTTCTTCACAGTTGCTTTATATTTAAAAAAAAAACAAAAAACAAAAGTGCCGACCTTGCATTAAAATCTCACCATATCAAAACATAAGAAAATATGTTAATAAATACCTTCCTCACAGCTTTCAGCCACTGACATAACTGAGCCTCATTGTGGGATCATGGGAAAGCTGAGGATTCCAAATCTTAGGAGATGCCGCTCCCATTTTTGTGCATTTTGGATACCATTTTGGGTATCCAGGATGACACAAAGGCCAAGTGACGTCCAGCCCTCCCGGAGGAGGTGGTTCCCTTTGAAGACGTGCGTGTGCACAAAACGCGTCAGATAGGAGTCTTACATGCTGATGTCACGCCAACGAGTCCGCTCTTTGGATCGGTGGCCATTATTGGAAGTTTGGCTGCATTGTTTTTATTGCATACTTTTGATTCTTTTGGCAAGTACAAATTGGTGGAAGAATCACATTGAAGATCATCTCACCTATTGGAAATTATGTAGCTGCACTACACCTACAGTGGAGATCTTTGACCTGTGTGAACTTTTATGGACTGCTATACTAGTTCCCTTTAAAAGATTGCTTCTAATCTCAGCTTGTTACCTAAATGAAAGACACCTGGTAGCCAGAAATCCTGCTGAATGATAGGGGATCAAATACTTATTTCCCTCATGAACATGCAAATCAATGCATAATTTGTTAGACATGCATTTCTTTTGAATTTTTTGTTGCTATTCTGTCTCTCAGTGTTACAATACACCTACCATTCGATTTTTAGACTGATCATTTCTTTGTGAGTGGGCAAACATTCAAAATCAGCAGGGGATCAAATACTAAATTCCTTCAATGTATATATTTGGACAGAGGCACAATTTTAGATTTTTGCAGGTATTTACCTAAACATATTCAAGCTGTAGTTATATAATGGTTATGGGCTGAAAGTACACACCCAGGTTTAATGTGAGGGTATGTACATCTGAATTGGAGGAAGGGTTTAGAAATTACAGCTCTTAAGAATAGCCATACCCAAAATCACTTAGATGTTGATTTTGGTTCATTTTTATGTCATTTTGAAGCACTGCACTATTTGTTTGCACACTTTAAAATGATCGTCATTTTTTATTTTTTTTTGGGTAGTCTGGGAAAAAGGGTCAGAACCCCGGTCAGGTTTTTATTACTATCCGAGACTCTATTAGGCCAGGTTCACACCTATGCAGCTTGCATTTGATCTGTTTCTGCAGTGCATTTTGGCCATGTTTTTTTCTTCAACTTGTTGCTGGGCAGAATAAATGCGTCAAAAACGCACTACATGCTTTTCTGCAGTGCCTCCATTGAAGTCTATAGAACTAAAAACGTAACATTTTGCGTTTAAAAAAGTCCCTGACCCTTTCCACAAAATGCTCCGGGTGAAAATGCGTAGATTTATTTAACTAGTAGCCGACCGCAGATAGCCGAATGATGGCTGCACTGCGGCCGGCCAGTTCTGGGTGGACGTCATATGACGTCCTCCCAGAACGCGCTCTCCTGCGCGCCCCAGGGGGCGCGCACCCGGCGATCTCCGTGATCGCTGTGTCCTACGGACACAGCTGATCACGTGATGTGGTAAAAGGCCAATCACAGCGGCCTTTTACCACGTGATCAGCGGTGTCCAATGACACGCTGATCAGAGGGAAATGCAAGTGCCGGTTCTCGGCTGCACTTTCCTCACGCTGTCAGATCGTGAGGAAAGTACTGCCGAGGACCGGCAGTTGTCAGAGTGGGGATCGGCACCGATCATCAGTGCCCTGATGATCGGTGCCCAGCAGTGACACCCGCAAGTTCCGCTCACCTGTGCCCAGCAGTGCGCCCACTAGCTCCGCCCACCCGTGCCCAGCAGTGCACCCACCTGTGCCCAGCAGTGCACCCACCTGTGCCACTCTGCAGTGCCACCTACCTGTGCCCAGAAGTGCCACCTACCTGTGCCCAGAAGTGCCCCCCACCAGTGCCACCAGTCAGTGCCCAGGGGTTGTGCCAGTCAGTGCCATCTATCAGTACCCATAATCAGTGTCGCCTATCAGTGCTGCATATTAGTGCCGCCTATCCGTGCCACCTCATTAGTACTGCCTATCAGTGCCCATCAGTGCCGCCTATCAGTGCCGCCTCATCAACGCACATCAGTGAAGGAGAAAAAATACCTGTTTGAAAAATTTTATAAAAGAAACAAAGAAACTTTTTTTTTTTTTTCAAATTTTTTGCACTTTATTTATAGCGCAAAAAGTAAAGCGCCCAGTGGCAATTAAATACCACCAAAAGAAAGCTCTATTTGTGAGAAAAAAATGATCAAAATTTCATATGGGTACAATGTTGCATGACCGCGCAATTGTCAAAGTGCGGCAGCGCTGAAAGCTGAAAATTGGCCTGGTAAATAAGGGGGTATAAGTGCCTGGTAGGCAAGTGGTTAATTTTATTTCAGGTACTTATACAGCGCCGTCAATTTACGCAGCGCTTTACACACACACACACACACTTATACAGTTGTGTTCAAAATAATAGCAGTCAGACATCACTAACCTGATCAATCACTGTTTTTGGTAGAAATGATATTTCTACATGGCAAATAGTTTACTAGCAGGTGTAGTAGAGTAATAGAAATCCAACAGACCCAACAGTCATGACATGCATGCTGCTGATTCTCTATAATTGAATCACTAATTGAAAGGGGCATGTTCAAAATAATAGCAGTGTGGAGTTCTATTAGTGAGGTCATTCATTCTTTGAAAAACAGGTGGCAATTATTGCCCTTATTTAAAGAAGGAAGGCAGCAAATGTTGTACATGCTGGTTACAGTGCATTTCTCTCTGAAATTCTGAGGAAAATGGGTCGTTCCAGACATTGTTCAGAAGAACAGCATACCTTGATTAAAAAGTTGAACAGCAAATTTACACTGTTATACAAGCTGTACACTCACTACGTCACATTGTAGCAAAGTGTCATTTCTTCAGTGTTGTCACATGAAGAGATAGAATATTTACAAAACTGTGAGGGGTGGACTCACCTCTGAGATACTGTAGGTGTGCACCGAGGGTTAGAGAGATTTTTGCTAACAGTGACAACATTTCAGTAAACACACAGTGAGGGGAAAACTGTTCCAGGGAAGCACAGAGTAATACAAAGCTGTTCCAGGGAAGCACAGAGTAATATAAAGTTGTTCCAGCCTTCTAGTCTACAGAGGAGACAAAAGAAGGCAAGGAAAGGCGCTGCAGGTAAGTACAGACACCTCTATCTGGCTGAATGTTATACCTGCTAGCATCTTTATTTAGATTTTTTTAAGTGACAGTCACTATAAGGTGCTATAAAACACAAGAGTTACATATATAAAAACTGCAGACACAATGTATGCCACATACAGTATATCCTTCAGTCTGGGGCCACATACAGTAAGGTCCATAAATATTGGGACATTGACACAATTCTAACATTTTTGGCTCTATACACCACCTCAATGGATTTGAAATGAAACGAACAAGATGTGCTTTAACTGCAGACTGACAGCTTTAATTTGAGGGTATTTACATCCAAATCAGGTGAACGGTGTAGAAATTACAACAGTTTGCATATGTGCCTCCCACTTGTTAAGGGATCAAAAGTAATGGGACAATTGGCTTCTCAGCTGTTCCATGGCCAGGTGTGTGTTATTCCCTCATTATCCCAATTACAATGAGCAGATAAAAGGTCCAGAGTTCATTTCAAGTGTGCTATTTGCATTTGGAATCTGTTGCTGTCAACTCTCAAGATGAGATCCAAAGAGCTGTCACTATCAGTGAAGCAAGCCATCATTAGGCTGAAAAAAACAAAACAAACCCATCAGAGAAATAGCAAAAACATTAGGCGTGGCCACAACAACTGTTTGGAACATTCTTAAAAAGAAGGAACGCACCGGTGAGCTCAGCAACACCAAAAGACCCGGAAAACCACGGAAAACAACTGTGGTGGATGACCGAAGAATTCTTTCCCTGGTGAAGAAAACACCCTTCACAACAGTTGGCCAGATCAAGAACACTCTCCAGGAGGTAGGTGTATGTGTGTCAAAGTCAACAATCAAGAGAAGACTTCACCAGAGTGAATACTGAGGGTTCACCACAAGATGTAAACCATTAGTGAGCCTCAAAAACAGGAAAGCCAGATTAGAGTTTGCCAAACGACATGTAAAAAAGCCTTCACAGTTCTGGAACAACATCCTATGGACAGATGAGACCAAGATCAACTTGTACCAGAGTGATGGGAAGAGAAGAGTATGGAGAAGGAAAGGAACTGCTCATGATCCTAAGCATACCACCCCATCAGTGAAGCATGGTGGTGGTAGTGTCATGGTGTGGGCATGTATGGCTGCCAATGGAACTGGTTCTCTTGTATTTATTGATGATGTGACTGCTGACAAAAGCAGCAGGATGAATTCTGAAGTGTTTCAGGCAATATTATCTGCTCATATTCAGCCAAATGCTTCAGAACTCATTGGACGCCGCTTCACAGTGCAGATGGACAATGACCCAAAGCATACTGCAAAAGCAACCAAAGAGTTTAAGGGAAAGAAGTGGAATGTTCTGCAATGGCCAAGTCCATCACCTGACCTGAATCCGATTGAGCATGCATTTCACTTGCTGAAGACAAAACTGAAGGGAAAATGCCCCAAGAACAAGCAGGAAGTGAAGACAGTTGCAGTAGAGGCCTGGCAGAGCATCACCAGGGATGAAACCCAGCGTCTGGTGATGTCTATGCGTTCCAGACTTCAGGCTGTAATTGACTGCAAAGGATTTGCAACCAAGTATTAAAAAGTGAAAGTTTGATTTATGATTATTATTCTGTCCCATTACTTTTGGTCCCTTAACAAGTGGGAGGCACATATGCAAACTGTTGTAATTCCTACACCGTTCACCTGATTTGTATGTAAATACCCTCAAATTAAAGCTGACAGTCTGCAGTTAAAGCACATCGTGTTCCTTTCATCCAGCAACGGGAAGGGGGGGGGGTAGGAGGGAAATCCAGCGACGGGAAAGGGGGGGTGGAGGAGGGAAATCCAGCGACGGGAGCAGAGGAGGGAAATCCAGCGACGGGAAGGGGGGGGTGGAGGAGGGAAATCCAGCGATGGGAAGGGGGAATTCAGCGACGGGAAGGGGGGGGGGCAGAGGAGGGAAATCCAGCGACGGGAGCGGAGGAGGGAAATCCAGCGACGGGAAGGGGGGGATGGGAATCCAGGGATGGGGAAAGGGGGGGGGGGGGAAGGAATCTAGTGATGGGGGGGGGGGGAGGAATCTAGTGATGGGAAGGGGGGGGGGAGAAATCTAGGGATGGGGGATGAGAAGGGGGTGGGGCGATCTGGGGATGAGAAGGGGGGGGGGCGATCTGGGGATGAGAAGGGGGGGGGCGATCTGGGGATGAGAAGGGGGGGGGCGATCTGGGGATGAGAAGGGGGGGCGATCTGGGGATGTGAAGGGGGGGCGATCTGGGGATGAGAAGGGGGGGCGATCTGGGGATGAGAAGGGGGCAATCTAGGGATGGGATGGGATGGGAGGGGGGATCTAGGGATGGGAGATGAGAAGGGGGGGGTCTAGTGATGGGGGGGGATGCAGTGAAGGGGGCCCGGCTCTCACCTGCAGCCTGACGTTGAGCATCATGGAGGCGATGACATAGAGGTAGGGGAATTTGATCCTCAGCCTCCAGGCCAGGTTGAAGAAGATGAGCAGAGTGCGGCTCAGGCCTTTGGAGAAGACCGCATAGGAGCGAGCAGCGGCCGATTGGGAGAGCCAGACTGCCAGCTGGGACAAGGACGCCATATACACCCCACCGAGCCTGGGGGGGAGGGGAGATCACCGGACGCTCCGATCCCGATCACCGACAACCCATTCAGCCCACTGACCCGGAAGAAACCCACCGGGCACCGCCCCCTGCCGGTAGAAAGTGATCAGCTGACGCCGGGAGTGCCCTGTGGTGGGGGAGGGGTGATGACAGCTGTGCTGTGTATGGGACTGATATCCGTAGAGAGATGACGGATTCCTCGGCGGTCCTGTACAACCCAAAGACAATCCCTGAGATCCTCCTGTACATCCATGGCTGATAATGATGAATGAATATTGAGCTGATATAGTTTTGTCTCTTATACGTGGATGGAGCTCAGTTGGAACACACAGTGACCCCAAAATCTGGTTAAAGAAGTTCTGTATGTATTTTTAGTGTGTCAGTCCCCATTACAGAAATAAAGGAAAGGTGAACTAACACCGTAGGACCACCTACCTGACCCTGTCACATCCCCACAATCAATCCGGTGGTCCGGGGGTGTGAGATCCCCCCTCTTCTGTGTCAGTGCCATCAATGTGATCGATCGGGCACAAGGGACACACCATACAAAATGGAAGTGCTGTCCCTTCTGCTGATTGTTATGTTTGTAATATAGGCTAAACTTTCACACAAATCCTCATTCACCTCCCTAGCTATAGACATTGTGGATAAATAAGTTCACATTTCAAAGCAGAAGTACTCAAATGGCTTTTTCTTTCTATTATTTTCTGTTACACCAAAATCTTGGCAGCCTGACAGACTTCTGATAAAAACTAACAGCAAAGACTTGTCATACACAGTTCACGGCGCCGTTCATATTATTGCATTGTGGGAAGGTGAATGTTCCCCTGGCACATTACTGCAATATGAGGCACTTGGAATGGTGCAATGTGGTGTCATTCATTCTGAACAGCATCCCAACACACCTTTCCAATGAAGGTGCACTGCACAGACGTGCAATCTGTGGTTACCCACTGTCATTGTCAGCAAAGGCGAGTCTGATTTCTGGGCCCCTGAGATGTGTCACACCCCATTCATTTTAAATAGGCTGAAAAGCAATATCACAACACCCCTTTTGAAAACGTATTCTGATACGAAACGCGTTAAGGCGGAGCCTTGTTACGCCGTGACGTCACGCCGCCGGATCACGGAGGTCCGGCGGCCATCTTTCTTTCTGAACTGGTCAGTGTATTAACAGCTTTTAAGCTGCATGTCATTTTTACCTGGAGACTTTACAATTTTGCACATGTGTGTATATACCACTATTTTATGAATTTGGATAACTTCCCAATAAAAACTTAGCATTCTACACTATGGGTATCTATATCTTTTGCTCTGAAATGAGCAGTTAAACCCCCCAGGACCCCAGGTGCGTTTCTCCAGTCCAGAGGATGGAGCCTACCTGTGACCAGACCCTAATACAGCACACCCCTTAAAGGGACCTCTGATTGACATCATAAACGCCCAGACCGGCAGAGGAGGTGATTCCTGTACCAGGCTGTACTCCATTAGATGGGAGAACCTCTGGCTGATTTATATAATTAATGCACATTAAGGTTGCGCTTCTGGTGAGTTTGCAATCTTACTATTTATCTCACGCCCCCGGATTATTATTTCCCACACTGGGGCCACAAAGATTCGCACTAAGATTTTGGAACTGTTCACATATTTTATTGCTGGGAATTAACTCCCATTATCATCATTATATCCTGCACTTTTTATGGGACTTTTTTCTCTCTATGCATATTATATATTGTCATAATTTTATGCGCACTGCTATTTAATCAGCTATTGGCTATTTGATTTACGTCACAGTATATATTTCTATCACTTCATTACTACTATTTAGTATGTACATATATCTTATTATATTTTAGCGCTGCACTATTTGTATTCTTATTATCTATTGAAAAGTTTGTGGTTCCTTTTTGGTGCAATTGCTGCTATTATGTAAGCGTTCGCTAAGTCCTCACGTTTCATTTAATATCACATATGTATGTCCCCACAAGGGGATATACTTGAAATCCAACGCAAAAGGAGTGAGACCAGTTTACAACCCTCAAAGGTAAAGAGACAAGGGGGGATTGGCAATAAATCTCAAGGTATTGTTCATAAAAATAAAGTCCATGTAATATAATGAATTTAATGGAGGAAATACACAGTTACAGCGTCAGCATTCACTCCTTCAAGCAAGTAAGTAATAATAGGAAAATCAATAAAAAAACGTATATGTATCACACTCACATACGCATGGATAAAACAAAGCGTATCAATATGTTTAGTGGAGACATCAATGGTTGGCAACTTCTTAACCACTTCCTGTCCGGACACTTTTACCCCCTTCCTCACCAGGGCAATTTTCAGCTTTCAGCGCTATCACACTTTGAATGACAATTGCGCGGTCATGCAATACTGTACCCATATGAATTTTTTACCATTTTTTTGAGACAGATAAAGCTTTATTTTGGTGGTATTTATTCACCACTGGGATTTTTATTTTTTTTGCTATGTAAATGAAACAGTCCAAAAATTTGGAAAAAGAGTGTTTTTTTTTTATAAAATTTTGCAAATAAATAATATTTCATTATAAATCTTGGCCAAAATTTATTCCGTTATTTTTTTAGTAAAAAAAAAAAATCCAAAATAGTTTATAACCAAAAATTATAATTTTTAAACATTTTTTTTTACATTTTTATTTTATTTTTTTATATTATTATTTTTTATTATTATTATTATTTTATTTTTTTTTTTTTTACATACTGTCACCCTAGCAGTACAGTGTCACCATGGTGACACTGTACTACTTGTGGGGTCACCATGGTGACACTGTACTACATGTGGGGGGTCATGAAGATTTGTTTTTTTTACACTGATTGCTTTTACACCCATATAGGATGTAAAAGCAATCATTTCTCTTTCTCTCTGCATTCTTGCAGTCATTGAGAAGTACTGAGTGAGCTGTGATTGGTCACAGCTTGTCACATGGTACAAGGCTGTTGTGAATAACCTTGTACCATGTGACCTCTGTGATCATTCACAGATTTCACACGTAGTAAGCAATGATGTCACAAGTGACATCTTGCTTACTACTTTGCATGTGATCACTGATTGGCCAATCAGTGATCACATGATCGGGACCTCGTACAGACGTCTGATGATCGGTGTTTCACTGTGCCCGGAGGACACAGCGGGCACCGGATCGCGGTGCTGCGTGCTCCCAGGGAGCGCGTACAGCTAGAAAAGGCGGGTGCCGTTTATGAACGGCAACCCACCCCTGGACTGCCACTGCCCTGTCGTTTATAAACAGCAGGCGGACGGCAAGTGGTTAAGAATACTCAGATACAACAGATATAAAACGATAAGAAAGAGGAGAGGAGGAAGGGCACCACTCTCAGCCCGGGATCACACTGATGCGTTGCAGAATTTGCAGCGTTTTAAGTGTGAATTACGCACCGCATCACAATCACACCCTGTTCATACGAACCGATGCAAGTGTGTATGTTAAGTTAACAACACCCTCGACATCGGTCCACAAAATGTGGTGTGATGTGCAGAATCAGATCGCATAGGTGTGAATACCCATGCGATCCAATTATAGTGCGGACCAAAAAAGGGTCCTGCACGTTTTTGGTGCAGGTACAAAATGTATGGCTCTAATTGCACCGCACACAAATCGCATGTGATTTGTACAGGAATGCGTTGCGGTTCCTGTGCGAAAAACAAGCGATGTACCGCACCGCTGTAGCGTGAACCTAGGCTCAGCGTAGTAATATTAAAAGGCAATGTACAATACTTTTGGCAATAGAGTGTGCGTGTGCATGTGATATATATATATATATATATATGTGCACAATTGTTAGGAGGGGGGTAAAAAGTAAGATTAGGGAATGTTCCAAGTGAAGGTATCTCTTAGATTGTACGCTTCAAGGAGCAGGGCCCTCTAACCCTCTTGTATTGAACTGTATTGTTGCTGTATTGTCTCCCTTCATATTGTAAAGTGCTGAGCAAACTGTTGGCACTATATAAACCCTGTGTAATAATAATATAATAATAAAAAGAGGTGCACTCATATAGAGATGGTGTAACACAGACATTACTCAAAGTATCCAGCAGGTGGCGTTCTTCTAATGGTTCCCAATAGAGGGTGGATAGGGAGCTGCTCCTGGTAAATGGTCTCATCAGTGGATGTAAATATACGGTGCATAGAATAGAAACTAAGGCCCCTGTCACACGGGCGTACCGTTTTTTTTTTTCAATTCAGTCACATTTTTTCCAAGAAAAAAACAGATCAGATTACATCAGTTTTTCATCAGTTACGTCAGTTATGCATCAGTTTACATCCTTTTTTCATTCGTTTTTTTGTCTGTTTACATCCATTTTTCATCCGTTTACATCTGTTTTTGGCCATTTACATCCATTTTTGTGTCCGTTTACATGCATTTTCATCCATTTTTTGTCCATTTACATCCATTTGTGTCTGTTTACATCCGTTTTCCATCTGTTTACATCCATTTTCGGCCATTTACATCCATTTTTGTCTGTTTACATCTGTTTTCATCTGTTTACATCTGTTTTCTGTCCATTTCATTTTTTAACAAAAGAAAAATAGGGTTTTCTTCCATTAAAAAAAAAACGGATGTTAACAGATGCGGACATTAATGGATGTAAACAGATGATCATCCGTTTACATCCGCTAGTCCATAGAAATACATGGGTGTTCATTTTTCATCCGTAAACGGACAGATGAAAAACAGACATACGGAATGCCCGTGTGAAAGGGGCCTAAAGGGAGAGTGGGCTGCTCTAAGTGTAGTATTATTTATTAAAAAAAAGGATAGATGTGTTTCCGGCATGGTGGCCAGGTTGGGTCTATGTTTCACATCTGGTGGCAATGCCTGCTTGTACTTAGATTTTGGATTCGAATGTTCAATTTGGTAAATTCAGGGACGGGTATTAATATTTGCAGATCCCCAGAGACGGCACTCTTTCACAAATTTCTAGAAAATATTCCCAAGAAATCCCATAAATTGATATCCCATCTGTTTCTAGCTGCGAGAATTACTATAGCTAGACACTGACGACAATCGGTCATTCCCCTTGATTATGTTAAAAAGAAACTCAACTGGATCGTGGTTAATGACAAACTCACTTGTATCTTACACAATAATTCGAAGAAATTCGATACCACATGGGGACCCCCAGAGACGGCACTCTTTCACAAATTTCTAGAAAATATTCCCAAGAAATCCCATAAATTGATATCCCATCTGTTTCTAGCTGCGAGAATTACTATAGCTAGACACTGACGACAATCGGTCATTCCCCTTGATTATGTTAAAAAGAAACTCAACTGGATCGTGGTTAATGACAAACTCACTTGTATCTTACACAATAATTCGAAGAAATTCGATACCACATGGGGACCGTGGATTCACTACCTTTCTGTGCCTTAACCTCCCTGGAGGTATTCCCGAGTGTGGCTCGGGGTAAAGTTTCAGCACCACAAGCGGTAACCTTGAGCTACACTCGGGATTACCCTGCAGCGTTGCTCTGCGATCTCTTCTTCACTTATCTTGTCCTTCGCTCTCGCGATGTCAATCCTGCAGTGTCCCCGGCAATGTCCTCCGGCGGATGCCAGCATCTGTCTTCTGGGTTCTGTTCCCTGCGACATCGGGACGTACTGGGATGGAACGGCGGGAAATTTAAAAATGTGAAAAAGTGACATTCACTAAATACACTAAAATCACATAGTAAAACATTACTGTATCAAACCATTTCCCATACATTTTGTCCCGAGTGCTTTGTCCTGTGCCCTGCCTGCATAATTTACTGTTCTTTCTGCCTGGAAACTGAGAAATGTCTATGGCGTCCAAAAAGTGTCCCTTTAGGTCAAAAGCGGTTTTAGATCAGCTAGAGAACAGCGATAGTAAATTAGAACCACTTGCAGAATTGACTGATAATGATTTGTGGGGAAATTCGTCATCAGACACTGAAAACGATTTTGCAACTTTGCTCAGCAATGTGCGAACTTGGCACTCTATTTCAAATTTTAGTGTTTTTGGTTTGATTATATTATTGAATTAAATTTATTATTATTATATTATTTTTTAAGAATATTTATTAAATTATAATTTATGATTTCGTGTTTCAAATTTTAACATACTAGATGTTAAACTTCTAGACTCTTGTTCAGACAGATTTCAGTGAGTTAGTCCTAAAAATTACAGGCCTACAATAAAAAAAAATACATATTTCCATGCAAAAAAATGTATCGCTTTGAGCACAGAAATATGGACATAATCAGACCGCTAGGGAGGCTACTGACCCTCATCTTCATTTTACTTACTATTCTATTGTTTGCTCTTTCTACTCCTTTTATATTGCTGTATATTATGTATATTGTGCTGGCAAGACGAGCTGTACTTGACTATGTATTGGCCGCCATTTATGTCTTGACTTCACTACCATTGTTATGGCAGAATTTGTTATTTTGGTGTTTCTCTCTGTGTATATGATGGCACACTTTTTATTGATGTTAATTGTTTAATTCTGCCCTATTTCCTTTGTAACATTATTCAATAAAAACTATTGAAAAGTAAATAAAAGGATAAAAGATAACAATGCACTCAAAGGACATTAAAAATGCATTTGTTATAGGCGATTGACCCTTTTTTCTGTCTCTAAAGCACCCTCTATGTTAGCCTATGTGTCCGTGCACACATAGGGGTTGATTTGCTAAAACTGGAGGGTGCAAAATCTGGTGCAGCTCTGCACAGAAACCAATCAGCTTCCAAGTTTTATTGCCAAAGCCTTATTGAACAAGCTGAAGTTAGAAGCTGATTGGCTACCATGCACAGCTGCACCAAGTTTCACACGCTCTAGTTTTAGTAAATCAACCCCATTGGCGTTTACAGGAATTTAGAAGCTGTGTTCAGAGCCCTGTCTCATTTAAGCGGACCTCGCAGCGGCCGAACAGCTGTTTTGCAGCGTGACTTTATTTTAGAGGTGACAGGACACCATACCGCTGCTGTGTGCAGGCAGCATTAAGAGCCCCGACACACTCACTTCTGGCATAAATTTGGACTGCTGGAGTTCCGTCCACCAGCCAATGAGGTGCATCCACGCACATCACCCCTTCCATCCACAGCACAAGCATCTCAATCTGGGAAAGCCTGCTGCATAGCTGACGGATGGACAGATGGATGGGTGTGAGTGGGGCCTCATGTGTAAGTTTTTCCTAGGGAATCACAAAGCTTAGAGCCACCTCTGAGTGGGAGTGCTATGAACCATGCTGGGCTCAGTTAAGTGTACCGCACTGGGACCACTTGGAAGTAGGGTTGCCACTTCATCCCTTTAAACCTGAACATATATTAATGACACAGGTTCTGAGGCTAATTTAATTCAGATAAGGAACTAGGTGAGTTTAATTACCACCTTAAGCAGTCCCGGAACCTGTGAAATTAATATGTGTTCAATTTTAAAGGGATGAGGGGGCAACCCTACTTGGAAGAGTTGATCCAAAGTGTGGTTCACTTGTAGTCCAGAATGGTTTGCTTCAATGCAAGTGCAAACCGTGACGGTGCCTAGAAGGCTCCATAGTTGTCCTAAAGCCAGGATCACTGTGGGCTAGTTAGCATAAGTGTGCCTGGTGACACCTTCTTATAGTCCAGTGTGAGTGCAGACCAGCGGGGGATGGGGGGCGGGGGCACACGTTCTTGGGCACGGTCAAGTTACACCAGTCTCAGTGTAGCGCACCCTATGATTGCCTTCATAAAGCAGGGATGGTTAACAACTAGGATTTCCCTTTGCTATAGCTTTCTGCAAAAACCCATAAAAACATTTCTGGTATAATCAGTAGTTGTAAATTGAACATACTGCCACTAGATGGTATATGACTCCAGTTTTTTTTAGCAAACAATGAGGTGCCTCTAGGAGCCCAGTGTCTAGATTTGCTATCACACATATGATTTCTGTTGGAGGTTTCTTTCCTAGGACAAAGTAAAGCTCTTACATTGGAATTATAGGAACTGTCTTTGTTTTCTTTCTGAAAAGGTCCATGTGTTAGGACTTATTCTTGCTTTAGTACACTAAGGTCCCTTTCACACTGGTGCACTTTTCCAGGGTGACAAAATCTTATGTAAGGCTGCTTTTTCACCGACCAGCCTGCAAACAAACCGAATTAACCTGTCTAACAGTATGCATTAAAAACAGGGGTTTAGTTAGCACACATTTACAAATACATGCATAAGCTACAGAGCCGTGATGAGGTGCTACATGATGGGTGTCCAGTGCACTCCTGTACCTGCACCTTTAAGGAGGGGTGGGCTCCCTCAGGTCCACCTGCTCATGGTCTATCCATTAATTACATGTGCCTCTGTGGCAGCACCCAAATATTGCAGAGTTCCCCTTTAACCAACCAGAAGCTCACTCCTGCAATCAACCATCACCTGAAGCTGAATGCAGGAGGTGTATTTAAGGAATGGCCGGACCTGCAGTCAGTGCCTTGGTGTATTGTTTCCCATGAGCCCCTGTACTTGGTATCCTGTGTTTCTGCCTAGTTGCTGACCCTGCTTTGATCCTGACCTCTGCTGACCGTCTCCTGTTTAACCTCTGGCTTGCCTGACCATCCTTCTGCCTGATCCTCTGTACCGCGCTACCCGTGAGTTACTGAACCCGGCTTGTGACCCTGACTATTCTCTGCCTGCTCCTCCGGTACCTCGCTGCCCGCACGTTGCTGACCTGGCCTGCCTGACTACGCCTGACGCTACCCAGACGATCCATCCATCCCGCACGGATCTGTCCCTGTTACCAGGTCTGCCAGCCTGTTCATGTCAGGCTCCTTTCCCCGCACACCTCTGATGACGCTCTTTACCATTGCCGGACATACTCAGGGGTCACGACCTGGTCTCAGTCTGCTCCATGTCCATCCCCACCATCAGGGGCCCTGGTGAATAAGCAGATTGGGACTTAGACCCCGCGCCCTGTTTAGTACCTAACAGCCTGCCTGACCATTCCACCTCTCCAGCCCTGACTACGCCTATGTTCCCACACATTTCTGGTCATACCCAGATCCCTAACATTGTTGATATATACACCATGTAAGATGCTTTTCAAGGCACTTAGCTTGCAGAAACGAGTCTGGCTAGGTCAACCAGCTGGTAAATAAAAAAGCTTGTTTCCTCAAGTTCATGTCTGGAGTTTTCCTGGAATTCCCAAAGTTGCCATCACACCTCTACTTTGGGGGCTCTCAAAATTTGTAGAGTTAGGAACTACAAAATTTTGGGGTGCCGTGTCGAGGCTTTGTAGCTTACACATGTATTTGCAAATGTGTGCTAACTAAACCCGTTTTTAACGCATACTGTTAGGATATTTCGGTTTGTTTGCAGGCTGGTTGGCAAGCTGAGCTGGGAATTTTTCTCTTTTGTTATTTGACATGTGTCACCCTTCCATGTGCTCCTTGCTGTGAAGGCCAGTTATAGGCTGGGGCAGCGGGCATTTTTTGTACTGCTTTCTCACCGATCTGTTTCTATTCTGTTTTTGCCATTTAAAAAGCAGAACACGCTGATCTCACTCCTGTACTTCTCTTTCAACTCTAGATAAGGAAGGTACTCCTGTGCTATTAAACGTGAAAGTTATGCAGCCGGCACTAAATTGGCGTAACCTGGGCACCAAACAATGCAATATTAAATATAAACGTACTGCAGCGCTAAATGGTACAATGCCTAAACAATAACTAAGATGACCGTTATACCACAAGAGACCCAAATCCCATATGTTGAAACTGATCCACAATTGAGGGATCAAATAGGTGCTGAACCTGTGCGTGTTTCCTTTATGTGGGAATATATATCATGCAAAATAGAGACATAGAAGGTAAGTGTCCTTATAAAACGAGGAAAAATCTCTCCATGCAGGTGTTCACAATCATGTGACAATCCTCAGTGCCTGAGGTGCCCCCTCACCTTCCTGCTGAGGCCCCTCAGGACCAATGAGCCTTATGCTGTAGCTTAACGCTCCTCCACAGGGTGGGGTCTTTCTTAGCAGTGGTGTTGGGACTCTCTCCTCCTCTGTAGGATAAGTAGCCAATGATGCCTCCTGTTACCAAGACCAGTGCCACTCCATATACGTCCCCAGTAAGGCAAGAAATCCAATATAGTGTAATACCGTAGGTTTATTAGGGACAAATCACATAAAAACTTACTCACATTATGAAGTGTACTGCATGTGTGGGTATTTTCCCACACCAAGACGGCGTCCACGCTGGATCTGACGTCACCGCACTGCTGCTCAAGCCCCTCCTACTGGCGTATCTCTTTCAACTCTTCTGCCTCTTCCCAGAAGACAGCTTATATGGCAAATTGGGTTACACACGCACTACCCCCTCAGGGGCCGCTGAGGAATTTTCAGGTTCCCTATCTTTCTTGACCCCACTGTGGAAGCCCAACTGACACCACTTTAAACACCTGGCCAGAAGAATTCTCAGGCTACAACCATGAAATAGACTCACACACATTTTAGAGTGAACCAATATTTTGGGTGTATTGGGATCAAATGCACAGTAAAACAACATGAAAATATGTGCATAAGATAACAGCTGTTACTCTAGTAACTTCAAGTAAAGGTCACAGCATGCCATAATTTCAATCAGTTCTAGAGGTCCTGCAAGGCAGAATTTAACCAGTAGCCCCAGTCCTGAGATGCTTCTTTTCTCAGTGAGCAGAGAAACTACCAAACATTGTGGCTAACTCACTTTGGGCTCTCAGAGGCTGATGTCAGGATTCAATTCTGAGGCAAAGAAAGAGCTCTTAAATCGAATAGGTTAATGTCCCTTTAATCTGCAGTATAAGGTCTTCTGCACGCTCCATAGGGCCCAAGTTGGTGCACTTTAAGGATTCAAATCTCTTTGGGAGTAGAGGTGGAAGTTCCTTAACCGTTTCAATACCGTGCAATTTTACACCTTCCTGCCCAGGCCAGTTTTCAGGTTTCAGCGCTCTCACACTTTGAATGACAATTGCGCGGTCATACAACACTGTACCCAAACTAAAATTTTATCATTTTCTTCACACAACTAGAGCTTTCTGTTGGTGGTATTTCATCACCGCTGGGGTTTTTATTTTTTGCTAAATTAACAAAAAAAGACCAAAAATTTTGAAAAAAAAACACATTTTTCTTTGTTTCTGTTATAAAAGTTTACAAATAAATAATTGTTCTTCATAAATTTAGGCTGAGATGTATTCTGCTACATGTCTTTGGTGAAAATAACTCAAATTAGGATGTATTTTTTAGTTAGTAGGAAAGTTATAGAGTTCACAAACTATGGTATAGATCTGAATATTGATCAATCCTGAAGTACTGACGGCCAATCTAATTTCTTGAGGTTCAAGAATGTCAGAACAGTACAGATATCCCCCAAATGACCCCTTTTTGCAGAGTAGACAGTCCGACGTACTTCATAAGAGGCATGGCGAGTTTTTTGAAGTTGTATCTTTTTGTCATAATTTTTCGGAAAATGAAAAAATTAAAAAAATTATTTTCACTATTTTTTTTTTTACATACTGTCACCAGTGCAGTACAGCGTCATCATATAACTGGCATGGCGGTGAACAGGGACACTGACTGGTGACAGTATGAAAAAAAATATATATATATATTTTTTTTATTTTTTTTTATTTTTTTATTATATTTAATTTTTTATTACATTTTTTTTTATTTTTTTTAAGATTTTTTTTTCATATTTTACTTTAACCAAAGTAGTGCAATGTTACCATAGTAACATTGTACTACTTTGGGGAAGTGATCAGTATTTTTTTTTACACAATTTGCTTATAGCAAAGAATTACTTTGCTATAAGCAAGCATTTACCTGAATGAAATCGATTCATTCAGCTTTTTTTTTTTTTTTGTGCTTAGCTGTGATTTGGTCACAGCTAATCACATGACATGTGCATGTGATTAGCTGTGACCATTCACAGCTAGGCACTAGTATACAATGGATGGCATCATGAATGAAGCCATCCATTGTATACAACTGTCATGTGACCTGCTGTGATTGGTCACAGCAGGTCACATGGTACCAGCAACGGGAGCCGGTACTCGGATCTGTCATCGGCCATGTCCGAGGTGCACGGCCGGTGACAGATCGCACTGCTGCGCCGCTCTGCATTAGCGCAAACGGCATGCACCCGGAATGCAGGGACACAATTGAAGCCGCCAAACGGCCATTGGCAGGGCGGCTAATGGTTAATAAAGGAAGAATACAAAGGAAAAAAGCTGCCCTTTTAAGTGATATTCAGCTTGGGCAGCACCCCTTTAAATGGTGTTCAATTTGGATGGTGTCTTCTTTAACACACACAGGATAAGGTGTACAATTTGGCAGTAAGTAGAAATAGGCAAAACACACTTCTGTGGGATTGGGTACTTCCTTAGGACACAGTGACAAACTGCAGCAATGCAGGATCTCCTTGGTGAATGGGCAGACTGTAATGGGAGCAATAATACAGCTGGGCCTGCACATGGCAGATACTGCAGTAGGCCTCTGTGATTGGATATGTTGGAACTGTAATACCTAGTATGCCGAACAACTTTGGCCTTAACACATGACTTGAGGAATAGTAATCAAGCTGAGTAGAGAAGGACTGAACTTGGTCATGTCATGTGTAACTTAGATGGCTTGAATATGGAATTCATTCACCCAGTTCGTGGTCTCGGTCAGGTGGCAAAAAGTCTCTCTGTAGACGGGGGCACCCTTTTCCTCGTGGTTCCTCCTTCAGAGACTCAGGATAGTAGCACTCCAGCTCTCCTGCTCTCAGGACTGTCCACCGGATTTGTCAGCGGTCAGCAACTCTCATTCTCTCCACTCTCTGGCCCAGCTGGGATCTCCAGCATCCTGCATAATCCTCTCCTCAAACCTGCTCTCCAGCTCTCTTCGTCCACTTCCTGTCCTCTGGTTCCTGGACTCCTGTATTTATCTGCCCTCGCCCACTGGCTAGCTCTTCTGGGAAATATAGTTTAATAGCTTCCTGTCACACAATGAAATCCTGAAATTCAGCCTATGAATCCCACAAAGCTTTTCAACAGAGCCTGTGCAACTGGGCTGAAGGACACTGCCATCTTCTGTCCATTTAACATCCTACAAACAGTATTTCTGCAGGGTGTTACAGGTGTAACTATTTCGGAGGAAGACTGAAAAGACATCTGGTCAGCTTTGGCTACTTGCTTGTGGAATGTGATCGCACTTGAAAATTTTTACAAAATCGTTATGCGCTGGTATCTCACTGCGGTCCGTATTTCCAGATGTATTCCCTGACACTCCCCTCTCTGTTTCTGACTCTGTGGACAGGAGGACATGATGGCCCCCATATGGTGGACTTGCCCGAGGGTTCGCAGGCTGTGGATTCGGGTGTATACCTTGATTGACACGCTCCTCCACTGCAACCTTAAAGTGAAACTTCACTCTGTCCATCAACACTGAAAATTCTGAATCCTTATGCAGCTAGCGTTAGTAAATAGATAGAAATGTATATCAGATTTACTTGTTTTAAACTTTTCTCAACATCTCTTCAGTTACTTTCCAGTTTCCATGCCTAGGCAAATTATGTCATAAATCCCAGGAGTCTTCAAAAAGGGAGGAGGGTTGGAGGGGTTTTCTCAGCCCAGCACACCCTTCTGCCTGCATGCCTGAGCTAAGGGTAGATGGATTCCAGGAGGTAAATGCTACATGAATCATATCTGCCCTTATTCAAGATGGCCATGGTCAACAATGCTAGGGGGTGTTTTTCACAGTGATTTCTCAGCAAAATAAAGCATGGAGACATGGATGGATGGGCAAATTTGCCTGAATATTAACAATTAATTAATTAGCATTTTTGGTTTATAGTACTCAGATGCAGTGAAGTTCCACTTTAAGGCTGCATTCTCATCTCAGCATAGTGACTTACTGGCATTTTTATTTGAGTGTTTTTAGAAGCGTGTTACAAGCGTTTTACAGCTTAAAGCGGAGCTCCACCCAAAAGGGGAAGTTCCGCTTTAAGCCTTTGTCTACCGCTCCCCATTAAGGATTGGCACCTTTGGGGAGTGGGGGGGGGAGCAGGTACCCGAATTTGACAGGTACCTGCTCCCACTTCCACTGCGATCGCCTAGGAGATCGGAAGTGGAAGTTGTCCTCCCCCCTCTCTCCCCGTAGTCTTATGGGACACGTGACAGGTCCTAGAAGACTACGGGGCTATTCACAAAGCGCAGCGCTTCTCGCACATGCGCAGTGGGCACCCGGCTATGAAGCCGCAAGCTGTCACAGCCGGGTGCCCACACTGAAGATGCCGGCTCCAGGGAGAGATGACGGCCGGTGAAACCAGCGGTGGTGAGGACACCACTGGACCGAGGGACAGGTAAGTGGTTGTATTTTAAAAGTCAGCAGCTACAGTTTTTGTAGCTGCTGACTTTTATTTTTTAGGTGGAACTCTGCTTTAAGACATTTTGTTTAGCCATTAGAAAGCACTAGAGGGAGGAGAGGTAGAAAAAATTAGGGTGGAGAGCTGCTGTTTGAGCAGAAAACACACAACAAAATGCTCCTAAAACGCTCAAGTGACATGTTTGCAGGCATTTCTATTAAAGTCAATGAGATCAAAAAAGCTTGTAAGCTGCCAAAAAGAAGCTCATGTACTTTTTTGAACAACAGGCATTTTGCACAGGCGACAGAAGGCTTGTATGTGAACAGGGGCCTTTGAAATGAATGGGATTTGACTTGTTGAATGTTTTAGAGCTACAAAATCGCTCAGGTGTGAATGCAGCCTAAGAAAGACCCAGTTGAGGCCTTGCTACACAACTACAAAAACCTATACAGGTAGTGCTTAAAAAGCAAGCAAAGCTAATTACTTTCCTCTTTATAGCCACCATGCAAACTATTGCTCACTCCTGGAAATCACCTGCATTTAGTTTTCAGGAAGTCATAAATAGCTTTATGGTCAATGAGAAATTGATGGCTACACAGGAAGACAAATATGATACATTTCTGAAAGCCTGGTCTATATGGATAGATTATTGTCAGCCAGATCAGAGGGTGTTACAGCTGTGGCCTCTTTCTTCTCTTCTCTCTCCTCTGTTGTGGGATTGAGACATTAGGCCGGTGTGGAGTTCCAGGGTGTTCTTTTCCCTCCCTTTCACCCTTTCCTCTCTTCCATGTTTCCCTCCCCTTGCTTTTCCATTCTAGTCTTTTCCCCTCTCTCCTTTCCCATCTCCCCCTTTTTTTGTTATATTTTATTTTGGGCTGCTCTGTTTTTGTCCGTCATTTCTCGGTAACTGCACTGGTACTAATTTTTTCTCTCTATTATTATGGTGAGTCGCGCTTTACATAGTTACATAGTTAGTCTGGCTGAAAAAAGACAAAAGTCCATCCAGTTCAACCATAAAAAAAAAAAGTTATAAACCTATACCCACAGTTGTTCCAGAGGAAGGCAAAAAAACCCAGCAAAGCATGATCCAATTTGCTCCTGCAGGGAAAAAAATTCCTTCCTGATCCGAGAGGCAATCGGATATTCCCTGGATCAACTTTACCTATAAATGTTAGTATCCAGTTATATTCTGTGTATCCAAGAAAGAATCCAGGACTTTTTTAAAGCAATCCACTGAGCTGGCCAGAACCAAGTCTTGAGGGAGTCTATTCCACATTTTCACAGCTCTCACTGTGAAGAAACCTTTCCGTGTTTTGAGATTAAATTTCTTTTTCTCCAGACGTAAAGAGCGCCCCCTTGTCCTCTGTGATGACCTCAGGGTGAATAACATACCTGGGCGGTACGGGCTTCTCATTGCCTTTCTTCAGCTCGTGCAAAATCTGGATCGCCTCTGGCTCTGACCTGCCATCCTTCCCAATGCGACTCCTCTGTATATAGACTCATGGACTATTGTAGTCTTGTGTGTTTTTTTGGGATATTTGGCACCGGTATAGGGGCATTGGGACCCCGCCTGCTGAAATTTGTGCAATTTCGTTATTTTCTGTACCAAGTTGTTGTAAATTTTGTAAACCTTTAATAAAAATTAATTGAACTGGAAAAAAGTGGAAACAAACACATGACCATTAAATCCTATGGAAATATTCACACTGGTCAGTTGGGGGTTTGTTATGTTTATAAGTGTAATTTTTTTTCTTTTTCTATCTTGTTATTTCTCTATATGAAATTTATTATCTGGCCATCCTACTCCATAACCCCATCAGCCAACAGCTTCACCCATGAATTTCTGATGACCACATGCCTGCTAGGGAGTCTCAAGAGTGATGCTATTCTTTGGCGCACTCCTTCACTATCAGTGTTATTCTAGGGTCAACACAACATCGTACAGCTTTGGGAGCTTTGTATACCAATCAAAAATTATGGAAATATACACAAGGACTTATACAAAATGCTTTACTGTATGTGATGTGTTGGGGTTTCGTTCAAGTGTTTAAAGTGTTACTAAACCCAGGATTCTGCATTCACTATATCTGGTCTCCCACAGTACACAGAACATGGAAATGCAATCATTTTGTAAATATAAACTACTAAATACCTTTTCTCACCAGCAGTTAGAGTAGTCTTGTGTCTTCTAACAGTGTTCAGCAGAGCACTGGTTAAAGCTTGTAGGAGGAGTTTTCTTTCTGCTCTAGGAGGATGCAAAGCCCCTGACCTCTGTCTGGACAGTGCTGATTGGCCCTGTGCTGATCACATGCACACTCCCAAGGAAAAAACAAACCTCAATAGCAATAAACACTAAACTGAGCATGTGCAGAATGGTTACGGGTTCAGTCTGTCTTATCAGGAGATAAAACGTGGGCATTTGAACAAGAGGAGGAACAGAGAAGTCAAGATCAAATGGCCTTTTTACACAATGCAGAGGATTAACCCCTTAGGTTCCACAGTGAGTACAGAAAGCATGCTTTACTGCATATACAGGCTGATTTTACTGTTGTGGGTTTAGTAACACTTCAACTTTTAACTAATAAAATTCCTTCATGTATGTACTACATTTCTTATTAGTGCAACCTGCTCAACTTCTTGCTTGGTTTTCAGAAATGTCTGTTCATCAGGGGCGTCCCTACGGTTGGTGGCACCCGGTGCGGTAACACTTGAAGTTGTTCCTCCGACAATCCCCGCAGGATGGATCGGATCTGCGGATTGAGCATAATGGATCAGAGTCTTTTTTGGGCCAAGTTTATTTAAGAAAGAAAGGTAAACGTTCTAACACAGTTGCTCTCGGTGGGGCTTCCACCATCAGGGGTTATGCAGCCTCATAGGACAGTCACGGGAGAATGAAAACTCCCCCTAAAAGCTTTAACCAGTGCTCTACTGGACACTGATAGAAGTCACAAGACTGCTCTAACTGCTGATGAGAAAGGTATTTAGCAGTTTATATTTACTAAAATAATTGCACCACCATCTGCATACTGTGGGAGACCGGATATAATGAATGCAGGGTCCTGGGTTTAGTGACACTTTAAAATCAGCAACTGTGGGGACAATGAACAGTTTGGTCAGGACTCAGGGTTATGTAATGTACAACATACTGTAATGTATAGAGTGCAGGGATCAAGCAACATACAAAGAAACATATACAGTGGGGATTGAAAGTTTGGGCACCCCAGGTAAAAATTTGTATTAATGTGCATAAAGAAGCCAAAGAAAGATGGAAAAATCTCCAAAAGGCATCAAATTACAGATTAGACATTCTTATAATATGTCAACAAAAGTTAGATTTTATTTTCATCATTTACACTTTCAAAATAACAGAAAACAAAAAAATTGCATCTGCAAAAGTTTGGGCACCCTGCAGAGTTAATATCTTGTACTGCCCCCTTTGGCAAGTATCACAGCTTGTAAACGCTTTTTGTAGCCAGCCAAGAGTCTTTCAATTTTTGTTTGAGGTATCTTTGCCCATTCTTCCTTACAAAAGTCTTCCAGTTCTTTGATATTTCTGGGCTGTCTGTCACGCACTGCTCTTTTAAGGTCTATCCATAGATTTTCAATTATGTTGAGGTCAGGAGATTGTGAAGGCCATGGCAAAACCTTCAGTTTACACCTCTTGATGTAATCCCCCGTGGATTTCGAGGTGTGTTTAGGATCATTATCCATTTATAGAAGCCATCCTCTCTTTAACTTCAGCTTTTTCACAGATGGCATCAAGTTACCATCCAAAATTTGCTGAAATTTTATTGAATCCATTTTTCCTTCTACTCGTGAGATGTTCCCTGTGCCACTGGCTGCAACACAACCCCAAAGCATGATTGATCCAACCCCATGCTTAACAGTTGGACAGAGGTTCTTTTCATTAAATTCTGTGCCCCTTCTTCTCCAAACGTACCTTTGCTCATTCCGGCCAAAAAGTTCAATTTTAACCTCATCGGTCCACAGAACTTGTTTCCAAAATGCATCAGGCTTGTCTATATGTTCATTTGCAAAGTTCAAACGATGATTTTTGTGGTGAGGACGTAGAAGAGGTTTTCTTCTGATGACTCTTCCATGAAGACCATATTTGTACAAGTATCTCTTTATAGTGGAATAGTGTACCACAACTCCAGTGTCTGCCAGATCTTTCTGGAGGGATTGTGCAGTCAAACGTGGGTTTTGAATTGTTTTTCTCACAATCCTGCGAGCTGTTCTGTCTGATATTTTTCTTGTTCTTCCAGATCTTGCTTTAACTTCCACTGTTCCTGATGACTGCCATTTCTTAATTACATTCCGAACAGAGTATATTGACATCTGAAAACGCTTTGCTATCTTCTTATAGCCTTCTTCAGCTTTGTGAGCGTCAACTATTTTCAGTTTCAGTTTTCTAGACGACTGCTTAGAAGAACCCATGGTGCTGATTGTTGGGGCAAGGTCAGATGAGTCTGGGCATTTAAAACCTTTGAGATTGACATCACCTGGTCTTCCCAGACGATGATTGAGAACAATCCATGACACTGGCAGGTCTCAGCTTTGCAAAGGGGGCAGTGCATGCTATAAATTCTGCAGGGTGCCCAAACTTTTGCAGACGCCATTTTTTTGTTTACTGTTATTTTGAAAGTGTAAATGATGGAAATAAAATCTAACTTTTGTTGACATATTATAAGAATGTCTAATCTGTAATTTGATGCCTTTTGGAGATTTTTCCATCTTTCTTTGGCTTCTTTATGCACATTAATACAAATTTTTAGCTGGGGTGCCCAAACTTTCGATCCCCACTGTAAGTTGCAGTAGTCAAGATGAGCACCCCTTTCATACTAGATCCCTCCCAGTACTGGAATCACAGTACTGACATTGGAACATCAACCAATGTGATATAGAAGTACTCTGAATTCTGTGAGCTCACGGGTCTGTGTTGGGACCCTGAACAACTTGCACAGTAACAAATTCATTTCCAAAGCAACAAAGTAGCAACTGATGTACTGTCTTCGTAAGATATTACACACCAAAAGATAGAAGTGTGCAGTCCCTTTAGGATGATACCATGACACCCCGGTCACATCAAAACCGATTTGAAATCATGAGACTTACAGAGAAGTCGCACGATTTCAAAGTTGGGTCAGTTGCCAATTTGAGGTGCAATCTGCAAGACATCTGACACAGATGTCTATGCAAATCACACCAAAAGTAATGCATGCACTACTTTAGAAATTGGTGAGGCTCCAACCAAGTCGGAACCGCACCGATATGACCGCTATAATAGGGACAATAGGGTGCAGCTTGGCATACGATTTGCAAGTCGCATGGCATGCAAATCGCATGCCAAGTCGCACCTGATGTGGCCAGGGTGTGAAGACAGTCTCTATCTAAACAATTTACTTTATTCAGCAGACACCAGTACATAGTAATTGTCTGTATTTATGTTGTGTATGTAGCCGAACAGTCTTTGTTGACTAGACAGTACAGTCTGCTACACTACCTCTTGAACAGATGGATATAGCAGTACTGTGTTGCATCAAATTATTGTAACTTCAGGAAACTTAGAGAAAGTTATTATAAAACAAGAAGTGTCTTTCTGGAGACCATGTAGCACTTTTAAAACAGCAGTCAGCATTCATACTTTGATAAATGATTGATTCCTTTCAGATTAACCTCTCTTGATAAGAATAGTTGATCTATAGTCAACAATCCATTCAATTAACTGCTTCCGCGCCACCCTATAGCAGAAATAATGCTACAGGGCAGCATGGCTGCGCAAAATCACATATATATACGTGATTTTGCAGTTCCAGGTAGGGGGCGCCTTGCTGCCATTCGCGGCCTCAGATGTCAATCACTGGGTCCTGGCTGGTGATTCTCCGCTGGCACCTGGCGATCTCCGAGGGGGAGAGACCTGTATGTAAACAATACAGATCTCTCCCCTGTCAGGTCCTGCACAATGCTTTGTATGGCTCTGTATAGCAGAGCCATACAAAGCAGCATGCTTACAGTGAAATACACACACAGCCCCCATAGTAAAACAGCATACAATTAACCCTTTGATCGCCCACGTTAACCCCTTCCTGCCCAGTGCCATTAGTACAGTGTCCGTGCTTTTTATTAGCACTGATCACTGGGGATGTCAGTGACACCAAGTCAGCTCCCCCCAGTGTCAGAATGCCCGCCACAGTCCCGCTATAAGTTGCTGATTGCCGCCATTACTAGTAAAAAAACAAAAATTCCATTATCTATACCGCCATTTGTAAACGCTATAACTTTCACATAAACCAATTTACTTTTCACATATTAGGATTTTTTTTTAGCAGAAATGTAGCAGAATACATTTTGGCCTAAATTTATGACGAAATTAAATTTTTACTTTTTTTTACTGGACTTGTTTAATAGCACAAAATCAAAAATATAGTTTTTTGTTTTTCAAAATTGTCGGTCTTGTTTTGTTTATAGCGCAAAAAATTAAAAACGCAGAGGCGATCAAATACCACAGAAAGAAAGCTTTATTTGTGGGAAAAAAGGACATAAACTTGCAGTGTTGCATGACAGCGCAATTGTCAGTTAAAGTAACTCAGCGCCGTATCGCAAAAAATGACCTGGTCCGAAAGGGGGATAAATCCTCTGGAGGGCAAGTTTTAATATGACCAGGGTATTTTTTGAGCGGGAACTCAGGGGAATGCAGTTCTGGGACCTCCAGCACTGAATATATGTAATGGCAAGGGGTACTTGGGTGTACTGGATGGTCTATTAATGCTGACTGCTGGGTGGTCTATTGTTGCTGGAGGGGATCTATTTTTGCATGGTGGGCTATTGTTGCTGCAGAGGTCTATTGTTGCTGGTGGGGGATCTATTGTTGCTGGGGTGTTATTTTTCTGGGGGTCAATTGTTGCTGAAAGGGATCTACTGTTGAGGGGGTCTACTGTTTTTGGTTGCTGGGGGTTTATTGTTGCTGGAAGGCATCTATTTAGTGTGTCTTTTGTTGCTTGAGAGATCTATTGTAATCGGTGTGGGATCTATTGTTTCTGGAGGTTAATTGTTGCTGGAAGTGATCTACTGTTGAGGGGGGGTCTACTGTTGCTGGTTGCTGGGGGTTTATTGTTGCTGGAAGGCATCTATTTTAGTGTCTGTCTATTGTGCTTGAGAGATCTATTGTACTTGGTGTGGGATCTATTGTTTCTGAGGGTTAATTGTTGCTGGAAGTGATCTACTGTTGAGGGGGGTCTACTGTTGCTGGTTGCTGGGGGTTTATTGTTGCTGGAAGGCATCTATTTAGTGTCTGTCTATTGTTGCTTGAGAGATCTATTGTACTTTGTGTGGGATCTATTGTTTCTTGGGGGTTAATTGTTGCTGGAAGGCATCTACTGTTGAGTTAGGGGTCTATTGTTGCTGGGTGCTGGAGAATCTATTGATGTGGGCTGTTGGGAAATCTGTTGTTGCTGCAGGGGTCTATTGTTGCTGGGTATGGAATCTAATGTTGCTGGGGAGATCTATTACTGCTGGTTGCAGAGGATCTATGTTACTGCTTTTCTTGTTAGCATTAACAAATTCTATACAAATTACTTAATACCACAAAATGATACTTGGCTCTGTAATCTCTAAAAGGGACGGTACTGGGAGGTGGGTAGGGAGTAGAACCAATGGACGGTGCTCCAATGAACGGGGGCGGAGACAAGAAGTGAATCAGAAGGGGGGAGTTCCTGAACCTACTTTCGATCGCAAGTTGATACGGTAATAAAATATCGATCACATCTCTGTTTTCCTCATGCAATCTCATGTTCTGATGGAAGAAAACATGATCAAACTCACAAATACAGCATCTTTGTGCTCTGATTGATACATACTAATCGACTCAGGGATGCAATCTGAGTCCAAATCAATAAGAAGGGAAATTATGCCCATTCAATTGTTTGCTGATTCGATCATTTTGAAAGACTCACACATTTATTGGATATTGAAATTGATGCATGTATGACCACCATTAGGCAGACAGTAGAAATGGGTGCAATCAGTTGCAGTTATGTGCAGCTTCGCTATACTGTCCTCGTGGCACTGTACAAAAAGGAATCTGACAAAAGCACCAGGGATTCAGCAAGATGTTTCTCTGAAGTCTCTTTGCTGCCTTTCTTCCAGAAAATTCTCTTCACCTTCCCAAGTGGAGCTGATTTACTAAAGGCAAATAGACTGTGCACTTTGCAAAGTACAGTTGCACTCCGCAAGTGCAATTGCTCTAGAGCTTAGTAAATGAGCTGCTGACTTCCATAATCCAATCATGTGCAAGCAAAAAAGCTGTTTTTTTTTAATTTCCTTGCACGTGATTGGGTATTCTTTGCAAAGCTGAACTTTACCTCATTTACTAAGGTAAGGGTGTAACATCAGAGGAAGGAATGTTCTGAAACACAGGGGTTGATTTACCAAAGTCAAATACACTGTGCACTTTGCAAAGTGAAGTTGCACTCTGTAAGTGAAGTTGCTCCAGACCTTAGTAAATGAGGTAAAGCTCCATTTTGCAAAGAATACCCAATCACTTGCAAGAAAATTATAAAAAAAAAAAGCTTTCTTGCTTGCACATGATTGGATAATGGAAGTCAGCAGCTCATTTACTAAGCTCTGGAGCAACTACACTTTGCAAAGCGCAGTCTATTTGACTTTATTAAATCAACCCCTGTGTTTCAGAACTTCCTTCCTCTGATGTTACACCATCTAGAAGCTGGCATGTGTGTCTCCCTTTTCATTAGCCATCCCATAGGGGTAAATTGCAGTGGCCATTTTGGGATAGTCTGAAATACATTGCTGGCAAGCTGTTGGGAATAGCAGTGACCTCTAGTGATAGAGAACAGTCTGTGTGGCATAATACACAATGCTGCCACATACCAAGTGAATATGTTTGCTTTGCAAATTGAAGTAGTTTTGCAGCGCATGTACACAATAGGCAGCAAAGCTTCTAATGTGGCTACAATATCTGCAGTGGCTGGGAGATAAAAAAAGAACAAAGCTTCTGGCTGATGTTCATAGCAAATATTAACAAGGTACACAGGACAAATTCTGCCACCCGTACAGTATCCTGGTCAGCAAATTCTGCATTTTTTCACAAGAGCTCAACTCACCCAGGAAACTCAGAAGTAACTTGTTTTTTTAAGTCTCCGAGTACCGGAACGAGTCTCCAGGAAAAAAAATATTACAGAATCTATGCATGCTTAGTGTGCTGGGTCTGTAACAGGGGCGCACTGACAACTCATGGGGCCCCCAGTCAATAGGGGATCATGAGGCCCCTGTGTCCTCGCCCACACCCAAAAAAGCCTATGAAAAAGACAATGAAAGGTACCAGGGGTATCTCATGGGGCACCCTACTGACTCCGGGCCCTTGGGCAATGCCCAAGCGCCCAAATGGTCAGTTCGCCCCTGGTCTGTAATAAATCCTTGGCTTCTCCTGTTCAAATTGCTGGTGTTACATCTTATGCCTCTGCCACAATTAAAAAATGGCTGAGCAGATTGACGTGTGACTGTGTGTGGTGAAGATGGGCTGAACCACATTGCGAGCCTCCATTGTGTGGAAGTACAAAACACAGGGCTGCATGGAGGATCGAGGTTAGCAGGTGAAGCAGGCTATTCACAGTGGGGCTGGCTCTGCCTGCTCAAGGTATGCCGCAGGCTGTGAAGACAACTGAGTGGCCAAACAGACAAGCTGAACAAAAGTGGAACTAAACCCATCAATTTAACTGCTTCCCAAAACAGTTACATTCAAGGCAAGCCATGAATGGCAACCGTCACAGTTGCTTGTGCTCTCAATGGACTAACAAGCCATCAAATGACTTGTCATAACTAATCACATGTGCAGCACCAGGGCAACTGCAGATCAAACAGAGAATTGGATGGCAGCATCCTTAGCTATTAAATAAGGAAGGTTTAGTTCCACTTTAATAAGCTCTGGAAGTTCTTAAAGGAGAAGTATAGCCAAAGCTCTTTGGGCTTTACTTCTCCTGGGAATCACAGGAGTGCATTTCGTTCTGCACTCCTGTGATAGTTGTCAGCCGACAGCAGGCTAAAGCTTTCCGACTATATGGTTGAGATCCACCCAGAAGCCTGAACCGACACTTGGCTCAGCCTCTCAGTGATCCCCTGAGAGCCTGAGCCAGCCTCTCCTGCCCCCTCCACAGCCCAGCGGCCCAGTAAGCGCTGGAGGGGCAGAGCAGAGAGCTGGAGACTGAAAGCCATCAGCTCTCTGCTCACGGAACACTGAGAATTGAGTGATCAGCGGTCTTTGATCGATCAGTTGTCAGTCTTAGAGCTGGCGAAGGCAGATGCAGCATCAGATCAATGCTGCATCCACCTAGGTGAGTATATTTTTTTAAATTTAACCAATGTTTCTCTTTTAAAATTGATCATATTGGAATATATGTGTTTCTGGAAGTTCTTAAAATCGATCATATTGGAATATATGTGTTTGTATAAGTTGCATGATAATATTTTTAGCAAACTTCAAGCTTATTAAAATCAGAACACCATTATCATATTAACCGCTTCCCCTCCAACCTATAGCACAAGTACTGCTACAGGGCTGCAGGGCTGCACAAAATCACACACACACACATACACACATATATATATGTGTGTGTGATTTGCATTTCCGGGTAGGGTGCACGCCATTGGCGGCTGCAGATGTCAATCACTGGGTCCCAGCCGGAGATTCCCCGCCGGCACCTGGCGATCACCTTATAACACTGAGGGGGGAGACCTGTATGTAAACAACACAGGTCTCTCTCCTGCCAGCAATAACATGCTGCTGTGTATGTCTCTGCACAGCAGAGACATACACAGCAGCATGTTTCCCTAGTAAAACACACACAGCACATGATGTAAAACAGCACACAGTTAACCCTTTGATCGCCCCAGATGTTAACCCCTTCCTGCCCAGTGTCATTAATACAGTGTCAGTGCTTTTTACTAACACTGATCACTGTATTAGTGTCATTGGGATGTCAGTGGCAGTTAGTCATTTCCCACCCAGTGTCAGAATACCCGCCGCAATCCCGCTATAAGTCGCTGATTGGCACCATTACTAGTATAAAAAAAAATCCCAGTATATATACCGCCATTTGTAGATGCTATAATTTTCACGTAAAACAATTAATTTACACATATTGGGATTTTTTTTTAGCAAAGACATGGAGCAGAATACATTTTGGCCTAAATTTATGAAGAAATTAGATTTTTACTGGACATGTTTTATAGCAAAAAGTCAAAAATACTGTTTTGTTTTCAAAATTGTCAGATTTTTGTATTTATAGCACAAAAAATAACAGCCGCACAGGTTATCAAATACCACCTAAAGAAAGCTCTATTTGTGGGTAAAAAGGATGTACATTTCTTTTATGTACACTGTTGCATGACCGTGCAATTGTCAGTTAAAGTAACGCAGCGCGGTATAGCAAAAAATGGACTGGTCAGGAACGGGGGTAAATCCTGTGGAGGGAAAGTGGTCAAGTTAGAAATAATTCAACTATTAAAAGTGTATGTTTTTTGAGCAGGGAAGGATTCATATCCCTATCAAGTTATTTTTTGCAGTCTTTGTTTTCCTGGAAAGATATCCAATAAAGAGGAACTTTACCCATAACAACTTGATAAAAAAATAAGGTTCTTTAGCAAGGAACATACACTTACCGGCCTCTTTATTAGGTACACCTGTTCAATTGCATGGTAACACAAACTTGTGGTAACACAGATTGCTAATCAGCCAATCACATGGCAGCAACTCAATGCATTTTTAGTGAAGACAACTTGCTGATGTTTAAACCGTGCAACAGAATGGGGAAGAAAGGGGATTTAAGTGACTTTGAACGTGGCATGGTTGCTGGTGCCAGACAGGCTGATCTGAGTATATCAAAAACTGCTGATCTACTTGGATTTTCACACACAACCATCTTTAGGGTTTACAGAGAATGATCCAAAAAAAAGAAAATATTCAGTGAGCGGCAGTTGTATAAACGAAAATGCCTTGTTGATGTCAGAGGTCAGAGGAGAATGGGCAGACTGGTACCAGATGACCTATAGTCACCTATTTATGGTGTACCTAGGTTACACCTTAGATTTATTATTTTGGGGGCATTTCACTGTTATCCATGATTTTGGATTTTTCATGTGCATTCTACTCTATATTTATTTTTTTGTAGATTCTGTTTTATATGTTTGATTTGTGATGTTTTTTGTTGTTCTTTTGGTGTTATGATTTTTGATTAAGGGATGTATTCATTTATAGCGCAGCACCTAATAATTTCTATTTGACAATTTTCTATTGTGTTCTGTAAATTGCCACCAGCATTGTTCCTGTTTCTTCTTGCTGGAGGCGGATATTTTGCTGAAGCCAAGAGCCCCTGAGCTGCAGTAAATCTTTAG